>NC_084891.1:27658000-27984500 GCF_958979055.1 Alnus glutinosa | reverse complement strand
AGGTTCTTCTCCAATTTTTAACTTTATGTTTTGAATAAGA
The DNA here is from genome assembly GCF_958979055.1 of Alnus glutinosa. Taxonomy (NCBI): domain Eukaryota; kingdom Viridiplantae; phylum Streptophyta; class Magnoliopsida; order Fagales; family Betulaceae; genus Alnus; species Alnus glutinosa. The sequence goes on along the minus strand of NC_084891.1, from coordinate 27,984,460 downwards.
TTAATAAAATAAGATGATTAAGAACCTGCAGGGTTCTTCTTTTAAATAAGATGATTAACATTAATAAATATATGTCTACTCTAACTGCAGGTTCTTTTTTTAAATATGTGAATTAAATTAAGGTTCACATATTTCTGGCACATTCGTGTGATTTTCACTCTTTAATATAATCATTATAAGGAGAAACCATACGTACTTCAGTTAAATTACTATTCGATTTGCAATATTTCTTTTAACTGTAAAATATTGTAATGTCTCCCTTGTCCAAATTATCAAGCTCCTTCACTTTAGCCTTAGCATGCAGTCTCTTCCGGATCCCCCTTCCCCCTTTCTGGCCTTTTTCTTTAATTTTTTTTATATATATATAAAGGGGGTAGTATTGTGGTTTTAGGTCACTTGTATTACACACATTTTCTATTGGATTTAACAAAAAAATCTTAATGAGTGAAGTAAGTTAAGTGAAAAAAGGTTTAATAACATTTTTAAAGTTTAAGGAAACATTGCAAAGGTAGTTTCATACTTCATAGTTTTGATTGGGGCCGCCGCCAACCCTGTGGCTGCTAGTTTAGGCGGGTGAGTTAAAAAAAAAAACAAATGGTCAACAAAGGTATAAGTTCACCTATTCATGGGCGTACGTCCATTTGCCACACAATTATTAGATAAAATACTTTGACTTGTTTGTTTTCAGTAAAAAAAAACAAAAAGACACTGAATATCCTGGCCTGCAAGCACACAGTAGCTGTGACGGAAGCTGCCATCTGCGACGAAGGATTTGCAACGTGCTTCATGCTGGAATTCAGATAAGAATCTTTGCTTACACAATGAGCCTCGAGTGTCTACTTAGGCTGAGCCATCTAGTAGCAATCAGGGGTAGAACCGGTATTTAATTTAATTTTATTTTATTTTTTGCATGGAGTCCAAACCTATAAATATATAGATATATATATTAAAAAAAAATAGTAAACTATAAAGTCAAATTATCTAACTAGAGGTGAAAAATTCGTTATTAATAGGAAATTGTATAGAAAATAATGCTTTTATAAAAATTTTTGAAATTGCCAAAACACCTCCATCAACGGATAACGTAGGTCGGCCTGGTAGCAATAATTCAGATAAGAAAATATTAATTAATGAGAAACAGTTTTATATATATGCACAAACGTTAAAGGGGGATGATTGGGGTACAATCCCTTTGTACAACTTTGGCACAATCCACTCACAATGAGGTGGAGCCCATACACGTGGGCTCCACCTCATTATGAGTGGGGGTTGTGCCAAAATTGTGATGGGGTTGTATATTTATCATTTCCCAACATTAAAAGAGTTCTGACTCTTAATTTTGTATATTATATTTCTTACCTTGGTGTACCTTAATTTTGTAAATTATATTTAAATAAAATGGTTTTATGGCAGGAGAATATGCTGAGTCATGTCTCTTAATTTTGTATATTATATTTCTTACCTTGGTGTACCTTAATTTTGTAAATTATATTTAAATAAAATGGTTTTATGGCAGGAGAATATGCTGAGTCATGTGTAACCATGCGCATATATATATAAAATTGACTAATATAATGAACGTCTGACCCAATAAAATCTCTTTACAAATATGTTTTGATGATAAGATATTTTTTCATTTTTTTTTTTTTTGAGGAAAGATATTTTTTCATTTGAGACGTGAATGAATAGTCGATTAATAGAATTATGTATGTTAGCAGTCATGCTCTCTCCACCTCCAAGTATAAATAAAATAATATAGAAGATAAAAGTTAACCAAAAAATGTAGACCAATCTATGTTAGGCTTTGCCACATATATGGCAGGGTGCAGTGTATCAATTAATTAGACAAAAATAAAGGCTTTTTTTTTTTTTTACATGTCCACATAAGAGGGGAAGAGGGATTCGAGCTATTAACCTCTGCTTCATGAGTCATGATCCCAGCCGATTGAGCTATCTTTGAGGACAAAAAAAATAAAGTAACTTAATTAGACTAGATGAAAGGTTTATGTATGATAGGGAGTTTTACAGGTATTATCTATGATCTAGCTTATATGACTTTATATAGATCCAAAAATAATTCTATAAACAATAAAATTGGACGCCCTAATGGATCCTATCTTATATATACATATCATATGGAAAGATTCTCGATCGCGTTTTGTTTCTTTTTGAACGTCAACTATAATGAAATTGATTGCTATGACATGTGAACTGCACTTAAATAATGAAATAATTAGTACTAAACACAGATCAATCCTACGATAGGCTAGACATTGTTTCAAGTTCTGATGGTGTTGGGTTAATTAGACATGTTACGGTTTAGATATGGGTTAGGTTCTATTAATGCTGCATTGTTGTTATTGCTTCTTCTCGAACTTTGTCTTAATTTGTCAACTCTCTTATATTTCAGTTAAATATTCTACGTATTGAGATTCACTTATTAAAAGGGAGTTTAAGTTCATATGTGAAAGAGTGTTTGAATGTTAATTAAATAATTAAATTCGACACTTCCTATCAACTTAAGCTTTTGGGATAAGTACTGGTGATTTAACAAAGCGGTTGAGTATTCCTTGACTTGGACCGAATACAGATTATTGAAACACTTAAAAGTACGTTTGGGTGTATGATTTTTTTTGTATTATATTATACTATTCTTTACGCTATTCAAAATTGCGAATATCGAAAAAATATTTTTCTTATTATGTTTGGATGGTTTAAAAAAAATGAGACAATTTTTTTTTTTTTTAAAAAAAATGGATAAAACTTGAGTAGAATTCAAATTTATCAAAACAACCCAACCATGTATTTAAAAAATATTAAAATATAATAAAAACAAATGTGTTACCCAATCCTATCCTTAGTTGTGAAATTATTCTTTTACATATGATAAATAATCCTATGAAAGGGAGATCCAGCTCGACCGATTTTCATTTGAATAAATAAATAGGTAAATAAATTATAATGCTTGACTTTTTTGTGGCCACCGAGTGCCAAATAATGAAAGGGTATAACCTCCAAATTGAATTGGAAAAATTCTTTTTTATTCTATTGAATTGACATTTTTTTTCACACATATTTTTAATAGAATTAACAAATCACATATATTTTTAAAATGTATGTAAAAGTTACGTGTGATAAGAATAAATGTTAATTAATAAATTAAATTGAAAAAAAAAAAAAAAAAAGTTTGCCAATAATGAAATGATCCCAACTACCAGTATTTATTTGCAAACAAAATCATACATTAAATACGAAAGCTTGAAAGTTGAAAATTACAAAAGTGCCTAACCAACCGACATTATATTGCCTCACCTATACGAGTAATAACTCCACGAAAGAAGGTTATATTAGTGGACAAATGCACTGGAGGAGTGTCATTTTTCATACTATAACTGCTCACTTGTTAGTTTAAGATTTGGTTCAAGTACTCTAACAAAAACTAATCTCTTGCAGTTTTTAACTATTTAAATTTAATTTCAATTTTTTTTTTTAAAAAAGTAATTAAATCTAGACCGTTACTTGAATCATCTTCTTCCACGTCTCACATAGTGCTAGCCTTGTTTATATTATTCATACTATATAATTTATTCTTAATTTTCGAGTACTATAAAGGGCTCCCCCCAAAAAAAAAAAAAAAAAATCTAAAAAAAAAAAAGAAAAAAAAATAATTTTTACCCCTATTCTTTAAAAAATTTGTAATTTTGGCCCCCCAAATTATTTTTTTTCAATTTAGCCCCCCCAAAGCTTAAAAGCTGGCTCCGCCCCTGATCTTATCTCTATGCGAATTCATTTATGTATATATGTTTGGACACAACATGCACAGCAATACGACATCAAAAACAAAGACATATTCTTTTGCACCAAATGTGGTGGTTACATTAAAATAATTGACACTGTATCTTAAACAAACAAATGAATCTCCCATCCCTTCTCTTCGTTTATAAAAAAAAATTGGACTCAATAATTCAAAGAATTCCTTATTCTATTCTTTTCACTCCCTTTTACATTTTTTTTTTTTTTTTTTTTTAAATTTTTGAGTAAAACACTCCCTTTCACATTGAATGCCCGTACTAGATGCTACCATCATGACTCGTATCCCCGTCACCATGGCCAACCTTGTGGACCCCATCTATGTCACATGGCCCATGCTACCCAAAAAGTGTGGGGCCGACAGGCCCATAGCTCGGCTAGATGTTGGGTTGGCAATTTTGGATGATTTTGGGCCTAACTCGAACATGTTATCAGAAAAGTTAGGGGAGCTGCCACAACCGCCAAATTGCCACCGCGATGCTGACTACACCCACAGTAGAATGGAATCCGAACACGTGGGCACGCGTGGACGGTGATGCGTTACTTTCGTCGCCGGAACCCTCGTAGATCAACGTCCCGTAGATGGACGGTGAGGTTGTTGCAGTTGAAGTTGGTGTCGCCTGCGACGTCGTACCCTGCGAAGCTTTTTGGCTGCACCAAAGAATTTACCGTTAGCAACATATGTAATAACGAGTTAACAAGCGTGTCGTGTTGTGGTTGGCCAATATTACCCCTACTAACTAACCGTTACTACCCAGCCAAAAAATGACCGTTACCGACAACGTCATGATGTGCTATAGGAGTGCGTGCAAATCTCATATGCCGGTTTGGCTGTTTGGCTTTAAAGAATTGAACCATATCTCTAGGCGTATAGAGTATGGAGATTCGGGAATAGTGTGGCATTTTGCCGACCACAGAACATGCATCCTTCAAAGAAAGAACAATTTTCAATTTTCAATTTTATAAAATTGTTATGCGTCCTTTATTATAAGTGAAAGAAACGTGAAAAATGGGTAATTCTATTTAATAAATTTTTGTATAATTAGGTGTGAATTACTCCTTTAACTCGAAATTGTTGTAAAGAAAATAATTCTTGCACAATTTAAATGCGCACAACTCTAAATATATTGGTAAAATTCATAAATGGTGAGATCTACATGTATATCTCGAGCTGCGTAAAAATTATATATTTCAATAGTATAACAGACACCTACACCTTCCTTTTTGTAAACTGCAAGTTAGCAAGGCTGTTGTTGAGAAAGGTTAGGTTTAGGAGGTTTTGACAATTGAACCGCCTCTAGGTGCAGCATTAAATGACGTGTGTATGATTTATGACCCTCAATTCCCGTTTGCGTGTTGGGCTGCCGAATTTATTGACAAGATGAGGAGAAGCAGGTCGGCACAGAGCCGTGCCAGACTTCACTGACATAATAGCCGCAACAAAAAATGAAAAAGTTTGGAGGGTAACATCATACATGGGGGACATGAACGTTAATATTGACAGGCTTTATCAACTTTTATGGACGAAAAAAAAAGTGTTAAAGCTAGAATGAACGTTAAAAAGTGGAGGGTGTTTAGAGTAAATTTACCTGGTCTTAGGGGTAGGGCAGAAACTAATTGTATAATCCGCGGATGCGCATGTGAAAGTGCTCGTCTTATCGTCGTAGGCGTAGCTGTAAGCCTGCGGGCACCCCTTCTTGAAGATCTGAGAGTACGAAGAAGGCTTGCATGTGTTAGGTGAACCATACGCGCCGCTGCAACAGTACTGTGGCTGTCCAAAGGCCTCGCACGCGCTCTTGCAGGCCACGTTTCCGTCGGCGTCGGCGCTAGTGACCTGGAGCTCCGAGGGGCAAGAGTCGTTGAGGTCGGTCACGCAGCCAACGGTTGTGCAATTCTGACCGGTCCCACCTTGAGGCACGACCATCATAGGGAGGTTGTACCCGTCGACCAAGCTGATATCGAAGAAGTCGAACCCACCAGCGCCGTTGAGGGTGAACTCGGCCAAGGTCGCCGGCAGCGCGCCGCCATTCCCTGAGCACTCGACTTTTCCGGAGCCGCAATCACCTGTGACGCAGGAGAACTTGCCCGTGGAGTCTTGGGAGCAGTGGGTTCGGCCCCAGAAGCGACCGCCCCAGGAGGTCGGTGGGGTGATAGTTTTCGACTCGCCCTTTTGGAGCGCGAAGCCGGTTGTGGACAGTGGCGGTACACCGGCGTTGGATAGAATGCCCGGCCATACTGTGTATTCGCACTTGTTTATTATTGTGAAGGTCGTTGAAATTACTCCTAATTAAACAAAACAACTTCGTCAGTGAAATTTTGAACTTAAAAGATTTGCATCAACTATCAAAGATGATAACTTTGTATGTTTTTCACATTATTGGGCTTATTGTTATTACCTGATATTGATAGAACAAGTGTTAATAATGACACTAATAATGCTGCTAGCTGAGCCATCAAAATTAACTAAATGACTATAATAAAAAGGAGAAGAAGAAGCAGGGGGCAGAAGGAGGGATCCCAAAATCTTCTTCTCTAATTAGTAGAGAATTTGAGGGAGGAGAGAGTTTTAGATGAGATTTTCCAGAGTCGGAAGCAATGTGGTATTTTTATAGAGGCTGCAATGTGCTTACGTGGCCCAACTCAACTCTTTTTGCAGTAGGTATGTATGCCTGTGCTTTATGGTAAACGGCTATGAGAACGCAAAAAGAGGAACGGGACAGAAGCCGCTATCAAATATATAATGTCCTTTGTCTTTGGCATTTTGCAGTTATCAATGGCAAAAAAATGTTATCCATATATATATATATATAATGTGCTAATCAATGTATGCATTTTATTTTTCCTGAATATGCATTCTTGCAATAAATAGCCATGATCTACTGTTAAAGGTCATTTCACAATTTGCCTTTTTATAATATTAATATCTATACGATGCTACTCTTTTAAATTTACTTTTGATTAGATTATTTGTTATTCGAAATGAAAAATTGAATAAAAAAATATTTGCCACCCAAATTTAAGGGGAAAAAGAAAGCCTTATCTGGTAAGTAACGTAACAAAAAAATATTTGCCACTCAAATTTTAGGGGAAAAAGAAAGCCTTATCTGGTAAGTAACGTAACAAAAGCATGCCTTGTGGCAATTGAGGTCAAACTTGTTCGATCAGTTGTTTGATTATGTGGTTTTTCTTATGATATTGGTGATGTTTGGCAAATACTTGTATAGAATAGAGGGGTGGGTTGTTAATTTTGAAATTAGTAAAAAGTGATGATGTGATATAAAGTAAAAATAATTTGTATAAAAAAGTAAAAAAAATTTGTATTGTAGTGAATTTTTTTATTTGAATAGTAATAAAAAATTATTGATGTGATATAAAAAGTGAAAAAAAGTAAGAATGTTTTTATGTTAATTGTTATTAAAAAAATATAAAAAAGTGAGAAAAAGTAGATAAATAATAAAAAGCACTACTCTGTTCTGACACCACCATTGACGAAGTAACGAGTGACGGTCAAAACTTGTTTACTATGTTGTTTTTTCTTTTTTCTTTCTTTCTTTCTTTTTTTTTTTGGGGGGGGGGGATACTCATAAGTATCATTGAGTAAAAAGAAATTAATTTTCGGAATTCACTACAAATTAAAGAGGCTCAAGCATGCTCGTACGTTATGTTTCAACAGTTTTCGAACATTAACAAAAGGGTCTTTTTCTTTTGACAATGAACAAGGATTTTTCCCCCCTTCACAATCCTTTATCACTTGAGTCAAAACCTCAATGAAATGAGAGAAAGTATTATCGAAGGAATGAGGACAGAAGAGCTAGACCTCGGACCCGACAAAAAATAATTTTTGAATCTAAACCTCAATGAAATGAGAGAAAGTATTATCGAAGGAATGAGGACAGAAGAGCTAGACCTCAGACCCGACAAAAAATAATTTTTGAATCTAAACCTCAATGAAATGAGAGAAAGTATTATTGAAGGAATGAGGACAGAAGAGCTAGACCTCGGACCCGACAAAAAATAATTTTTGAATCTAACAGTTAGAATTTATATTCAGCCAATATGTTGATTGTTGGGAAAGAAAGTTGATCTTTTATTTTCTTACCAAGCAAACAAGACAACTGCAGAAAGCTACCCGTGATATTTTTTATTGAAGTTGATCTTTTATATATGCCACGCAAGCCAGAAGTCGCGTGTGAGATGCAAAATTGATATAAATTCCGAATCAATATAATTTTTGGGACTTTTTATTTATTTATTTATTTAATTTCAACTAGTAATTTGGATTGTATCTTGGCCGGAATTGGATTTTGTGAAATAATGAGAATAAAGGAATTTAAATATCCTGTATTAATTGGTACGTATATTCTTATGAACAATAGAGGTATAGACCGTATAGTGGATACAAAAGGATTTGGATTTTTTTTAGAATTCTTAAGGTAATAAACTTCAAATATCAATCATTTATTACCTCATTATTTACCATACTTATTACTGAAAAATATGGCAAATAATGAAGAGATAAATGCTGATATATCATAAATTTCGACTATTTAGTTTAAAAAATACTAATTGTGATTTAAAGAATTGTAAAAGAGTTGTGTCTAATTTTTTTTTTTCTTAAAAAAACATACTCAGGGTGCATTTGACATTATGATTTCGTAGACAAAACATGAGATTTTAAACCAAATTGCAGAAAATAAACAACTTGGAATTGCATTTTTTTTAAAAAAAAAAAAATATGCTTTTTTAAATTGCAAGCAAGATGGTTTTTTTTTTTTTTTTTTGAAAACATACAATTTTAAAGGCTAAACTGTGATTTTGTCAAATACTTAATTGCATTTTTAAAAATCAAGTTTTCAAATCGCTATTTTAAAATCGCATTTTTTGAAATCAGAAACCCAAACAGACCCTTAGTAGAATATCCTAAAATTTTAGGAATTTGGATTCCCTAGAATTCCTAAAAGGCTGTGTTATTTGAGTAATGTTTCTTGCACAACTCTTACACAACTTTTACACAACTCTAACTATTGATGATTAATAGTTGAAACATTATTAAAAAGAAATAAAAAATTATTAGAGTTGTGTAAAAGTTGTGCAATAAACATTATTCGTGTTATTTATCATACTCCCGAGTCCCACTATGCTAAGTTGACGTAGCAATGCTAATTTTTCTTACAACATCAGCCTTTGTTTTAAAAATAAAATAAAATAAAAAATACTAACTGCCATATAAGCCCAGTGAGATGGAAGTAGGATGGGGTATGCCAACTAGAATTTCTCTTCCTAAAATATTAAAATCAATCGTTATTTTAAAATTAAATGATAAATATTTTGCCATATTAGCATTTATAACTTCATTATTTACTATATTTCTTACTTGTTATAGTAATTAATGAGGTGATAGTACGTACAACAATACATGACATGCAGGTCAACAGTTAATATATAAGGAAATATAAAATTATGTACGGTAAGTCTATAAAAATATATACGTAAATGGGCGTTGGCATAATTAATTATAGTTTCTGAACTTTTAAATGTAAATTCACAATAGAAGTCAATTAACCTTAATTATTAAAAAGAGTGTTTAAAATAATAATAATAATAATTATTATTATTATTATTAAAAAGAGCGGATTTTTGTTGTTATTTCATACTATTCTCATATGAAAAGTTGTGTCTATCAATTTAAAAGTAACTGTTTATTATAATGTTTGCGATTAGTTTGGTCGACATGGGATTATTTGGACTTAAAAATGTCTAAATTGTCCGAAACTATATTTGCACAGACATTTACAAACTACCATTTTGTGAATCTTGGCCTTCTCAAACAACTATTTTGTTCCGATTTTACCTATTCGTTCGATGATGATAAAATAGACATGTTAAATTATTATTTGTCTCAAAAGTTTAAGTTGATAGGAAAAAGGTAAATTTAATCACTTAATTAATATTTTAACACTCCCCCTCACGTCTAGGTTCAAACTCCCTTTTAATATGTGCGGCCCAACACGTGGAATATTTAATTAAAATAAGAGGTAAATAAAAGAAACAATGTTAGAATTCAGGACCTCTGCATTAATACATGCATGTTAAATTACCACTTATCTCAAAAGCTAAAGCTGATAGGAATAGATAAATTTAATCACTTAATCAATACTTTAACATGACGAAAAATGAAGTCCATCACATAGAGGTATGGTCGACCATCCCTAATGCCTTGAGGGGGTACTGCTCAAGTACTCCAAAAAACTAGGGGTTGGCAGTTATTAGGCTTTTGGGAGAGGCCGAATACCTCCTAAAGGCTAAAGGAATTGTTTGGCCACCCCCAAAATAATAGTAATGATATTCTCTGCTCCTATTTGTCACACAAATGTTACATTGATTGACATGACGTGTTTTAAGTGACTTTTCATATCAGTTACTTAAAACACGTTACATTAGTCAACATAAAATGTGTGTAGAGTAGCATTACTCTCAATATATAAGTAGTTAAAGCCTTTAAGGGATGGTCGGCCAACCCCAAAAGTCTAATGTGGGTAGTCATTCACCCCTTAACCCCTTGTCTATATGTTCATTTATTTTTTATCAGTTTTTCCTCTAAAAACGAAGTAATTTAGATATTTCAAATCTAAAATATGAACATATAAGATACGTACGTGTATTATTTTCCATCAATTTTAATGCCAATATCTAGCATGCAAGGGTTGTGATTCATGTATAACTAGTGTACAACTCCAAGATACATTAGGATGGGATCCATGTAGGTTGTATTTTTATCATTTCCCAATATACAAGGCAAGTCATGAAATGATAGTTTGAGATGACAAATGTCATAAAATGGTTGTTTAGAAAAAAAAAAAAAAAATAGAATTGGGCATTTCAACTATATAGTATGCACGTGTAGATCATGTACACAATTTTTTTTTTTATCCATCTTGACCCCAATAGGTAATAGAGAGATTCTTTTACAGCGAAATTGTAGTTTTGTAATATACTTTTATAAAAAGAGGAATGTTTGTTGCATACACTTTATGTATTTTTTTTATGCGAAATAAAGATATTGTTGATACGTTATAATTGCTGGCCTGTTGGGGACTTGGTCCTCTATCCTATTTATATATGGAAAATGATAGATTTACAACACCGCCACAACAAGTGCACAATACCCTCTCACACGGGGTGTAGCCCAGTGTGTGGGGCTGACCCCCATGTGAGGGGGTGTTGTACATTTGTTGTGGTGATGTTATGTAGGAATCAAATCCCTTTGTATATAACTGTACACGAAATATAATGAGTTTTATTTGTGTTGGCTAGATGCTAGTAAAACTAACTCTATTTTCTTCATCTTAACGAGGGAGAGAGTATAACCAGTGAGAGCTTGCTTGCCAGGGGAGGGAGGCTGGCCTCCCTCCATCCGGTTCCCTGTGTCCTTTAGTCCATGTGGACTAAGGTGTCTTTTGTTTCCTCCCTGAGTTCTTTCAGTGGAGGCCAGTTTTTCTCCCAGCTATTAGGGCTGTGGAGCTTTTGTTCCCTCTGGTAGATCCGGTGGTGGCTGTCTTTCCCCTAACCTTTGAGGCTATGGTGGTTTGCTTTTGTATTTGTTTTTTGCTTTCTTGCTTTTGTCTTAGGTAGTAAACTAAAATCAAGGTTTCTAACTTGGGGAAGTGGCGGTCGTTCACGTCATTTAACGGTGGTTTTGGTCAGTTCTTTATCAATTTTTTCTTGGATTTTCGGAGCCAGATCTACTCAACCCCGTTGATTTTTTTCAGACACGCGCCCCTCAATCGAGCTCTCTGTCGTTGTCTGCCCCCGCTGCCTGTAGTACTGGTCATGCCAGTGATCGGAGTTCAGCGCGTGACCTGCACGCACCAAAGAGCTTTTTGCTTTTTGGCGCGCGTGATGGCCACGCTCCTCCATTTTCTGGCCATTCTCGATGGGGTTGGAGCTATGGTGACTGATCTACGGCTGGATGGCGTTAGTGTTGGTGCGTGTCCTCCACGCACTACCGTAGCTGGCGGAGTCCGCCCCTGCCTATCTGCCGGCAGCTTTGTTTTTGGGTTTCTGCTTTGTGTTGTGTATTCTCTTGTTTTCTCCTGTACAGTCTGTTTGTGTACTGCTAAGATTTTATTGGAATTTGTGTTGGCTAGATATTAGATCAGACCCTCTTTTATTTGAGTGTGAGCATTAATGTAAGAGAGACTCAAATGTAATTCTAGTAAGATTTAATGTATTTGCACATGCAGCTGTTTTTTAAGTCAGATCCTTCTGGCTTAAAGTTTAAGGGGTATTGTCCCTTATTTATCCAGATGTACTATTTGCCGCATTTATAAAAGCACATGCTATTTGTTAAAAGAAAAAAAAAATATTTACAAGAAAACAATCAGCAGGTATGGCAGACGTAAACCAGAAACTAGAAAGTAGAAAACTTATGGAGGACTAGGTATGGTGAGTTGACTTGTCATGGTGTCTGATGAATTGACTATATATGTAGTAACTTCACTAGTAAGTATGGTGTCTTAACTTGGGCTGCAGCATTGACGAGTCGTGTGACTAAAGGATTTGCTGTAATAGGAGGGAGATAGGTAAATTTTCTACATATAAATAAATAAATAAATTATAACCACGCTATAGTTAAATACCCAAAAAGAAAAAGAAAAAGAAAAAGAAAAAGAAAAAGAAAAAGAAGTTAATTAGAACTAAACCAAGTCAAAAACAATTTTCTCAATCATTCTCATTTACTATAAAATGATTGTTCAAATCCAAATTAAGTTTGAAAGAATCAAAAGAACCGAGCCGATCAAGTCAAGAATTGACACAATGGCATGTAATGGATGGATCAGAATTTTTTACAATTTCTTTAAAATTGTATATTATCAAATTATGTGAATTAAGATCGTTTCATGCATCAAATAATATGAAAAATACTACATATTAAAAATGTGACACGTTAACAATAAGAATGAAGTATTTTTTTTATCAGGTTCTTACACTTTATGTCAAATAAAAGTTTTAAGCAAAAAACTGTATTTTGATTTAGTAAAAAGTTAACGTCTCTTCAAAAGTGAAAGAAAAACTTTTTGAAATTATTATTATTATTTTATTTTTTAATTGCCTCAATAACATGTCATGTGTTTAATATATAACATTTTTCACGTCGTTCAATATAAAAAATACATAAATGCACATAATTTGAGAATCTAATTTTTTTTTTAAAAGAATTGTAGAGGATGCTAATTTATAGTGGATAAGGTAGAAGGAAATTCAACAAAGTCAAAGCAGCCTGAAAACGTCCATCATTCTCGCAGCTATACATGGATGAGTCCACTTTGGTTAGCTAAGCTCTTCAATTTGGACACGTTTTTGTTTTCTTATAGGAGTATAAAGTCAACCTTAAAATCCATATTTCTAGCTTCGGGTCGTTTTGATCGGTGTGTCCCAAGTCCCAACCACTCCCCCGAACATTGGATTCTTGAGGACAGTTAAAAGTTAGCTTCAACTTCCGAAACTTTCCTTAAAACCCCACATATATATAAATATCGTTGAACTGCCTTCAGAGTTGATCAGAGCAGTTGCTATCATAATTTCAATGAATTAGGTTTTCCCATGAGCAGATAGTCTTACCAGAAAACAACAGCTAGGTATGCATTAATCTGGGTTTAAAGACAAAATCAGCCCATTCAAATACTAGTATTCAAGTTATATTATAAATATCAGGATGGCCAGCCGCCATGGGAGGCTATTTTTAGGTTTATAAATTGGGTTCATTGTGTGTATTGGTCATGTTGTCGCCTTCGCTTGTGGCAGCGATCAAAGACCACGTGTAAGAAAGACTCTTCAAACCATTCGACCGGAAATGTGTTTTTCAAACTTTGTTTTCTAGACCTTCATCGCTTTGTTTGTTAATGTGTTTTAAGGATGCTTTTTTATTTTTAGTTTGAAAAAATATTTTGATGTGGGATAACAGTGAAGAGAAATGCTATATATTCCTCACAATTCAATTACACTAAAATCAGTACTCTATGTAACAAAAAAAATCCACGGGCTAGCTAATAGCCACATCAGAATGATTGTGATATGAAGTATAGCATTAATTACTCAAATATGAAAATTATTTTTATGTTTTGATCAATATAAGGCCTATGGTAAGCATTCTACAACATTGGATGCATGACTGAGCCAAACAACTTTTCTCCTAAAGTCCTTTGTTAACTTGAGCGTCCAACGTACTGCCTATGGTCTCCGGACCTTTCTTACCACCCCGGCCTCCCTTATTCACATGCATGCATGGATGTTCCTTGCATCAATAATACGTTTTATATGTTTTAAGAATGTTGTATGTGTTTTGAATTGTTTGTTAATGTTTTTGTTTTGAGAATAAAAAACAAAATATATAAAACAAAAATTTTAACAAACATATATATATATATATATATATGCAGACCAATTGTTATATTTGCCTCCTCCTTTTACACAATTTTGTGAGAGCTGAGGGAGCTCTCCTGCTCGAGCAGGGCCCGCCCGAAGAGCCCTAATGCTCATGCAAGAGCTCCTTTGACAACTCTCCGACAATTTTTCCTGCCTCTCTTCTTTGAAAAAGATATTATAGTGAATCTTTCCTCGTTTTTTTTTTGGATTAACATTAATACATTGAAGGGGGATCGAAGCTGTCGTTCTCAATGTATTAATTAACCCACATGGACACATGGTCTAAGCTCCTTCCTTTGATTTAGTCTTTTTGTGGTAGATTCTCCCAACAATTCGGTTTGATTGCTGACCAGGTGCCGCCATTAAGTACCAATTTCAGAAGGGATAATGCTCTCAAGTTTATATTCTTAATAAAATATATATATATTATGCTCTCAAGTGTATATTATTTGACGTAACAATAAAAATTATTATGAGATTAAAAATTAATAGTAACTTTTTTCTGACGCATCAAATAAAATGTATGTAGTATTTCTCTTTTGAGAATGGTGTTGTTCACCTTCCACTTTCTTCCAACAAAATCGGATTTAGATCCTTTACCATTTCCAGTCTAGAAAGGAGGAAGCCAAAAAAATTTAGGGGTCAATAGAAGAAGCTCCTTGTCCAGGTGGGCACCTACTGGGTTTGCTGCTCGGACAAGGCTCGTCTCATAGACCCATTACCAAAAGGGAGACAAAAGTAAAAAAAGAATCTCACTCCAATCATTTTTTTTTTTTTTTTTTTCTCATTTTACTCATAAAAAATAAAAAGTACCCAAAAGGAGAACTTTTTTTTTTTTTTTTTTTTTTAAGAAAATAGGTATATTATTTGTCTCATAAAAATAGAGCAGTTTGCTCTAACAAAAAAATATATATATAAAAAAAAATTCAAATTTAATTTATGACATTTTTAACTGTCATTTTAACTAAACCATAGGCAGTAGAGTTTCCCGCCCTTTTAACATGAACTATTTGCCAAATCGCACTATTCTAAGGGTCTGTTTGAGTTTGCGATTTAAAATAATGGTTTTAAAATATACGATTTGAAAATTGATTTTTAAAAACGCAGTTAGACGTTTGGCAAAATTGCAGTTTAGTTTTTAAAATCGCAAATTAGCCTTTAAAATTTTATGTTTTCAAAAAGTACCATATTAATTGTGATTTGAAAAATCAAATTTTCTGCGTTTTCAAATCGCAATTTTTTAAAACGCAGTTCCCAAACGATTTATGTTCTGCGATTTGGTTTAAAATCGCACTTATTGTCTACAAAATTGCAATCCCAAATGCACTCTAAGCACATCTCTAGTTTCATATTTTCATCCGCTAGATGTTCATAACAACTGGTCAAAAAGGAAACTATATATATGCATGTTCTGCTCCATTATATAGTGAGAAGAAAAAAAATAGGAATTAGAAAAGAAAAGAAGGATTGGATTTCCAAAGTAGTAATCCCAAGATTAACTTCTTCCAAAGTTCTTACAACATTCAAATGCCTTCAGAAGTACGTTAATTGGATTTCCGATTTCTCACAAGTGACAAGGCGGCTGTGGAGCAACTAGCAAGCACAGTTGTCCACATAGCCTTATCTTATCCCTTTGTCCCCTGCCTACTCGATCTCTCGTCTCATGCGAGTCAGCATGTTTTGGAGATAGGTTAAGCAGCCTCCGCTTTAAATTAATGTTGTGTGAGACTTTGAGAGAGACATATCGAGATTTATTATCTCCATTGCTAACAATTAATTAAATATAAAAGAGTTTTAGCATGTTTCTGACATTCCGCTTACTTGATGGGTAGGTGGCCGGGCTATAAAGGCTTTATTAGATTTGCCGTTTGAATTGCAAGCAATTTGAATAACAAATTTGCTAAAGATTTAAATTCGAGAGAGACAAACACGAGATAAAAAAAAAAAAAAAAAAAAAACCTTAAATGCTCTTTTTTTTGAGGGGGAAGGGGGAAGTTCAACCCTTATCACTCTTTTTCATTGGGTAAGTGAAACCTTAATCACTCTTAATGCACTATAATTAGAAACTGTTTTTAATTCTTATCATTCATTGGGAAGATCGATCTGAGATTGATTACAATTATCATTCCGCAATCTTATCTATGGTGCATGGTTGACGTTGAGCTTTGCCTCTTCTTTGTTTTCTTGTTGAGTGTGACCTTGAGAGGAGTCAGTTTCTAGCTAGCTTGTTGAGTGTGATCTGGAGAGGATTCTTGGCAGACTGGTCTTTGGATGAGTCGTTAGAGTTAGTAGCTATGTCAACTTCTGTAACATTTTGCCGGGTGTTCTTACACAGTTCAGTCGATTCAAATGACATCGGTTCAAAATGTCTGCTTTTTATGTGCACTTTTAAAAATTATGTAAGAATCACATATTTTGAATATAACTGAATTGTATTTGTTTTTTCCAACTCAATTTGAAAACTTTATCTATATAGACAAAAAAATCTAGTGTTGTTGGGAGTAGTGAAGAAAAGAAAGTCATGGTAATCCACATACCCCTTCAAACTACTACAACCCAATTGACAATCTCACCCTGGCCCCAGTCTTTCAATTGAGACAATGTTTTCCTAAATTACTAAAAAGTTGTCGATGTCTCCCATGCCAGCAAAAAAACACAAAACTTATCTTAAATTTTTTCAAGAAGACAAAAATACTCCTATAAATTTGAAAAAAAAAAAACGTAAAAACGAGGGGGTATCCAAATATTTCCGACTCTCCATGGGAGGAATTGGGGATGTTTCCAACAGGGGTTCTACAAGAAATGAAATGGAATTTGTATCAAAGGAGGAAAGCTAACAAACAAAGATGACAAAATACTTTGATTATGAACCTTCCGCCTCAGATGAATGACATTTGTGATTCAGAAGGGAAGATCTCTACATTAATTAACTGGACTAATCAAAAGGGCACGCGAAGAGAGTAAACGAGGAAGATAGCTCACTACTGCAAGTCCTTCATTGATTCATGGTACAACCGTATAATTTTAGAAGATATTGTTCTAATTAGAAGTTTGGGATTAAAAATATCAATTGGGTGATAATTTTACATATGAAAATTATGGGTTACAAACTTATCTGAAAATAAAATTTCACCAAATCTGAACATAAAGAGTGTTGCAGTTTTATATTTTAGGTGTTGTCATAAAGCACCCACCCTTTTTATGAATCTAATCATATCACAATCATAATGTCCAAAGGTGTTAAACAGCTGGCCTCCAAGAAAACGACATTGGAGTATGCTTTGGAATTATTACCAACAGCCATACATAGCGCGTTATACACCAATTTTTCTTTGCACATGAAAATGTACAGGGTTGGATTGATTAGGCTTTTTCAGAATGATTCTTTTATTATTATTATTATTATTTAATTTAAAAAATATTTTGATGTGATATAAAGATCTTAGCAAACGAGACGTAATTAAATACATTGTCCTGAAAAGTAATATGAATGTATTTCTATCTGATTCATGCATGAACCACATGAAAAACTCGTTAAAGATAGACAATTCCAAGCTTATGCTTGTCTAGTTCGCCAAGAAAATGACAGCATGGGGTCATGAAAATGAGAAGTTATTCGCAGAAAATATTGAAATAGAGACACGAAATTCAAAAAGATCTTTGAAATGTGGGACGCAGACTTGAGAGTTCCTCACAAGAAAGGAATTTCATCAAGTAATATCCGGACTCTGACAGCCGAAATTGTTGTGATATCAGCACCAAAAAAAGGCAGCCGTTCAAAGTCTGCAATTGGCGAGGAAGATAATCCTGCCGGCTTCCGCCAGGAATCGAAATCCTGAAATAATTTTTCGTCAGCCGATTAAACACACTCGAAAGAATTGGCATCTTCTGATTCGTAATCTTCTTCCATAGACAAGAACCGATAGCAATCTTTTTGATTTCTTTGGCTGTGAATATTTGACATCGCATCAGCTGATCGATGCAAAAAGCGACCCAAATTTTAATTTCTAAACTTCATTATTGTGATACAAGTTGCTTATTTTACCACCCAATTGCTTTGAAGCTTTCTTTCGTGACAAATCCATTACTATCTGAAAGGTGAAAACCACCCACTGGCCAGTGGCCAATACGTCCTCCATTCTTCCCCTCGGGGGCCGGGTGGCCTACTACAACTTGGCAAGATATTATTTTAAATGCCAAATTTCCACTTGCAAATTCTTGATTAATTAAGCCATGATGTGGAGGGGTTGATTGGTACGGCTACGTCTATAGAATAAAATAATGGTAGGATAAAAATGTAATTTTTAGTATTATTCAGAAAAGCCGGCTTCCGGCATAGAAAAATCATTATCCGGGCTTTTTTTTTTTGTGCTAGGTATCTGGGTCTCTGAAAGGTAAGGGCCAGACCACGTACTGAAAAAATAGCAGCGAAACCCTCTTTTATTTCTGTCGCATTTCTTAAACAACAACCAAGCGAGTGATTCCAAACTGTGGAACAAAGAAATGGCAGCTCTCCCGCTCAACCTCTAATAAGGGCGTGCGTTTACTGTAGAAGTCAGTCTTACTGGTTTGTAGATGAGGATCCTCTGTATTTCTAAAATAACATTACAATTAAATTTTTAAAATCCAGACTATTCTCTTTATTAAATAGCTCAAATTCTATCATCTCTATACTTTTTTTTTTTTTTTTTCTTCTGAGAATACAAAGGAAATGGCTAAGAGGATGGGGATGGGGATCAGAGACAACTGGAATTACAAGAAAAAGACAATTTTGATAGAAAGCTTACAAATATGGCTGCATGGAAAATTCTTGTTTTACTTTACACTAAGGTATATCGTCTAGACCAAACTTCGAGCAGGCAATGGCCCAACCCTCATCCGAACACAAGTCTAATAATAGTTGTTACATCAACGCGGCCCAACCCTAAATCTAGGGGGCCTGTCCTGAACTCAAGGGTAGCCGTAGCTCAGGCTAATATTTAAAACCCTAGATAGTTATCCTCGTGAAATGATCTATTTCATTATCACTAGTATATACAATGCTACAACAAAATATACACCACCATTAGATCCGTAAAATTTGTAAAATCTAATGTAGACAATGAAACAGATCATTTGAAAATCCTAATTTGTTGCTCATGACCTTGTTTGAAAAAATAAATAAATAATACTACTCTTCACACCCTTTTTATATTGGCTACAGTTCACTTAAACTATGTTATATCAAAAAATGTGAAATGAATTTGATAAATGGGTGTACATCGTAACAATTAAAAAAAAAAAAAAATTCATTCTGATCAATCGCCAACACACCCAAAAAGGTAGTTGGACCATCCAAAGACATTTCAGAGTCCGTTCTCCAGATAATATATGGTTCTCCAGTCCAATTTTTGGCAATTCACTCAACAATTTGCAATAGTTAACACCGGGTAGCGACAATATGGCATCCGCTAACCTAAAACCGTATACCCCATTGTAAACTCGGGTGCCCATTCATGACAATATCATCAAGCATCTAATATTACCCTGCATCTAAGAGTCGTGTACTTCAGAAAGAACTACTTAAAGGCGCAAAATAATGATACAAATGAATATAATCATATTAATCACTCCCCATTCGCTTCACCAGTGAAAGAAGGAAACGGGTGAGAGACTTTCTGGCAGCCATTATTGCTGCTGCATCTACCTCTCTCTCGTTTTCCTCGGTAGTGACCTGCCGTTCTTGAATTGAGTGAACTCTCCGGACAAGTTTACGCAACTCCTGTTAAGAAATGCTAACATAAGAGATGGAAACCAAAAATAAACAATCCCATGAACCCACTGGAAAAAGGCATACAGTTTATAAGAACAGTTTAACCAGGTAAGGATGGTTCATTTTGGGGCTTAAATAAAATAAATTTGCTTGTTAAAAACGAGGACAAAAGGTTCAAGTGCAAATCAACAGACAACATTATAGTCAATCGCAACATAACAATCGCTTGTAAACTAAACACAAAGCCTGCTAGAAACTTATTTAGCTTCGCATGTTTGACATAGTACAGAGTGAACTGACTCCTCTAACACCCCAAACCAAATCACCCCAATGAATTTGTAATATACAAGATTCCAACAGCTCTTTGATCAGAAAGTTGTCATATCCATAGCAATGATAACATATACTCAATTCATTATGTGATTGGAATCGCAAAGGTGGAATTCAACTTACCTGACGGTCAAACTCAACACTCCGAACTGAATAAACTTCATTGGTGATTTCAATGTCCTTATTGATCAAACCTTCAAACCATCTGGTTGTTATGTCCATGTATTCATCAGACACCTGAAAACAATACTTCAGAATTAAGGAATATGGTTCCAGAGGCATAATACCTCATGAAGCTTGATAAAATTTTCAACATATGATACTAGACCTCCTCCTCTTCTTCCTCCTCGTATTCAGTTTCTTCAGCTTCTTCACCGTCCTCTCCAATAACCATCGAACCTGACAAAGCCTGCAGCCTACTCTGGTCACCATCTTTTGTAGCCTTAATCAACTCATCCATCAACTCAGGTTGCACTTCCCTCAGCAGTTTACCTAACAAAAATATAAGTATCTTTATCAAAATCACATGCATGTGAACCACAGACCACATAAAATATCATATCAAACTTGCCATGCAAGTCCCCACCAATTGCAGTAAAACAAAAGCATGTCATGCAGAATCCAGTTTACCAAGTTACGATCATGTCAAGATATGCAAAGCAAACAATACTTTTTGACGGCACAATACAATTTAGCAGGCAAAATGCGAAAAGAAAAAGGTGTACGAAGTCAGCAGACAGGAAAAATCATATAAGATGACCATGTACCATGGACACTCGGAAGTTCTAAACTTTGCAGGCACCATTTAGAAATAACAGAATTAAGCATATGCTATTGATAAAAAAATCAATAAGTATAATTTTTCACCATAACTAATTGACATTCAATCAACTACAAAATCCTAGCTATAGGCATGGAGTACTAGCATCTTTGTCATGCAACAACCAAGACAGACGCCAACTAGAATATAAGAACTTTTAGAGAATTCACATCCTATGCAACAAATTAAATTTTTAGCTAATTTGGCTAGCTCTATAGCAAAAAATTATTAAAAATCTCCCTACTCCGACTCTTCAATTTGGCTCTACTTTTTGCAAAATGCTATAGTACTCAACAAAAAGCATTTGTAAAAGCCAAAAAAACCCCCTCTCTCTCTCTCTCTCTCTCATGGCGAAGGTATCCTTCTTCTCCCATAGCACCAATAATTAAGAAGCATTTTGCGAGGAAAAAAAAATACTTGCCCTACTTAAATTGGAGAGAAAATTGTCCTATTTATATTGAAAGCATAAGACTCACCAAGTTCCCATTGATATGGGATCCGCACAAGGAAAACACTTGCCTTTAAATGGTTATTAGAAGCATCCTAACCATTTGGGGAAAGATAAACTTTAAAAAAAAAACATGAATGTTAAGAAAACACGAACTTTTGGGAAGAGACGAATTTTGTAAAAAATAACCATTAGGAAAAAACAGAATAAAGAAATAATATTTAAAAGGGGCAAAAAAGAATATGGGTACATATAAAATAAATCCCTGGGTTTTCGCGAAAATCCTAAAAAACCCCCTCACTTTTTTTTTTTTCGAACATTGAATCCTTTAGTTTTTCGGGAATTTGAAACAGGTCCCTCTGTGAGTTTTCCGTCCATTTTTCTAAGCTCCGTTAGTGCCACATCAGCATTTTCGCCACCTCATCTTAAAATATATATATTTTTTATTATTTTATTTTATTT
This sequence comes from Alnus glutinosa, assembly GCF_958979055.1. Taxonomy (NCBI): domain Eukaryota; kingdom Viridiplantae; phylum Streptophyta; class Magnoliopsida; order Fagales; family Betulaceae; genus Alnus; species Alnus glutinosa. The sequence goes on along the minus strand of NC_084891.1, from coordinate 27,962,413 downwards.
TTTGAGCCACCCCCGGCCCTAGGGTTGGCCTCGAGCCACCTCAGAGGCGGCGCCCGCCACCTCTAATGGCAACTCCCAAACCCCTCTCTTCCCTTTTTTTTTTTTTTTAAAAAAAAAAATTAATTATAAAATAAAATAATAAAAATATAATATTTTAAGATGAGGTGACAAAAAATGCTGATGTGGCACTAACAGAGCTTAGAAAAATAGACGGAAAACTCACGGAGGGACCTGTTTCAAATTCGCGAAAAACTAAATGATTCAAAGTAGCTAGTTAAAATAAAATAATAAATTTTTTGACATTTTATTAGACAAAGTAGCTAAAGTTTAAAGAGCCGGATGAAAGTTACAAAATTTCCTCAACTCTAATGTTTAGGCAGAGTCAATAAAACGTAAGCATAATGTAGCGGTAAACCATTATAACATTCTTTTGCGTGCTATTAACTAAGGAAAATAGTGCAAGTAGCTAATCAGCCAAACCCTACCAACACATGAGCCAGTATTATAAGGAATAGATTTGCATACCAATATAATTGAACTGCCTTCGCTTTCCTTCTCGCACATCAGGCCCTAATTTCTGCCAGACCAAAAAACAAACACCTTATCTTCAACAATAAACCACAATACCAAAAGTTCACCACAACAAGAAAGAATATTAACAAACTAACCACAAAAATTATACAACTACGGAAGCACCTTCACTAGCATTATAGCTTCCAACACCTCTTGCTCAAGCAAGGCCAATCTGCAATTAAAGCAAAATTTTGATATAACAATTCGTAGTATGAAAAGCGTATAGAGGGCTAATTTTGTAATAAGGACGCTTTGGCGGGGGCACCTGAGGATACGTTTGATTTGAGGGGTAGAGAAGGAGGCGAGCTCCATGCCCCAACGGACGGCGCGCCGAGCCTCGCGTTTAAGCTCGTTTCGGCTCTTCCGTCCATCGAGATCCGAGTCGCCGCCACCGCGTTGTACAAGATCAGACGGTATTGGCGAATTGGGCTGTCTGAGGCCGCGTGTTCGGTGATGGACGTTACGATGAGCCCAAGGCACTGCGGTTAGCGAGAGATGAGGAAACACGGTTTTTGTGTGTGGTAGGAAGAGTGAGGAGAGAAAATGATGTGGTGTCGTGCAGGCGCAGCCCTGGTGATGCAACGTCGGCCATTGCTTTAGACGCCGTACCAGATTGGCCATTTGCTTCGTGTGTTCGCTCTATCCTCTCGTGCGACGCGCCGTCCGGTGATTACCACTTGATCAGCAGAGTGTTCAAATAACGAGCCGAGGTGAGGCCCAGTTGCATACAGGAGGTTAGACGGCCCAGTTGACTAGGGCTAGAATATCAGTAGGAGATGAAGTCCAATAACCCACAAGAAGTTTAGATATCCAATAAGTTGAGTTTCTACAGGGTTCTGGTCCGATCGGATCGGATCCATTTTATGTGAGATCATTTCAAGACTGTCGGAAGCAACATTGTCCAAGACTCCAAGCACTCTGTATCACCCTCACATATGTCTGCAAATGCTTGTACGACGATAGAGAGAGTTGATATAACACATCGCCAGACTAGGGCCTTCGTTGAACTTGAATACCTAGTGTCTTCACATAAAGGAAACACGAAAACAAGCATATTTTTTACTCAGGCCCAACCCATTTTTGAATATATAGTTAGATGAGTAATGCTATTTCTTATTAGACTATCATGATAAAAAAATTAGTCATTAATTTTTTTATTTGTTTTTTTTTATAATAATTAATTTTTCCTATCACATAATCTAATCATCTAGTTGTATAACAATTAATAATCTATTAAATAACATTACTCAAGCTAAATAACTTCATACAACTTTTGTATATTTTATATTCCTTACAATTGGATTGCAATTGGTGCATTAAAAGGCTCGTGGAACTATCCATATGAACAAGCGAAAGAGATAGATGAAAAGGAAGCTTAAAAAAAAGAGTTATAGTCTCACAAGTCATAATGCTATGTGAACATGTCAAAAAAAATAAAAAATAAATAACCTCACAAGTCACATCTTATGATCCTTAAGATGGATGGACCCATAAGACCTCTCTTAAATTGCTCATACCTTTAATTACGTCAATCTTACAAATTTAATAGTTATTTGTCAAAAGATGAGAATAGGAAATATATATATATATTAAAGAATACTAAATAAATTTTTCTTTACAAAATTTGGAAAATTTAATAATAATAATTTTTTTTTTAAAAAAAAAAAAACAAAAATTAACAGAAAAATCCAATCCAATTTGGTTTTGGAATTCGGGCACAAAAATTCGTGGTGTCTAATAGAATCCCAAATCCAAGACAAATGAGGTTTGCAGCCCTGCTGAGTGAGGACAGGTGACCGTTGCAATTTTCGGAGAGGAATGTGTTATTTCTAGGCCATTTTGGTTTACATCGAATCTACCATAAGATAGATTCGGTGCAATTCGAACACGCCAATTAGAGGGATCCTCGTTCATTTTATATTTTATTTACTTAAGAATCGGGAACTTTCAGCAGAAAAGAAAGTGCGAATAAAAAGGAAAATGCAAATTTTTCATTCAATTTCAGGCTGTTAAAAAGGCGCCTGTTTACATTTGTACAAAATATTACCGCTGGGTAACAGACTTAACGGTACAAGCTACCTAAAATACCCTCAATGCTTTAACTTCTAATTAAGATCAAAGTCGATCTGTAATTTGATGAGTAATATGTCCTAATGAGTCTTCCTGCTTAATTTTCTGGCTACCAGCATTGATCCGTCTCCCATTTCCGCCGTGTATGTCCAGCAAATCCTGAACCCATCGTACTCGTACGCGTCGACATTGCCACGGAATAACTCATCATCCGCCGCCTACTGTAAAGCACGCGATCGTAGTCGGCGCGTCTCTCCGGATCTGAGAGCGTGGAGTACGCTTCATGAACCTTCATGAACTCGCACCCTGAAGTCTGACCCCTTTGACCGTTAGATACCACGTCAGGGTGCACCACTCTCGCCAGCCTTCTGTAGGCGGTCTTGATCTCCTGACACGTGGCACCCATTTGAATCCCAAGAACCTCATAAAGCGAGGCCGTTGATGTAGTGTGGGACCCGGTCCTCTCGGCCGTCGATGCACATGCGGCGGAGATAGGAGGCGCACGGAACTTGACGGAGTTTGGGGACGAGCGATGGCCGCTGATGTTGATGAACTTCGGGCCAACGAAATGGGCTGAGTAGCTCAAAGATGAGGATGTAGAAATCATTGTCACTCTTTTTGTTGTTGTGCTGTGGATTGTGGATGTTTCGAAGTGGAAGGATAAGGATGAGTTGCTATTTTATAGGGAGTGGAGATCTGGCTTGACCACGGTTAGTATGGGTGGGTTAACAAACCATAAGCTTATCCGTTGGGCGATTGGATCTTGGCCTAGGCTGACTCAGCGAAACGTCGGTGTTCCAGAATCTTTCCGCGTACAAGTTGTACAATCTTTTCTTTTTCTTTTTCTTTTACGCTAAAGTATGACCTTTATTTTTTAAAAATAAAATAAAATAAAATAATAATAATAATAATTATACTTTCATTCATAATCGTTTTTTTAAAAAAAACATGTTGCTCTAAAACAATAATGTTTGAAATATAAGGAAGAATGTTGTCCTTCCATGTCTCATTTATAATATGTTTAACGATTTCTCTGGTTAAGATATGCATCGCCGAATTAGCGTCTTTATTGATATATTTAATTTATTAATTGTGCCTCGAAGTTAGCGCATCACCTATTTTCTCTACTAATTGTCCAAATCAACTTCAAATTCATCATGTGAACCTTACAACATTCACAATTTAAAGTTCATTCCCTTCCCTAACAATATGTTGAAGCCTTAGGTCCCTACTAAATTCAGGTGCATAGAAAGCTGTCAAAGCTTCTATTGCCACTGATTCTAAATTCCCAATTTTGATTAGGTTACGAGCTACAATTATTTGTCCCTCGTAATCTCTAACTACAATTCCTATGCCAATGCGTCTAATTATTGAATTTACAACTGTATGCCAATTTGATGGTCACTAAAGTATGGTCTTATTAATTGGGGTATAGATGACATATAAATGTCACTTAGAATTTATGAATAGGAATGGGAATACGAATATATCGTAAACGATCAAAGATCTTGATATTAGCATGCTTGTATAACACAAAAAATTTGGCATTTTAAAAAGGAATTGCAAAGTTCTTTTTTTTTAAATAGTTAAATCATCATTTATTCTAAAAAAATTATTTATTTAATTATTTAATTAATATTATAACATATACAACTTAAGGTGTTTAATTTGTTTGTTTGAAACAGGTGAGTCACGTAACACTCATCTCTTAAATTGTTTGAAATTTTATAATTTTTGAACAGCCTAATAACATAAGATCTCAAACCCTAAAATTACATGTTAATAAGTTGGGTTTGAATATTTGCGAATAAAGCCAATTAATTGATAACTTTTATATAAAAAGAATACATATATATTGAATATTTTGAATATTTTGCCCGTTCTAGAAATATATTGACTTGGAGCATTATTTCGCAGCCCCCACAAGATAAACATCAGTCTTGACTCCACCCCTATGTAGGGTACGCATAAAAAACATTGTTTGGCAAAAGTCATCGACAGGACATTGTCATTGGCTCCTGAGTCCTGTCAAAGCACTATTTGGGATAAGCCATTTGCATCCATTCCTTTGTCTCTGTCCGACAGTCCGTGTTCTTTTTTTCTCAAAAGAGTGTCCTTTATTTTTTTCTTTTCTTCTAGATAAACAGGGAAAGGTTAGAGGAGGTCCATTTCTTCTAGAAAATGGGAAAGGTTTAGTGGAGGTCCTTGAAAGCCATTTGCAATTCTTTTGAGGGGGCATCGAGACCCTTTCATGCAAATTGAGAAAGAGGACGAGGCCTGCTCGGATAAGAAGGGGACAAAAAATGAAAGGAAAAAAAAAACGAGGATGCTTCGAGATCTACGTAAGCACGGTGGCTCCATTCCTGATTAATTAGTAGGCTTGCCTAATACAATACAATATATGTGTAAAACAATTCTTTGTGTGTACATCACAGTTCATCTTGTTTGGTCACTTTCCAAACGTCCTCTCATTTATTATTATTATTATTATTATTAAGAATAACATAAGGTCTTTAGTAACAGTTTGAAAAATACCTTACTATAATTTAATATTTTTGCTTGAAGAGCCCATAATAATAACAAATTTAGCTACTGTCACAAAAAGTGATCATATATATATATATATATATATATATATATATTGTTGTTATTTAAAATTTTAAAGTGACGTGGCACTCTATATATATATATATATATAGATACAAAAAATTTCCCCTCTTAAAGCACTGCTTCGGTAGTGAACCTTTTTATTTTTTTATTATTATTCAATATGAGAGATGGGAAAAGGGAAAGTTACAAGGGAAGAAAAATACGAAATTGGTAGACAACTCAAACAAAAATCTAAGAACAAGTCGGAATGGCTCAAATAAATTATCCAGCTCATTAAGAAAATCAGAGCAGCCACAAAAGGCTGCTTACAGAGGCAAAGCAAATGATTTCAAAAGGGGCACAAACTTTGAAAGGTCTATCAATCCTTCTCAAACCTTCATAAGGAGCTCAGCAACAAAATAAGCACTAAAAGAGGTTGGATGCCTGTATCAGACACGAACCATAAAAAGTCCCTTTATTCATACAAGCGTTATAAGAGTTCAAGAGAACAAAGTTGCAAGCATTTAAGAGACAATAGTTACAAGATGATAAATTAAATTTATTATTGTTAATGTGGAAGTAGAAGAGACTTATAACGTTTAGACTATTTCTTCATAAATAGTGTTTTGTATACAATTTATCATCTTATAACTCTTGTATCTTGAGTGCTTGTAATTCTTGTCTCTTCGGTTCTTGTAATTTTTAATTCTCTCAATAGCCTTAACCCTACCCAAACCCTTACTTAAGGCAATTGCAACATCTGATAGAAAAAGTATCCTCAAACTACAAAGGTACTGAAAAACTAAAACCCAAATAGTAAACAATATAATACAATAAGAACGGAACAAAAAAAAAAAAAAACCAGCAGCAACGCACAGAGGAAGGCGATGAAGAGGTCGAATGATGGAGCCACGTGTAGGGGAGAAGTATCCACCGTGCACGTGAGAGCCACACAGCAACGAGCTGTTAGTGTAGTTTGTAGTTAGATGTATAAGACCAACATATATAACTAGAACCTCCTTTTTAGAGAGAGATGCTCTGAGATTTTTCGAGAGAGAGAGAGAAAGGTTTTCAAAGTTAGTTGCTTGCTTGGGGGGAGGGAGGAGAAGAGGCTTCATGCCTCCCTCCTCCGGGTGCAGAATAAGGGTAGTTTTTTTGTTCCCCTTTGTTAGATCCAGGAGAGGTTAGCTTTTCTCAAAGCCTTTAGGGCTTTGGTGTTTTGGTCCTCTTGGAGATAGTTCCGGTGGAGGTTGTTTGTGTTTTTTCTTGGTTTTTTTTCTCACAAGAATGCAACACTAGACAACCACTGGAAGTGGTTTTCTCAATCGTGTCTCTGGCCGCTCTTTCTTTGTCCATTTGTACTTTTAATGCCAGATCTGTGTTCTTCCGCCGGTACTTTTTTGCCAGTGCCTCGTCGTGGTGTTGGCCGTCATCCTCCAATGCTTCCTCTTCAACCACGGCCTAGTTGGAGTTCCAGTGCCCAGCGCGTGGCCAGCACGCACCAAGGAGGTTCCCTCTTTGGCAAGTGCGTGCGGGCTACAGCTATCTTCCAGGCCTTAGTAGGTGGTGTTCGGTGGTCCATGGAGGTCATCTACTGCGGGCAAATCTTCGGAGCTAGCTCGTGTTCCACACGCATTGCCGCCAGTGGCTCAGACACTCCCTATTTTGATCGGATTTGTGTTTGGTTTTTTTGTTGTATTTGTTTTTTTTTTTTTCCTCTTTTTTTTTAGTTTTGCCAAAGTCTGTCTATGAATTTGTAGCTATTACTAGTCTGTTTCTCAGGGCTTATTAGCTCGGACTAGTACTCTCATTTTAGTAGTGGAGATTAACTGTTAGAGAGTGGCTCATAATGCCTGATCTAGTAATATTTGTGTATTTGTGGGTAGCATCAAAGTCAATTTTTCTGGCTTAATATGTAGGGTGTTTGTACTTCTACTCATTGTGATGTGCCTTTGGGCTTCTTTCTAGTAATATAACGAGCTCTTCCTCCTTTGTTCCCAAATATATATATATATATATATATAAAATCCTTTTGTGCACTCCTCTAAAATGCCCGAACGAATTGCTAGCTCCTCCTAATACTGGACTGCGACTTTCAACTCCCTCCAAATTTAATCCAAGAAAAATCCTTTCAATTTTTTTTTAATTAAAAATAAATAAAGATTACTCAAAAGATAAAAGGTACAATCTCAAACAAACAATTAATTAAGTTCAATAAGAATATAAGATGAAGCCCACTTTTTTCGGATCACGATTCTTTTTATTTTAAATGAAATGAAAGAGCATTTATTTTATGGTAAATATTTAATGTTCAATTTTAAAAATTTAATGTTGTATATATTGTCAAGTCAAATAAAATTTTTAAATAACATGATACCATGTAAATTATTAAACATAACAAAATAAAAGTTTAACAATAAAATAGATCTTAACAATTTACTCCTTTCGATTATTAGTAATTCAAGTAATAAATATAAGATAGTTCTTATAGGATTCATATGACCCAACAAATGAGCAGGTTGCTGGAGACATGTTCGAAAAAAAAGAGTCTAAAAAACTCTTTAACATCTAATAATTCAAGCCCTAAAGTTGCTGGGATTTTATCTCGCAGACTGGCTCTAATTTTACTTTTTTTTTTCATCAATAAGTAATTATCAGTTTTTTGTTTATATATATATAAAGTAGTTATCAGTTATTAGTGATCTTTAATGCTTTTGATTGTCCTGTTGGGGAACGTGGCATGTATCATTCCTTAGGTACCGACATCTTCCAATGATATTTAAGACCAACCAAATCCAACTGTCAGACTTATTTATATAGCTAAAGTAAAAGAAGAAGAAAAAAGAATAAAGAAAAAATGGGGGGCAACTGTGATTGCAAGAAGACGCGTTTATAAACAGCTAGCTTTTGATCCATTTCGCTTTTAACTAGTTTTTTTTTCTTTTTAAACTAGTTTTGAGTATGAAAGAAAGAATTATTTAGCAGAGAAAGGTTTCCTGCTGTTTAATTTATAAAAGATGGAGAAAGATCTTTGAGCAAAAAAATCGAGAAAATGGAAACTTATGGAGTAACGTTATTATTATTTTTTTTCTATTTATTTGAAACTTTCATAAGGATTAATAAAATGGTACAAGGTTTTTTTTAATTTTAAATAAAATAAATAATATTAATTTAATAATAAAAATTTTAAGTTAATACATCTAACTTATCCTTAATCAGAACACATTTATATCGGACAAGAGACATCGGAAAATAAAAATGTATTGGATGAGGATAATGCGGCATTAACTTCGTATGAGTCTCGCCGCAATGGAAGGACGCGCCAGTCACACCAAATCCAGACTGGCTACGTACCCGAAAGACGGGAGGATTGCTATGCCACTTGGCGCTTAATTATGGGTTAATAAATAGGATATTATCCGATGGCGTGGGCGGATTGCTATGCCACACAGGCTCGTCGTAACCATGATTAACTCGGATCTTCGGATATGGGTTTGACAAACGGTAAATAAATATTCTCCCACATGAATCCACATGAATCCATAATGGGTGGAGACAAAGGATGCTTCAGTTACTTACACATTGGACACGTGTTGGATTGTCATAGAATGGACGGTGGACTTTAGTTATAAAGCCGACAACGTTTGACGTACCGATAATCTGATCAGAGTCGGCACGAAGTTTTAGAAGGATCTGAACTTGGAAATGCCTCTCTCCTCTCCGCTCTTGAAAACAAACGGCTTCGTTGGTTAACTTGGTTTGGTTCTGACGCCGTTTGTTTTGCTTTTGCTATCTGATGATGTCGTTTTAGAATGAGTACCAAGACCTTACCATGACCGCTAGGCCCGAAAGAGTCTGTTTTCATCTGGGCGATCTCAAATAGTAGATTAAAGCCCGGCCCGAAAGAAAACCCATCCCAGATGACAACAGACACTGTTGGGTCTATATAGCTGTTTGAATCCGAAGCAGACACGACTTGACTCAACCCATGGGCCAGCCCACTCAAAGTTTTATTGACCATAAACTTCACTTATCTCCCGAATTATCACCTGATTTGTAATTTTTCAATTGAACTTTAAAAATTTGTTACGTGAGGTTTTACTTTCAATTATCCTTCTTTGTTATAATTTTCTGCGTATTAAGATGGAAAAAAGAACAGAAAATTTTAAGAAGGTAGTATATCTACACAATGAATGATCATTTCTTCTAATTTCATGCAAGTATTGGTTTATTTCAATTGGGTTCACAGTATTTCAGAACTGAAGCCCATTGCATTCATCCTTTGTCATGACCGCCTACTGACGATTCAAAATAATTATCATTTTCACATGGTAAGTCCTTAGACATCCTGCTCGCAAATATGATTCAAAATTTAAATAGAATTTATTATTAAAAATTGACTTACAAAATGGGGATATTTAAGAATTTATATACCCATGATTAAGAGTCTTAAGATTGTACTTAAACTACGTGAGATATTTAGGATCGTATCATTTTATTATGCTTTCCAATTGACGTCTATGGCGGCCCACTCTATTAGCACTAACATGATAGTAGCCATTTTTTTTTTTTTTAAAAAAAAAAAAAAAAAAAAAACAAATACTCTAACAAACAACCCAACAAACGAAACACACAAAACTATTTTTTATCTTTAAAAACACCATTTCTTCTCTTTTTTAAAAACAAAACTCCCACAACATATGAACAAACATACCCAAAAGGACAAGCCAAAAGAGAGAAAGACCATTCGTTTAACCCATATGCCGCTATATGTCCGAGTAGCACAGGGCGAACTAGAAAATATAACACATATTCCTTACTAATCAAAATAAATTACGCAACCTCTCTTAGATTTTTGTTTCCTTGTAACCATTTTCCCATTTTCCCATTTTCCCATTTGATTTTTCTTTTTTAAAAAACCCAAATCTTGGATCCACCCGAAATTTCAAATTAGCTAGGGTTTAATGAATGGGAGACATAAATCTTTTATTTCTTAATTATCTATAATCCCAAATAGCTTAGTCTATCAATTTATTTTTTTTAAACTTACCTCCCACACCTTCCTCAAATCCTGAGTTTCGCAATAGGAAAAACCCTCCCATTATCAGTAAATCCCTTGATATGGGTGAAGACATGAAACAACATCAAAGTTCATCTACACAATCATATGCTAACATGAATGCAAATTAAATGATCATTAACTTTTGTATTAGATATTATTAACATAATGATGAAGTTGAAAATCATTTTTCCCATGGGAATCTGGAGTATCAGGCGTCGTCCATGTGACCAACCTACTTTCCATCAACAATTTTTCTTAATCTTTTTTTCTTTTTCTTAATCTAAATAAATAATAATAATAAAAAGGAATCACAAAAGAGAGAGAGAGAGAGAGAGAGAGAGAGAGAAATTCAAAAGAATACTTAATTATCTGAATTTCCTGCTCACTCTCCGCAGCCTCTATTACTTAAGCATACACCAAGGTCTCTTGTCTTGGACTTGGAGCATATTTCCGTTGCATCAAATGTATATGGATGAACAAATGGGTCTAACAAATTCTCGGACGTTTATTACGTCGACAATCCTCTGGGTATCCACGGCGTTGGCGATCCATGCCGAGTCATCGCAGATTTTCTTTGAATGGACGGTCTCTTATTCTCACCGTGCCCCTCTCGGCGTTGAGAAACAGGTTGGTTCCATTTCGTCAAAAAGCATATACATTTCTCTCTTAATTAGCCACTTCTTTATGAAATTGATCGGTAGAATTCCTTTTTATAGGTGATTGTGATCAATGACCAATTCCCGGGGCCAGTTTTGAACACAACCACGAATGATGTTGTGACTATTAACGTTCATAACAACTTGACGGATCCATTTCTTATGACATGGTTGTTGTTATATATACAGTGAAACCGAAACCTCTTACTCTATGAAATGATTCTGATCTTTTTGTTCTGATTTTGGTGAAAGTTTACGTTTTGGACGTAGGAATGGAGTGCAACTAAGGAGGAATTCATGGCAGGATGGAGTGCAGGAGACCAACTGCCCAATATTGCCCGGGCAAAGGTGGACATATAATTTTCAGGTTAAGGATCAGATTGGAGGCTTTTTCTATTTCCCTTCACTTCTTTTTCAAAAGGCTGCCGGTGGATATGGTGCCATTCGAGTGAACAATGGCCCTGTTATTCCTCTTCCTTTCCCTCAGCCTTACAAAGATTTGGATGTTCTAATTGGTGATTGGTACAATACTGATTCTCGGGTATATATGCTTATTGTTCGAACCCTAATTAATTAATTAAATTTATCTCTTTTTATTAGTTTAAATTTTAAGTGATTTAACATGGTATCATTAAAATAGACATTCTTAGAATCCAAACCCGACTCCACAATTTATCTCATTTAACTTAATTATTCATTGTGCTGGCCTTACTTGTTGAGATGGAAAATTTAAGCCCATAAATAAAGTGTTAAAATATTTATTAAATAATTAAATATATCAATTTTTATAAATTAAGCTTATGGAAATTTATTGTTTACTGAATGGTTTTGTCGTTGTTACAGTTGTTGAGAGCCTCACTGAATGTTGGGAACAGTTTGCCCGAGCCAAATGGAATCCTTATCAATGGGCTTGGACCTAATCAAGCAATTTTTGAATTTGAACCAGGTGAAATCCCGCTTATTATTATTATTATTATTATTTAAATAAAATTTCTTCGCGTCATATATTTTTGCGAGGAATTAAGATCGTCTAAAATTATCTATCCGAAGTGTTAAAAATTCAAGCAGATTGATTGTGAGTTATTATTTATGAAATCCACCTGCTCAAATAAAAATTGAATTGTCCAACCACTTACTCGGTCAGGTGAGTTTTATAAGTAATGTCTTACAATCATTTGATCTGTCCGAATTCTCTATACTTTGGATGGATAATTGTAGGCAATACCGAACCGTTTGGGAGTCTTTATGGAGAATCAATGTATACCAAAAGTGGAAGGGTTTCTTTGATTTGCTTGAAAGGCAAGCATTCAGCTAATGTTGCCCTTAAATTGTAGGGGCTACATACAGGCTTAGAATTTCAAACGTGGGCTTGAAAACGTCTCTCAACTTCAGAATTCAGGGGCATGTGATGAGGCTTGTTGAGACTGAAGGGTCTTACACCATTCAACAAGACTACAATAATCTTGACATCCACGTGGGTCAATCTTACTCAGTTTTGGTCACAGCAAAGAACCAGGCAAATTGCATCTCCTACTACATGATTGCGTCTTCTCGCTTTATAGAAGCAGAACTCCTGGGCCTTGCTATCATTCGCTATCCTGGCTCTGTTGAACCTCCACTGGGCCCTATTACCCGAGGTCCAGCTACATATGATTATACCTACTCCATGTCACAGGCCCATGCCATCAGGCAAGCATTTCCACACTCGTGTTGACCCCCTAAATTAGGGACCAAGATCCTCTCCACATGAGAGCATGTGTATAAAGACCGGTTTCTCTTAATTTGAAAATCAATTGGAAAAGATCCAAATGCCTAAATTAAGTTATTTAAATTTTACTGAAATTTGGACTACACGGGATTGTTGGGCTCATTTACTCCGAACAACTCAGGATGCAAAGCTCACCTGTTCGGACAAGTGAGACCTACAACATCACCCCACTCTTAGGTTGTCTGATTTTTTTTTAGGAATCCCAATGTCTCAACACAAACCAATGATTAGAATACCCACTTAATCATTTATATTAAGAGTAATGATTCACTACCACCTAAATATACAACTTTTCACCATTTTACCTATGTGGCAAGGTGGTCCCTCACCTTAATTTATTTTTAAAAAATAAAAAAATTCAAAAAGTAGTGGTGAAAAGTTGTATCTTTAAACGGCAGTGAATCATTATTCTTATATTAAATCACAACTTATTCTAAAAGTTTATTCATGTTTGAATTAAAATAGTCCACAATGTTTAGTCTCACACATAGACCTCATATCTGATACCATGTTAAGTTGATAAGAAATGTTATAGTTAATTATTTAATTAATAATTTAATAATTTCAAATCTATTTTAGATTAAAAATTTTGTTTTGTTGCTTCTAACTATATACATAAATTATAATACTACATTATTTAAAATTTTGAATTAACAATATATAAACTATTAGCTGTGTAAAATTTAATTTGAACCATTACATTTAAATCCTGGTCGTCAAAGTATATGCACTTGGGTCTAATAATGTTATGATAACAACTCTCTTTTTTAAGTAATATTCCGATATGGTACTTAAACCATTTGTCATGCAAAATTGTGTTTTTCGGTTGAACAGGTGGAATTTAATGGTTGGAGCAGCTCGGCCAAATCCGCAAGGTTCCTACCACTACGGCAGCATCAACATCACGCGTACACTCGTATTAAAGAACGGTATTATGATTGACGGGCAAGAACTTCGCTACACCGTTAATGGAGTCACATTTGTTCACCAGGACACACCATTGAAGTTGGCAGACTATTTCAAGCTCACTGATGCATCTTACTCTTGCGTTATTCCTGAGACACCAAATGATGGTACAGGTGTTCTTCCCACTTTTGGCACTTCGGTTGTTGACGCCGTCTACCATGATTTTATGCATGTGGTTTTTCAAAACCCTCTTCAATATATACAAACATGGCACCTTGATGGCTACAACTTCTTCGTTGTTGGGTGATGATTCTTCTCTCTACCCTTTGTAAATAAAAATAAGTATCACCTTACTTCTGATTCTAATGAAATTGGGAAATGAATTTGCAGCATGGAATTTGGGACATGGGATGAGAGTAAGATGGCAGGATATAACATGGTTGATGCTATTTCTCGCTCCACAGTCCAGGTTCGCTGACAGACATCATGTTTATTCTGCGAGCTATGCAAAACAGTCATGTTCTTAGTTACTTTTGCTGTGATAATTCGCAGGTATATCCAATTGGATGGACAGCAGTCATGGTAAAGCTTGACAATCAAGGACTGTGGAATCTTAGATCACAGAATGCAGAGTACTGGTATCTTGGGCAAGAGCTGTACATACGAGTCAAAGGTGTTGGAGAGGAAGACCCATCAACCATTCCTGTAGAGGATGAATCTCCAATTCCTGAAAATGTCATCAAATGTGGAGAGGCTATTCTATAGTTCATTCTGGGGCATATTTTAGAGTGTGTTGTTAATTCTAGCAGCAGTAAAATTTTGGGACAATTCCTGAAAATGGTATTCGAATGTTGACAGGCCACATTTCTATAGTTTATTCTTAGGCGTAATTTAGAGTGTATGTAGTCAATTCTAGCAGTAGTCGTTTTAATTTGGTAGAATTTCGGGAAAAAACCAACCCATGAAGAATGCTTGATTAGATGATTGTTTCTTAGATGAAGAATATTTTTGTTTAACATGACGCTGAAAAAATTGGATTATCGATTAATGTATTTGTTTAACAACTTGGATTATCGATTGATTGGCTACTTTGTTAATTAGATGGATAAATAGAGAAACTAAGGATTATGAGGATTTGTTGTGTAGTCCCACATGGAGAAGGAAGGACGCTATTGTATTGAAGCCGCTTCTATAAGTAAGCAAATTGAAGCCCCAAAAAGGCCATGATCCTTCAGGCAGTCAATGGGATGTGATGAGGGGTTCGAACTCGCAACTATGATGCGAGATGGGTGTCCGCTCCAAAGCCTGGTTACGACAATTGGGCACTCCCATCTTAACCAATCTGATCCTTTGCTTGAAGAATTCCTTACCCATTACTTCACAAAGTCTTTCACTTAGAACCCATTGGCCCAACGACTTGAAGTGGTCTCAAGCCCACCAGTCTATCATTATCCACTGGGCCCAAGCAAACCAGGGTTATTGGGAAAATAAATAGGAAACAAAAACGTAGTAGATACACATGGGAAAGTGAGAGTAACCCCTAGAAACAATATGGGAAAAGAACTTAGAAACATGAGAGAGTAATACCAACAGGCCTATAGTGGAAGAAGAAAATCTACGATTTTTGAGTGTGGCACCGATGGGTTGAAATCTTGAAGTTGAAGAGATATTTTGAAAAATCCTTCTTATACCGTATATGAATGAAGGAAGGGGCTGCGTGAAGCCTGGATTTGGAAAGAGAATGATGAAAACCCATCCAACTGTATATGAGTTAGAGAAGGAGAAGAAGAAAGGCCACAAGGCTGGAAGGAAGGAAATCAGTGCGGCGCGCGAGTTGATAGGATTGGACAAGGATTCTCTCTAGTTCAACTATCCAGTTAGTCTTATTTTAAGGGTAAAATTGTCTTTTTACATTTTTGTAGACAATTTTACCCTCTAAATATAACCAACTAACCGGAGAGAATCCAGATGCGATAGGATTAGGGTTTAGGGAAAAAAAATGATTCATATATACGTATTTTGATCTCGGGGTGGGGCGGGTCTTACAGGTTTGGGGAAAACAATTTTGCAAACTAGCTTGAAAATCACGGTTTCACTAAAACTTAGCTCGTGAATCATAAAAAAATTGCATAAAACCTGTGATATTCGGGGAGGGGCGGGTTTTACCCACTCATATTTAGTACAATTCTAGGAAAATTCCTAAAAGAAAAATGTTACACATATTCTAAAGGAGAGCTGATACAGGTGCAAAGGGAAGCTTACAAAAAATTTTACAAACTGACGTGGAATTTGACATGGCGTATTTTTAATTGAAAAACTTAAAAAGCCTCTTTTATAAACTTGACGTCAAAGTTTTCTGGTGAGAGAAAAAAAACCGGTAGGTTCACCGGGAAAGACTCCAACCAGACCCGACCACTGGCGAGGGAAAAAGAGATCCAGCCGATGGTCCATTCCCGAAGGCCATGGACGGTCGACGAGTGGAGCTCGAGAGAGATCCGCTTGGAAACAGAGATCCGGCCACCCCTGACGACCTCGCCAAATCCGGCCATATTCGAGATCCGGCCTAGCGTGGGTGAGATCCGGCCTTATCTCTCAAACCCACGCCAGCCGAGCGTGGGTATCCGGCAGGAGATCCAGATTCGGCCGAGACCCACGCATAACCAAATCTGAGATCCGACCAGATTTCTCAAACCCACGTCGGCCGAGCATGGGTTTCCAGCCGAATACAGTCAAAGATCCGGCCGGCTGGTGAGAGAGAGTGCCGGAGAGGGGGAAAGGGGGAGAAACAGATGTAGTTTTTTTTTAAACAAAAAAAAAAAATTGTGTAAATGAATTTTTTAATTAATAAAATGCCACCTCACATGCCAGGTCATTTTGTAAAGTTGTCTTTGTAAAAGTTTGTAAGTACCTCTAGCATTTTTCATTCTAAAGTGTTCACTTTCTACTGTGGCAATGAAAGTTACCATTAGATGTTACATATACTTTCATTTGTTATTTAATCAAATAGTAATTTTCACCATCACGTCACTACAAAAAAAGAAAAGAAAAAAGAATCAAATTCTAGACTGTTTAAAATCGTCCAAAAATGCAGATAAATCTTTTGGAATCAATTAATGTCGCTAAATGAATTTCTGAACGGTTTGGGCAAAACCGTCCAGACTATATATATATATATATATATATATATATATTTTCGATTTTTTTTTTTAATATATATTAATATAATTAATTAATATTTCTTAATTATCGTCCAGAATTTCTCTCGTTGCTTCTTTTTTTTTTTTTTTTTTCTTCACACTGGTGATGCTCTGTTTCTGGCCCTTGCTGAAAACTTTTTATTTTATTTTTTTTACTCTCTGCCGGAAACTTTTTTAAGGGCCAGTGAAATCTTCCCCTTCCTCCCCCCATGAAATCCAGCCCAAAATTAAAATTCGACTCCCTAACGAGACCTCAACCCTTCATCTTCGTCATTGGCAAAAAGGACCAAAAAAGAGCAAAAATAACCAAAAAAAAAAGGGACCAGAAATCACCAAAAGGGAGGCCAATCCATCATCGGATCTCCTCCCTGTCTCGATCTCGATCTCTACTTCTCTGAGTCACCCGATCTCCCCGGGTAGTGGCGATAAGTTGTGTGGCCGGGGCGGTGGGGGTGAGTGGTCGATTGTCTTGTGGAAAAAAAAAAAAAAAAAAAAAAAAGCAACAACAAAATAAGATCAAAAGATAGTGAGAAGGATTAGAGAGACGAGAGAGAGAAGAGAGTTTTGGGGAAAGAAGAAGAAGGAGAGAGAGAGCTAGAGAGAGATCGATGGTTTTAATTATTATAGAGATGGTTTCACACAAACCGGTTTTAAAAAGTCAGACTGTTCTAATTTTGGCTGGGAAAAAAATTGGAGGGATGTGGTGAAATAATGGGGCATCACGCAGATTGATGACATGGCATGGGAAAAAAAAATTCAGACAGTTTAGTAAAAACTGCCCATAAAATTCCAGAAGGTTTTAACTAAACTATCTGGAAATAATATTTACAGACGGTTTCGAAAAAAAACCGTCTATTAATTTATAGACGGTTTAGTTTTATGGACAGTTTAATCAAACCGTCCATAATAAATTTTTTACAGACGGTTTCAAAAAA
The DNA here is from genome assembly GCF_958979055.1 of Alnus glutinosa. Classification (NCBI taxonomy): domain Eukaryota; kingdom Viridiplantae; phylum Streptophyta; class Magnoliopsida; order Fagales; family Betulaceae; genus Alnus; species Alnus glutinosa. Next base: position 27,944,657 of record NC_084891.1, on the reverse strand, counting down.
ATCGTCTACAAATTTTGTTTTCTAGACGGTTTTAGAAACCGCCTAAAAAAAAAGGGTCTATAAATACCTTCTTTTTTTTTTTTTTTTTTTTTTTTTGGTGGTAGTGCGTCAAAAAACGAGCACTTGAGAGTTTGTGAAGGCACTCTCCCCTTCCTAAAAATGGTATTCGAATGTGGAGAGCCCATATTGCTGTAGTTTATTAATTTTTTTGAACATAGTTGCTCAGCAACTTACAAAGTCAATTCTTAGGCATAACTTAGAGTGTAGTAATTAAATTCTAGCAGTTGTCCTTTTTAATTTGGTAGAATTTCGGGAAAAAGCCAAGCCATGTAGAATGCTTGATTAGGTGATTGTTTCGTTAGTTGAGCAATTTGGATGAAGAATATATTTGTTTTCTAATGGTTAAACGTGACACTGAAAAAGATTGGATTATCGATTTAACGTATTTGTTTAACAAATTGGATTATCGTTAGATAAATAGAGAAACTTAAAGGATTACGAGGATTTGTTGTGTGATCCCACATGGAGAAGGAAGGACGCTATTGTATTGAAGTCGCTTCTATAAGTAAGCAAATTGAAGGCCCGAAAAGGCCATGATCCTTCAGGCAGTCAAGGGGATGTGATGAGTGGTTCGAACTCGCAATAAAGATGCGAGATGGGTGTCCGCTCCAAAGCCTGGTTACGACAATTGGGCATTCCCATCTTAACCAATCTGATCCCTTACTCGAAGAATTTCTCTCTCCCTTTTCTTTACAAAGTCTCTCACCCAAAACACATGGGCTTGGCCCATTGACTTGAAGTGGCCTCAAGCCCTTCAGTCAATATATCATTATCCACAAGGCCCAGAGTTTCTCAGCTAGACATATTATTTAGTATTCCACCCCTATTGTGATAAATCAAAGTATTTTAACCTTTCATATCTATAAGAGGGTAATTAGTCTAGCCCTCTATTCTAACCTTTCACATTACCAAATCTTTTGGCTCATTGAAAGACGATTAGCGTGTATATTTCAAATCAATTATAGACAATAAATTTTTAACCTCTATTTTATTGTAATAACGGTCTACCTTTGAAGCTCGCCATTGAAACTTTATCACCCATATAATATAGTGTATATATGACAAAGAAAACTTAATCCTCAATTTGTTTTACAATAATGATATTCAGTTGCTTATATTGGTCAGTTGATACCTTACAAGTTACGAAAGAGAGGTGTTTGGCTAAAGGTCTTCTCTACTTGTAGCCTTGTGGGAATGGAACTTAAATTCTCACGGACATTTATATTCGATCGGGTCAACAAATGCTTAGCTAAAATTTAGCTGAAGAACACATCTTTTATTTTTATTTGAGCAACCTATTTTTTAAAGCACCCACATCCGGCTCAACTGCTTAACATTTTAGCAGTGGGCTTATTGTTAGACTCCACGTATTTCATCAAAGTCTAAGCATCCTTGAAGCCAATGACAACACAATGACACAAAATTGGGAATACTTTGGGATTTTCGGGTAGTAGTCAGGACCCATGGAATCCCGTTTTTAAGTGTACCGAGGCTTGGCCCTTCATTGCCCACTGCGCATGAAACTAGAATGTCATTCTCCATTGCAGCGAATAAAGCTATTGCTATGGCATCGAGATATAATGGAAGTGTTTGCGTTTGTAGAAGGACCAAGGAGAAGGAAATCACATCAACACCATCAGCAATGGCTTCGTGTATAGCTGTTACAACATCAGCGGAGAAACATCATATCCTTCATCCCATAAAACCTTGTACGTGGCCACCCTAGCATAAGGTGCAATACCTTTGGCTGTTCCTTGGGCGTAGCCAAAATATATAAGATGCACCATTTACATAATTTCCTGTAGCTATAGATCGAAGAAACCAAGGTCCCATGTCCCTAGCAGATTCCATGCTCACCCCACTAATGTTTTTGTAAGCCATGATACCCTCATAGAAGTACTTAGCTCGATCCAATAAGCTTTTTATTACACATGGAGGAATCAAAAGCTTGTCCTTCCTTACAAGATCCCCTCCACTTAGCTGGAGCTTCAGTAGTTGTACCATCATCCTTGAAACTCGATCAAGTTTTCTGGCCACAGACAGCTATCTAGCTATAATTCCAATGATTATATCTCGCCATAATTTGTGGTAGGCCAAAGACCATAGAAGTTATTGAGGTAGAGGAATTCAGGGGTGAAAGTGGTAGTAGGCATATATATATGACAACACTATCAGCGTAACTTGACAAAAATTAAGCCTGGGGACTTCTTTAACGTCTCTAGTTCATCTGGAGAAAGACGAGCACTAAATCCATGAAAAGCGTTGTCATAAGCATATATAATTGAAGGCGATGAAGATAGATGGTCTTCCAAAGTGGATGGATTAATGATGGAAGCCTTGGGCATGGCAGACTTATCCATGCATGTAGATGATATATCATGTTGATCTCTGTACCATGGCCCGGCCGGACATGGCATTGAGATTAATTAAGAAAAGCCACGCGCAAATGATGGATTATGTGTGGACGAGGAACCGCATGCAGTAGAAAACCACATGGCAAATATTTCTTGAATTGCCTGAAAGTTTTCTTTGGATAGTAGCGGTTTTGTCATATGCTTTAATACGGGTGATAAAGTTCAAATTGGCGAGCTTCAAGGTCGACCATTATTAAAATAGAGGTTAATTAAAACTTAATTTCTTATGTATCATTGATCAGAAATCTACTGGCTAATCAACTTTTTATGAGCCTAAAAGATTTGGTAATATGAAAGGTTAAAATATAGGACTAAACTAATTTCCCGGCCTCTTACATATATGAAAGCTTATATTAATTCTAGATTTATCGGAATAGGTGTTGAATATAAAACAATAGATATTACTAATTGAGTTATCAGAAACTCATCCCTAATATTCATTTTTCGTACGTTTAAAGCAAGGATGGAATTAAGAATATAATTTTGAAGGACTGGACTGCATTAAAATTTTATTTAGGAGGTCATCATTATTAAAGTGAAAAAACAAAAACCTTAAAAGAGGTGGGGGATTGGTGGGTTATCTTTTTAACTAATCCTAGCTTGTGAGATGGGATTAATTAAGGTTTTAACTATGCATATATATTCTAACTAGAAAGAACAAATTAATTTTACAGAGGTTGCGCTAAGATTTTAGCTCTAGGGAGATTGCAACTAATTGCGGGATAGAAATTTTGCTCGATGTTTGCGTGAAGTTCTCGAACGAGTTTGCAATTTTTTAATTAATTATGGTTACCTTTTGTAATTTTCTTTCAGGGTTGTGTCCACAATTTCTTTTTAAGCATGTTTTATGAATGCATAGTATGCGTCTCATTTTGTGATAATTACAGTCATAGTGAAGTCATATACCAGTAATATAAATCCCATTTTTTAATATACTCAAACACCAAAAGATGTAACTAACAAATTGCATGAGTACAAATCTTCGTATGGAAACCAAGACATAGAAAGAGGAACGATGGCCTCGGGAGAGGCCATATACAATGGAATGTTGGTTATTCCTCTGCCCAATTATATATAGTAGCACACTAAACAAGAAAACCAAAGGTAATTAGAGAGACTAAAACAACTCCTAGCACGAATTCCTTTTCTTCTGAAACCCCATTATCAAGAGGACTGTTGTTTACTAAGCCTTGCTGGTTATTAGACCCAAAAGGCTGATTTAGAGATGAATATGGCTGGTTAAACCCCGAAAAAGGCTGTCTAGTAGAAGAAAAGGGCTGATTAAAACCCGATAAAGGCTGGTTAGTAGAAGAAAATGGGTGATTGAAACCCGATAAAGGCTGGTTAGTAGAAGAAAATGGTTGATTGAAACCCGATAAAGGCTGGTTCCTGCCCTGTTGTGGATAACCCGTTTCTTGTTGGTTACCCGCTTCGGACTCTCCCTCCTGGCTATCCAAAGACTCTGCGGAAGAAGGTTTTTTATTTGAAATAGGTGGAGAGAGAGCAGGATCAACAAGTAAACCTGAAGGCTGGGATGACGCAGATGTTGGTGCAGTTTCATGACTCGGTGGGAGGCTGGCCGCCGGGGCTTGCTGTTTTGCGGTTCTCTCGATTGTACCTGCAGCCAAGGGGAGAGATTCGGAAGGAAAAACAGAGGAAGAGAGGAAGATGAGAAGAGAGAAAAGGATACAAGCTTTGTGGGTCTTGAAGGTCTTCATTGGTATGATCAGTGCAGATGTTGCAATTTGCAAATGCGGTGAATACGAACACGTTATATATAGGGGAGCAGGAGCAGGAGCAGGAGCATTATATGAAGTGAATGAAGTTGGTGCGAACTGATTTTTAAATTGAAGTAAGAGCAGTTGAGAATTGTGTAAGGTAAGCAAAACCATGCTCTGTGTGAATGATGAAGATCAATTAGTTTATGGAAGCTGTTTAAAAGACTGCAATAAGCTTACCTAGTCCATAAGCACTTTGAATGGTTGAATTAGATCCTTGAAAGGACTTCTATATGGAATGCAATAAACAGTTAGGGTACGTTAATTTGGTACATTGAAATGATTATCATTACTTAAGAACCATGAATGAGTATTATTAGGAATACAAGAAACTGGAATTGAATGATCATTATTATTCATTCATTTTTTGACGACAGAGTATCGACCAAAGAAGCAACATAGTGAAAACCATATGATTCTTTAAATATTCACAATTTTAACGACAGATATTGCCAGAGTTTATCAGTAATACTGGATTTTGAAGCTGAATTGTGAGCATGCCCTCCACCTCTTATACAACTGGGCTACTCCTCTGCCTCTGGGTATCCAAATTTAAGAGGCTAGAAGAAAAAATTACAATATACTTATCATATTATATACTTGGCATCTAACCACCATAAATAGGGATAATTACATGATAAAAATGAGAATTTAACCAAAAAATACAATGGAATGAAGAGAGGGGAGAGAAATGAAAATAGGATTTTGGGACTGAAGAAAAATGCCCGAAATGGGATATCGATCAAGAAGCCGAGCTAATTATAAATTCTGGCCCGTCCATGATATCCAAAACATCAGTCTTCAAGTCTTGTTTTGCACCGAACTTTCTAGTTGGGGAACTCCCAGTGCTCCTGCTCAAAGGCCAAACTCTGGTCCCACTCTTGCCGGCCATAGCGAATTCCTGGCTTTTGCTGATTCCAGGGACCCTTAAGCTTCCAATCACCTCATCTAACAAATTTCTATCTTCCTGAGAAAGTTGAATACCATGGGTTTTAGAACTACAGTTCATGGATACAAAATGTTGCATCTTGGAGTGAAACTCGAGTGCCTTACGAGTTGGACATTGTAAAGGCAGAGGCCTGAAACCATGATCTCTACGTCTTATTAAGCTGATCACACGGTGAAGAAAGGTCACCAATTTGAGGATGTATAGGTCTGTTTTCTCCTTATCTGCATAATACAGTGTCTGGAGGCGGGTCAGGTTATTGGTTGTGGTTGAACTCTTGCCGAACTCATTACTGTCCAGTGAGAACAAACACTTATAAATATCATTCTAGTAAGTTACCATTAAGTAAATGTTCCATACACAGCATACAGAGGACACACACACACACACACAGAGGCCATTACTGACCTAGCCTTTGCCCATTCTCCAACCCATCCAAAACCTTGATGTGCTCTGTCGAAAAAAAAGGAGGAAAATACATTAAGTTTAAACGAAAGACTATAACAATACTCAAAATTTAGAAAAGAACCGAAAACCAGACATATAAAGCAAAACACCCACTAAACACATTATATAACCTACCTAATTGTATTTGTGGCAGCTGGAACAAGCCACTTAAGAATCTTTTCCATTTCAGCTTTGACCTGAAAAATTGAGAGCTGTAGAGAAACAGAATGAGAAGCAATTAAGAATGATAGTAACATTCATGTGCATATGCATACACCACCAAGTGACAAACAAAAGAAACACTAAAGCTAAATCTCCATGAAGCAAGAAAATGAATAAGCAGAGAATACAAGAAATGGCAAGGGTCTAACTACTCTTAAGAGGAGATACCTGTTCCTTGGTATCAACAGTCTGCATTTGGGAACGCAGAGCCACCTTAACACTGTCTGGCAATGCTCGATATAATTGGTCTCTCAGATTTGGAGGAAGAGAGGTCGGGCGAGATGCCTGTTAGAAATGTAACTTTCCACTCAAGCACATGTACTCGGCAAAACAATACCAATTATATGGCATGTGATTACTGAAAAGGGGAGATTTATGCTTACAATGATATTTATCTGGCTGATTATGTTGGCATAGTGTAATGCAAGTCCAGCTTCCCCAAGTCTTTCAGGACCCTTACTAGGCTCCTCGTTAACCAATGTGGTACCTGACATGAATTGACAACTTCATAAGGATTTAAGAGTAATTCATTTGAAGCACATCTTCCAAAGCCAACAACTCTTAAACTATGTCCTAATGCCTTGAGGTTGATGGATCTGGAAAAAAAAATGATGAATGGTAGTAAATTTAGAAATAATGCCATGTTGCATTTGACATGATAAAACCATGCAGTAAGAAAGGATCTATGTACAGAAATTCATTTACATATAATGGAATTTCGACATTCAGATCTATCTACATAAGAAATCAATAGAGAAAGCCAAGGAATAACAGGCTGGTCATTGAGTTAGTTCAACAGTTAGATTAGGATGCCAAACCGAAATGGAAAACAAAATCCAACCAAACTAGTACGTCCTACATGACCAGGTTATACTTGGCAATAGGCAGAGGCTGTAGTATACCTAGGGCATATGTAGTTATAAAAGACAAGCGCTGCAAAGAAGATTCTAATTATATTTTTCTGGGAAGTAAGATTCTACATTCTTACAGGAGATTTTGCAATACAAAAGGGTAATATTTTTGCAGATGTTCTCATTTTCGGCCAGGAGCTGAAACTCTTGGGAGATTCAAGGGCAGCTAGAGGAAATTTGGCAATATTGGTGAATACTCGCACCAGTATGAGACTTTTATTTCAAAAGTACTAACTTATCCATAAAAGTTCCTCTTAAAACTCGCCACTTCCATAAACACACATCCAAAAAATAAAAAGTCAATTCATACCTAGAAGGGAAGTCATGAACGCTCAAGTGATAACCTTACTAAGTCCTATGGAGCAAGGATATGGGGAGAAAAATGACACATGAACTATCACATTTATGAGGCAGTTAATTGTTGCACGATGGACATTTTACTTTTTAAAGTGAATTCCCATATTAGAGAAAGGCATACTGGCTAGTCTCGTTTTGACATGCTGAGTTCATACCGCTATTTCCAAAGGCTTCCCAAATAGCTTGATGTATAATGGCAACAACATCCACGAGCTTCTTCACAATCTGCAATAAGAAACAAAATTTCAAAAAATATGTAACTCTACAAAGAGAAACAAGACTGAATAAAGTAGAAACTTTCGTCCATGACCTACCACAGATTCTTATTAAATCAATAGGTATTTAATATTTGATTGCCATCTACATTCATAGTATTGCCATTTACATCAAGAAAGGTAGTATAACATTTAATTCACAAAGAACAAGAACACCTAACCAAAACTAGCAATTTTATTTATAAATTGAAGCATAAAGTACCTTCAAGAACATAGAAGCAAATTGATAATTGATTTTTTCTATAGGTACCCAATATCATAATTTTTTCTCTTCAAAAAGAATAACATGTGCTCATAGTTATATACCTCTTCCAAATTTCTAGACCAAAGAGATTTCTTTTTCAGACGCCTTACAAGCTTTCCTTGCTCTTCTAGCTCACTGTGAAAATTTGTGAGACTCTCTCCTACAATTACAAAGAAATGACCTGTTAATAAAATTACTGCACCGCTGTTGTTGCCAGGCTTCTGGAAACTAGACACAAATTATTAACAAGCAATAGTTCGCATTTGAAAACCTTCTCAAAATTTAATCCAAAAACAATATATTATCTACTAGAAGAGGACGTTGATTAAATACTAACAAAAGACAATGAGATCAAAGGCCCGCAAAGCACAACAGAAGGTAGAAAATGAAAATTAAGTACCACTACAAGTGCAGAGATTTTTTCGTCAGTCATTGAAAAAGCAAATCCTTTCATTAAATAACAACATAAGAGTACTACTTACTGAAAAAAAAAAATCCTGATATCAATATAATGTTTATTCTTCTTTCAAGGTTTGTGTAGCATGACATATGATTGCTAATATGTGAAAAGGGGTTAGTTGGTCCAATAGCACATCAACCGATCTTAAATCACCATAACAAAGTACTCCGATATTTTTAGATAATTCCAAACGCCAAACTTCCACATAATATTACGCACATATCTAAGAAATCTGTGGTAAGTGAACAAGATTTTTTATGACTAACCTCCTCGAGGGAGATTTAAGGACTCCATTTCCTCAAGCTTTCGCTGATAATCTTGTTCAAATCTCTCGAAAGCATTCAGCTCAAGGTATAATTCCTATACAAGCGTAAAAGTTAGCTTCTTAGAGTAATCAAAGAGACCAATTATAATTTCAAGCGTAGACAGAAAAAATGTAAAATGTATATAGAGCACGAAAAATTAGTATTACGGTAAAAAAAAAAAACTGCAGAATATGCAGCACTTCAAATGATTTGATAAAACATCTCCAACATGTCTTAGAAGTGCAAATATATTATGTAATTTGAAAGATGGTAAAAGCCACCTATATCTATCTACCTATATATATACACAAAATCCTTAACATTTACACCATAAGATTTAGCGATAAAATGCGTAGAGTAGATAGGGATGGTCCAGTCCTGCATATGACATTGCACAATCACTACTACACCAACTATCAGTACAAATGGATACAAAGCTTTAAAATTATTAACTTACAGAAGTGCGCTGAGCCAGATTGGTCAACTCCTGGATGGTCGTTTCTGTGTGTACTTTAAGTTGTTTGTAGCTTGGATCATCAGAATCCAATCTGAAATAAAACAAGCAGTTCAAGAATTATATGTGCATTTTCAGCAAACATCAGCAATAAATCTATACTGCCTTTTATAAAGAACTTACCTATCAAAGCTCCGACCCAGATTGTGCCACCGTTGGTCTTTACATAGATTTCCAAATCTAATCACTTCCCCCAAGAAAACTTCGAACTCCTGCCTAAAAATGACCCAAGGTAAAAGAGGGGAAAATGAAATTATAAAAATATGAGAGAAAAAAAGTTACAATTAAATCCTATTGAACTAGACATAAAAGACAAGAAAAACTCATAGCAAAAGCAAACTATTCTCTCTAACAAGAAACAACCTTTTGTCAGCAGCAGCAAAACTTAGCAACTCCTTAATATCTGTGGAAACTAGTTGTTGTACTCCTGGATGTAAAATCTCTTTTTTCAGGGCCTGGATATTTTCTTCAGAAAGAGATTGCAACAAGTTAGCAGCTCTGGCTATTGTATTGGCTACTTCAAATGCCAATATGGATATTCTATTCCCCCTCGGAGCCAAGCCATTATTGGGATTCCATTTTAACAGGCGATTTCGAATATTGTCCAGAACATCTGCTGCCCTCTCGCCAGCTCTTCCTGGGCTCTTCTGGATAATCTGCAAAAGCAATAAAAAAAAAAAAACCAAGGATAGATAAATGACAGTATATCAAATTCCACTAAAGGAACAGCATTCCCTTAAACAGAATTCAAAATCATGAAATTGTGAAACAATATTCCCTTAACAGATCATATTTGTTAAAAAAACACCAACTATAATTAAATTCACAGTCGTGAACGCACGTTGCCTTTCGTAGTGGGCGTCGACGGCTTCGACCGAGTCGGTGTTGGTGATTTCGACCGATTCGGCGTCGACGGCTTGGAGTCGAAGGAAAACGACACTGACTTCGCAGTCAAATCGTATTTTCGTGTCGCTTTGCTGAAATCAACTGCATCAGAATCCGAATTGCAATCCCCTTTCTGATTGCTAAAGCTATTTATCGTCTTGAGCTTCGCTTCAACTTTCGCATTACGCTTCGCCATCCCGCCGGGGCACACTCCCCCCATTGTTCTCTCCCAAAATCGTACGAATTCAACGAATCTTCAAATTTTCTATGCGTAACATACCATTCAATTGCAAAATTCAAATTGTTTCTAGAAAAATGAAAAGAAACAAATTCAGTCAGTTGAGACTAATAAAACAGCTCGGCCGAGCTGTGCTCTGATCAACGGAGTCAACGAAACCACAAGACTCGACGCTTTCTTCCATAAATTCCCAGCAACCAAACAAGAAACCCTAAGTAACAGAAATCACCTCCCGTTTGTCAAATTCAGCAACTACGGAGCAAAAACGGGCAGTCAAAGAAAACTTGCATTCTTAGTCACAGAGAGAATTAGATAGAGAGAGAAAGTGAGAGAAAGAGACAAAGAACGATTTCAAATGACAAAACCTAAGGAGATCATATAACTACAAGAAGAGGAAGAGGAAGAGGAAGAGGAAGAGAGAGTATCTGATTGGACACAGCGGAAGAAGGAAGGTCGACAAAAAGGAATTCAACTTTCGGCTTTGACTGTGTTATATAGACTGCGAATACGAATTCTACCTCTCATTGCCAAACACCGCGTTCTCAGATAAGCAACGCAAATCTCGTGGGCAAATAAATGTAAATGTATTCCGAGCTGAACCGAATTTGAGAAAATGCACCAAACAAATAACAAAAGACAACCCAACCGAGAGAGAGCGTAATAAGAAGGTGATAACCAAAGTCCCGCCCACCGGGGCTGAGTTTTGAGTTTTGACGTGACTGTCACTGTCAGACGTGGAATTATAACTTTACCATTTTGCCCTTCTCGTTGTTCTCTATTTTTGGGATTTTTCGAATTGGCCGGAATAATTTTTTCCTTTTTAACTCGATCTTTAAAATTAGAGTAACGCGGTGGGTTCAAATGATTTTTTTTATGCCGGCCATTAAAAAATTAAAAATAAAAAGTCATTGAAAACATAATACGTCACCTGCTTTAAAATGAATGAGAATAACAACATTACTAATAAGTCCATCATCTATTTTTTGAGCAGATAAATATTAAAAAAGTATATACTTTTCGCATGCTATTAAAAAAAAATAATCTTAAAAATAATATTTTTAATCTACTGTTATTCTCAGTGACGGATTTAGGGGGTCAGTATAGGCTAAAGTAAAAAAATTATAAAGTAAAAATGAAAATTATCAACAAATTTTTTTAATCCCTGTTCATAAAAGCTTTTGACTTTATCCCCGATTATTCTATTGTGATAGTTTTTGAATAAAAAAAGTATTTGTTGAGTACTTACAAATACATGATAATTTTATATATTGAATTAAAGAAAATTTTTGCAATTCAATTTTCGAAAAAAAAAAAAAAAAACTAGTCGTTTTCTATGTACCTAACCGGGATTTTGCCATCCCTGGATGCAAAACGAGGCGACGGTCAAAGCGTAGAGCCGGCATTACACTTGCCACGTAGTATACGACTTGTAAAAGGTTTGAACCAAAGCGGAGGTCCCGCATGATGTGCGGTTTGGATTTAAATAATGGGTCAATGAGATTCAAGGGGATAAGAAATTGGAATTTGAATGATTAAAAAATGTGTGTGTAAAAAGTCAATGGGTGTTAATGAGCATGTCGCCCTGTAGGCCTGCTTTTGGCTAGGAATATACCGAGTTCAAAAGGGAGTAATTCTGTTGCTTATTATTATTATACAAAAAAGAAAGGTTATTTGATTTTGAAGTTTAATAATGTTATTTATTGTAATCGTACTGTGGAAAAAACTCTTAAAATAATTGGGTCAACGGATCTTGAGTAAAATATAATATATCAATTGATTAGGAAAGATCAAGGTTAATCTTTTGGTGTTAGAAATGCTGTTAACAAAATAACTACGTTGAGAAATGTATTGGGTGAAAACTGTAATTTTTATTTTTATTTTTACTGTACGTCTCAATTTTCAGGGAAAAATACAGTTTCAGTCCTTTGGGTTTGACTTTTATTACATTACGACTTTGTTTGTTAAAATTTTTCCTTTCTTTTTTTGTTTTCTTTATTCAAAACAAAAATACTAATAAATAACATAAAACACAAAACATTCAAAAGTCCAAAACTGTTTTTATATTTATGTTTGGAGTATGCTTTTTGTTTTTTTTGTTTAGTCGCACCAAAACAATGTTTTCAACCAAAAAATACAAAGATTATCTTTCAAAAAATATTAACAAACGAAAGCACCTCCCGTTTGTTAATGCCACCGCTACCCTTCCTTCAATTTTTTTTTTTATTATTATTATTTTTACATGACGCTAATGTGACATTTCATGACGGGGTGATCCACTAGGATATATCTCTCGCGTGGTAAACTTGATTGTGCAATATGTATCGTTTGTTAAAGTACATCACACTTGTTTAATGCGAATTAAGGAAAAATATAGTTTCCGTCCCTGCCTAGGGTTTAACCTTTTATTAAATCATGCCTTTATTTGTTAAAAATTTGTTCTTTCTCCCTTTCATTTTATTTTTAAAAAAAAAAACAAAAATATTAACAAATAATTCAAAATACATAATACTCAAAATTGCTTTTTTTTAAAAAAAAAAACAAAAAAATAGAAAAACACTCTTTAAAAAGCATTAACAAACAATGCTACCTCCCGTTTGTTAATGCCACGGCTACCCACACTCTATTATTACTATTTTTTTTTCACGCGATGCTAACGTGGCATTTTATGACTTGGCAATCCTCTAGGATATATGTCTGAGGCGGTAAGCCTAATTGTGCGATATGTATACACGTCACAATATTATTGAGTAAGACGTGGCACTCCATAATAAAATTTAATAGAAGTGTTGTGAGGGAGTGATTTTACAATGGATTGATCCTTGGTGATCAATTTTGAGCCCTAATGAGTAATTGATGAAAAGGTCAAATCCCAAGGACTAGCTAGAACAATATTCTTTTCCCTAATTTTCATTATTACATCTCTAATTAGTTGGCATATTCCATTTTTAGATACCATGGAAGTATGGATTGTCATATATTATCTTAAGAATTTATAATAATAAGCCAAAAATATTTCAATTTTATCTTCTTATTTTTTTTCTTGTTGATTGAACCCATGTCCAAATAATGGTTTCTAAGATTAGTGAAAATGAAATGACACCCGGTCCTCTTTGGACATAAATTTCCTACAAGTCGGTTTGTAGTAAATTTCATATAACTCACGTATGAGATTGACACATATCCATTGGCCTGTGAGAAGAACATGTTATTTTAATAGCATGTGCTTCTCATATGCTTTTTTAATAGCATTAATAAAAAAAATGTGCTTCTCACATGTTTAAATGACACACGTCACTCTTATATGTGGGTTGTATGAAATTTTCTACAAATCGATTTGTAGGAAATTTCTGTCATTCCCCTTTTACTTTTTAGATGATGAGACTATGTTATTAATTGAACGACATTATTTTTTACACGAGAGATAGAGAGAGTATTTAAATTTGTTACTTATAATTTTACTCATTTTTTAAACTTTTGTAGGTCAATTGATGCATAAAATTAAGAAGTATTACCTACAAGCTATCTTCTTTAATTACTTGAGATATAATCAATGAACATAGAAATACAACTACAACAACTGTTGAAAAATAAAAATGAAGAAGAAGACTAAGCTTCTTGTCTCATCTAAGCATGCGAATAGTATGTTTGATAATTGACTGATAGAAATTGTTGTAGTTGTATTTCTATGTTCATTGATTATATGTCAAGTAAAGAAGATAACCATTTCAAAAAAAAAAAGTAAAGAAGATAGCTTCATAATTAAGTAGCATCAGCCCAAAAGAAATATGTTTATGTTTCAAAAGTAAGGAGTGCAAAAAATAAATAAATAAATAAAGGGTGTGCAAAAGTCAATCCTTAAAATAAAGGACAAAAAAGAAGTCAAAGGAGGTTTCATCACAGAGAGATGCTATATTTCTAAAAATAAATAAATAAATAGTTCTAAAGTGATATGTTATTAGCCTATAAGATTTTTATTGTTTCGAAATACGTATCATTATCTCATCTCATGATTCTTTTAGTGAAAAATCCTGGAAAGAACGGTTTTCTCTTCATCAAAGATTAAGAAACTTTCATGATGTGTCGAGGAGATTATTATTCATGAAAATGACGGCAACAAGAAAGCTTCAAACTTATTATAATTTTTTTTCCGCTTTTAACTGTATTAGATTGCTAACGGAAAGTTTTAGAATGGTCTTTTTTTTTTTCTTTTTTTCTTTTTTTTTTTCTTTTTTTTTTTTTACCTTTGATGTTTAAAAAGTGACAATGCCCCTAACAAAATTTTCAATATTAACACTCCGTTAATTATTTTTGTCTTTAAAAAAATTAGTGAAAGGACCTAAATGCTCATTTTTTTGATAAAGGGATTAGATATTTCACAAGATACAATAGCTCTAATTTAAAATGAACGATCTCAACAATAGTTGGCTGATGCATATGAATTATTATATAAGCTAAGTGTTGGTATAGTTTCTGGTATGGTGTGAATCTGCACGTTCCTCTGATGTTTTTTACACTTCTCAATAATTCTGCAAAACAAAAATTAAGGGACCCTTTCGGAGGTCCTCTCAAATGCCTAAGTTAGCTTCTGCTTTAAATAATCTGCTTAATCTCAAAAAATTCAGTCTTAGTTTATACCTGGGGTAAGTGCCTATTTATAGGTAAAGATGTGGAGTCAAACCTGAATTAGGACTCCTGTTCCTTGTTGATCTAGAACTGCTGTCAAAGTTCTAATTGGACTTTGACCCTTTATTAGAATTCTAATTTGATATCTTTATTAGACTTTCGATCTGATCATTCTTCTTATTTGATTGGACTATGAGTCCTATCCCAATTCTACCAGGGATAGGACTGATTTCTCTAGAGTAGTTGCTAAATGTCTATCTCTTCTTTAAATCGGGTTGAGTGGAACTTCTCCCCAACACTAAGTTTCTCTTATTTCCACGAATTAGAGACGGACCTAGGGGGCTGGTGGGTCATGGCCTCTAGTTCCTCTACTCCAAAAAAAAAAAAAAAAAAAAAACTATTTTTCTTTTTTTCTTTTTTTTCAATCTCTACATAAATATGAACCATGAGTGGCATTAATACTGCTTCGTTTTGGTGAAGTTGAATATATTGTTTGACATGCCTCCACCGGTTGATCAAATCTGGAGTTTAGGGCAGCGAAGAAGAGCTCATGCATATCACGCATCGTTGAACCCAAACTTGACTCCAAACGATCAAGCTTTTGATCGAAATTGTAAGATAGTGGTGAAGCAATTATTGGCCCTGATACCATGCAAATTGTTACAAACCTAGGTTCGTAACGAGATAGTTTAGGTTCTCAGAGAAAACTTGGACCTCACAACACAAACGCTAATTTTAATTAATTATTCTATTCATTTTTTCATAACATAGCAACCTTTAAATAAAGAAATTATTAGTTTGAATGCTCTACTCCTTGATGATTTAAGGCCAGCTCGGCCCGTTGATGGTCACCTTAAGAAAGAAGCAAGCTGCTAGTAATTATATTTTGCAGCATACATATTTTAAATTCAGCAAATTAATGTTTTGTTTAGTTGTATTCCTTATCATGCTTTATTATAAAGTTTGAGGGAAAAATCACCTACCAGTAAGAGCCATCCATTATTGACCTTTGAAAGTAGCAATCTTTATAATTTCATCACATTTGTCTTGCTCTATACTCAACCGCTCTCAAGTGTTTATCCATCAACCACTACACTAACCGGAAATCATAATCAAAATTAAGAAATTTACAGACAGACACATAAACCAAAGTAGATGACGAAATTTCATGAACTTCTTTCATACATCCCTTCTTTTCTTTATTTATTTATTTTTATTTTTATCTATTTCAGGATTCACACGACACATTGGTTTTTTGGCCAATTCGTGGTCATTAGGACACAACTATTAGGCTTTAACTGTCGGCATACTTACAAATCGATTTTGGCATTTTATTGTTGTTTTCAGTGTCAAAAGGATAAGGTTTTTTGCTCTAAATTAGGTTGGAAAAAATTGTTCTAACATGTCTATTAAATTGACATCGGTTTTAAGAGCATTAAAATGTATGTGAAAATCACTTGTAAGATTACATAATCTAAGAAAGAGATGAGAACAAGAAAAGGGATAGAGAATTAAGGTAGTTCAGCGTATAGCCTACGTCCACGCGTCAAAGCCTTTTCTTGGCGTCATATTTCATTGATGGTTTTACTCTATTTATAGATAAAGAGTTTGAATGTTACACGTTTCTTTTATTTTTACATTAACAACAACAAATTTAATTTACACAAACCATCTTGTAAGAGCATCCCTAGTGAACTCTCTTTTATTTCACTAAAATTTGGCTAAAAAAATCACATTTTTTAGTTTAATTAACAACTTTATAAAAGCATCACACAATAAACTTTCTAAATCTCATTCTATTCTATTTAAATATAATTTTTATTATAGCTATATTATTATTTTTATTCTCAAAATCACCCCCACCAATCAAGAAAGAGTGAGAAAATCAGTATAAAAATGTATGAAAATGAGATAGAGATAATATTGTTTCTCCATGTTTGTGAATTTTAGCAAAATTTGGCTAAACATCACTTTTGAAGAGCTTAATGGGGATGCTCTTATTTTTGTCTATTGAGTTTTTGTAACTCTTGTCTTAATAACATTCTCTATCAATTTTATTAAAAACTCTGACCCAATTTATTTATTTTTTTTGAAGAAAAAAAATAAAATTGTCCACGTGAAAAACGGTAGGTCGTAGGTGCTAGTGCTTTAACAGCCCGGAAGACACAAGTGACAAGTCTGGTGCTTTGTGCTCGGTTACACGGCCTGATCTCAGTCGTAGCCCAAATCACCCAAAGTGAAACGGACAGCGAGTCAGAGAGAAAGTTGGGCCTGGCCCAATTTTATGGGTTAGCCCAACTAAATCAACTGGACCAACTGGTAAGACATACCCAAGCATGAGAAATCGGGCCGTGCTCAATTCCAGGCATGACCAACTTCCCGCCAAAAAAGAAGGAAAGCAAACCCACAGAAACAAGGGGCATTTTCGTCCTCAAGTAACGTGATAACAGTTGGACCAATTTTATTTTTATTTTTATTTTATTTTTAATGTGGGAGAAGGGGAAAATTACAATGATAACAGCTAGACTTGATCTGTCGTGGTGTTGTTTGTGGATCAAAATTTTTTACCATTAGCTGTTTGAATTGCGTGGAGAAGACAAGACGACAATCGACAGGTGTAAGGGCAAGTCTCACTTATTTCGAACAGGTAAATCTCATGCTACGGGTTATTTGATGTAAATGGGTAACACCCAATTCAAGCAGCCAATTACATATAATTCTTCTTCGTTGTTAGGGGATGCTCTCTCTTTGTCAATTTATTCTTGGTAAGATGCTCTCTTAGCATTTACAAAACGACTATTCAAATCCTACTTAATACATATTTTATTCGACAAGACAACACAATTTTTTATAATCATAGAAATTGATATTCAATACTAATACTAATACAAATGTGAACAAGCAATATATAAAATGTTCAAAGCCGGCACAGCTTACACCATCTCCAATAGCCGGCTGTGTCTCTGGCTCTCACAACAATGATGATACCAGTGCCTTGAAAGAAAGAAATTGGTCATTGACCATCTTCCACGGCGGACTACAGTGTTACTTCTTCAATACGGTAAGCCCTTATGGTTTTGCATTTTCTATTCTATATGGGACTGATTCTATTTGCTGTTATTGATGCCAATATAGTATTTATTCTTGTGCATGACGGGATGGATTGATTGATTCTGGTTAGTATCGACGTTAGAATTGCTCAATAAATAATTGTTGTGACATAGTCTCCGGTGGTTTAAGGTTGTTGATAACATTTTCCGGTGTAAAGCTCGTAGCGAGTTCTTCATCCCTGCGCGCAGTCTAAAAACATGATGTTGTTGAGTTTTGTAACTTCTTTGAGTTACTCTAAAAGCATGAGATAAAGACAGGGCTATGAAATAGAAATGGTTTTATTTTCTTTCTTCTGTTTTGTGTTAAACTTAGTTTAATTTGGTCGTTCAGATTGTCTTAAGAAGACAGAAAAATGGATGCAAAGTATGGGTTTTCGATGGACCAAAAGAATATGTTGAAGTTGTTGGTCATCACCGTTGATAATTTCACCCGAGATCGGTTGATTAATAAAGAAGAGAGAGCCCGACACAAAGAACAGTGTGCAGAGAGATTGGCAGCTGAAGATGGAAGCTATGAGAAAGACATGGCGGAGGTCCGGTATTCAGATCAAGCGGTGTTGGCAAATTTGGATTGGGGTATTGAAGCCCTTGAAGAAGCCGTTGACACCTCCAACATGGAAACTAAGCTTGCAAGATTGGACCATGCAGAGAAGATGTTGCAGGTTTGTGCCTTGTTGAACTCCGACCAGAAAACCGCCGGAGTTCCCAACTTCTATCTCTCCGCTTGGGCTCACCTCAACCTTTCGTACCTGTGGAAGCTGCGGAACAATGTTGACAATTCAGTTCTTCATGTTCTTGAGATGTTTATTGTAGACCCTTTCTTCTCGCGGATCGATTTCGCTCCCGAACTCTGGAAAGACCTGTTTCTTCCACATATGAGCTCTATTGTTGGGTGGTATTCGGAGGAGAGGCACAGGCTGGTGATGCAAGCAATTCCAGACGCTGCTGATTTGTCCTTCACAGCCGATTTGGATCAATTCTTCAATGAGTCTGTGATCTTATCAATGAGGCCAGATCAGTTGGAGAAAATGCAAAAGCTGGAGACGCTTTACAGAGAATCATTAGATGAGAATACACGGCTTTTCGCCAAACACTACAAAGATTGCATGTACTCTGATTCAACCTCCGGCAAGAGGGAGAGGGTGATTCCAATGTTCCCAATTGCTGAGCCGCCGACGACTCCTTTGCATGAGGTGAGCCGGTCGATTCCAGAATATGTGAAATTCGGTCCTATCTTGCCCAAGAGTGCTGGGTTTTCTCCAATTCTAGAATCTAAATATGGCGCAAGAGAAGCAAGCAGGTCAGTAAATTTGGAGAGGAATTATTTCTTTTTTCAATTTCTTATTTCATTAATTAGAGGCTCTTATGCAGTATTCTTTTTTGGTAATTTGGCTTCAACCAGAACCAATGTAAGTTCCACCACCTCTCA
Source organism: Alnus glutinosa (assembly GCF_958979055.1). Classification (NCBI taxonomy): domain Eukaryota; kingdom Viridiplantae; phylum Streptophyta; class Magnoliopsida; order Fagales; family Betulaceae; genus Alnus; species Alnus glutinosa. The sequence continues at coordinate 27,925,439 of NC_084891.1, read as the reverse complement.
GATACTGGAGGAGGAGCCTGCAGCTGGATGGGATCCTCAGGTAATAAAGCTAAAACGTAGAGCAATACATTGAATTGCCATGAACATGCTTAACCTTAGTGTTAAATTTATTCTAAAATTTTAATAGTATAGAAAATGATTAATTTAATCATTTAGTTAATATATTAATACCGTTCTGTCACGCCTCCAATTTGAGAAAAATAAGAGGGCACGAAATTCAAGCATACATCTTCAAAGTGTAACATAAATTATGAAACTTAAATCTTTTTATTTATCACACGATTCAACTAAATAAGTGACAGAAATTTGTTAGAGCACTAGCAACAGCTTTCCTTAAATTTAAATCATTTAAATATTATTTCAAGTAAATAATAGGAAAATAAGAGAGAAAAAAAGAAGGTTTTTAATATTAAAATAAAGTAATGTTAAGAAAATCATTTTTGCTTCCCTAAATTTAAGGTATAACTTTTAGTTTCTTTTGTATTTTCTTAATTTAAAGAACAATAAAACAAAAGAATCTGATTTAAAAGATTTTTTTTAGGAGTTTTTCGAATATCTAGATAATGAAATGAAATTTAAGAAAACTGTTTCAAGTGATTTTATACTGTACATTCCAAAAATCGAAGGAGAGCAAATTGGATTTCACCGCCATCCCGATCCACAGTCCGGGGAGGTGGCCGAACTAAAATCCAAGGCCCTTGTTAATACAGTAATTTTTGAATAATGTAAGCTCTGTTCTTGACATCTTGTTTCTATGGCAGGAGGATTTACTGGATGAGAATGACGACGATTCTGAGTATGAGGCAGATGATGGTTACGTGGATTCTGATGATACATCTCTCAGCAGAAGGACGATGGTTGAAGACAAGGAAACTGGGCCTAAAGCACTGTCATATGAAATAAAGAATCAAAAACGTCCTTCTTCTATTTTCTCTCCTCTGGATTCCCCTAGAACCCCGTCTCCAAAGATTGCATTTCCAAAACAAGATAAGCACCGTAAAAAAGAACCCATTTTACGCCTATTGTCCACCCGTATCACGGATCGCACTTTTGCCACCTCGTTGCCTGCATCTCCGCACATCCGGAGTGATTCCAGCATCAGCTCAGTAGAGTCTGATAGTGAAGCAGCAATCGTAAGTTTCAGATTCGAGATCCACTGAAATCCAATTTGCTGACTCTTACTTATCTCTTTGTTTGATTTATTTACTCATGTTATCCAAAGTTGGAAGATGGGTTCTAACTGAAGGTTTCTTTGCAATTTAGGATACCCAGAAAACTTGCAGGAAAATCTATAACCGAAGACGGAGAATGAGTTGTGACATTGTGAATTGCCAAGTAGTAGAAAATAGGTAATCAGCACTTGGTAGTTTCTTTTTTATTATTAAAATGTGAAATTTAAAAAGTCAGGATTAGAGTCTCGTCATCTGAGAATGACTTCAAAATTATCTTTTTGGCCTTTAATAATGTGTGTTTTTAAAAACGCATCACATTTCCTGTGGTTTGAAAACGTAGATTTTAGACAGCGTTTTTTTACGTTTTCAAACCATCATTTTTAAAAACAGACTCTCAAACGACACATTTTATGCAATTTTGATTAAAAACACATTTTAAGTTTGCGAAATTGCTGGGCGAAATGGACTCATAATCCTTCTTTCCCCCCTCCCTCACACAAGTCAAATATCTTTGGACCCTGCAGTTCCATTCAAGAAGGTGATGAGGGAAGCCAGAGCTTCTTTTCTCTACCGACGTCTGAGAAGTCGATTACTGGAACAAAAGCACCTAAGGATTTTGTTTGCCCCATTACAAGCCATATCTTTGGTGACCCTGTTACCCTTGAAACAGGCCAGACATATGAAAGAAAAGCAATTCAAGAATGGCTTGAAAGAGGAAACATGACGTGCCCTATCACACGGCAACCTCTCTCTGCCACTACACTGCCCAAAACAAACTATGTTTTGAAGAGACTTATAACATCTTGGAAAGAACAGTATCCTAATCTTGCTCAGGAATTTTCAAACTCTGAAACACCAAGAAGCTCGTTTGGTTCCCATTCCTCAAAAGAAATCCCATTGGCCTCAACGCTTGGAAGAGCAAGTGATTTCTCCAGTCATAGGAGTGTAAATGAGCATCCTAATAATAGGAGCAAAAGATTTGTGCGAGCAGCTGCATTCTCATCACCAACCAGTGTCATATCTCAAGCTGAAGTGGAAACAATTATTAATGGTTTAAAACCATATGTTTCGTGTCTATGTAATTCAGAAAACTTACAAGAGTGTGAAGCAGCTGTGTTGGCAATAGTCGGATTATGGAAGGACTCAAAGGCTGATCCTGGGGTTCAATCTTATTTATCCAATCCAACAATTGTAAACGGGTTTATGGAAATACTATCTGCTTCTAAGAACAGAGAAGTTCTTAGAACATCAATTTACATTCTCTCAGAGTTGCTGTTTGCAGATGAAAGTGTTGGGGAGGCTCTTTCCAGTGTAGATTCTGATTTTGATTGCCTGGCTACTCTGCTAAAGAATGGGCTAGCTGAGGCTGCTGTTCTTATATTCCAGTTGAGGCCAGCATTTTCTCAACTTTCAGTTCATGAACTTGTACCCTCCCTTGTCCAGATAATTCTGAACAGAACTGAAGAGTTGGATGATCTTCAGCTAGCAATTCAGCCCCAAGATGCTGCCATAGCAATGCTTGAGCAGGTTTTGATGGGAGGGGATAAATGCAGTAGGTCCCTTAATGCCTTAAGTGTCATTTCTGCTAATGGAATTCCTGCTTTAGTCAAGTGTTTGGATAGGTTGGAAGGCGGGAGATCCATTGTTTCCATACTTTTTTGTTGCATGCAAGCTGAAAAAAGTTGCCGGAACTTGATAGCAAATAGAATTGAGTTGTCCCCAGTTCTCGAGTTGTTTCATGCTGGAAATGATAGTGTGAGAGGCATATGTGTAGATTTTCTCTCAGAGCTTGTTCGGTTGAACAGGTATATACTTTACATCTCAAATCTTCCCTTCTCTTACGTCTTTCTTATTAAAGGCTGATGGCCCATCAATTTTTAATAATTAAAGCTACCAAAGCCTGAAATAACAAAAGCTGCAATCCTAATGGAAAGGAAAAGAAAAGAAAGACAAGAAAACTTCATGCCTGCAGTAGAACTTGCGAAGATCAAAACTAAACTCACAATTATTTCAGATGTTTAAAGCTAAGACAAGTCCTGGAATCTCTCTATTTCTCTCTGGCCATTTCATTCCAGAATTAGATGTTTATTCATGTGAAGGATTTTGCTAGTAATCAAATTGTTGTTACATTTGTCAAACTAAAGTTGCAATAGTACCCACTAAAGATTATAGTCTCTTCCTATGTTGTCACAGGAGGACATGCTGCAACCAAATCTTGCACATAATTAAAGATGAAGGAGCATTTAGTACCATGCATACATTTCTTGTGCATCTTCAAATGGCTCCTGTGAAGCAGCAACCTACAATTGCTGCTCTTCTTCTTCAGCTTGATCTCCTGGTTTGCCTTGACTCTCTCTGAAATCAGCCATAAAATTTGAAATCTTAAATAACATTTTCTTCTGTACACCACTAAACCATCTAATTATAGATTCCTCTGATCACTTTTCCAGGTTGAGCCACGGAAGATGAGCATATACAGGGAAGAAGCTATTGATGCACTAATTGAAGCAGTCAGGAGAAAGGACTTCTCTAATTCTCAGATGGTGGCTCTAGATGCTTTATTATCTCTTTCCGGGCGCCTGACTTCCTCCGGCGAGCCCTATACCGAAGCTTGGTTACTCAAGATTGCAGGGTTTGACCATCCTTACAACGCTTTGATGAAGGCAGAAGAGCTGAGAAAACATGACAATGATTTGATGGAAACAATGGTTTGCATTAGTCTGGTTTTTGTTTTATTATAGAGCTTGTTGCTTACTGTGTTCAAACTTGTATCCTGAATCTGATGTACTTATGTATAGGAAGAGGAAGAGAAAGCTGCAAGCTCTTGGGAGAGAAAAGTAGCTTTTGAACTTTGCAACCACGAAAAGGGCTCTATTTTCAAAGCCTTGGAGGAATGCCTCAAGAGTGATTCCTTAGAGATGGCAAAGTCATGCCTTGTTCTTGCCACATGGCTCACGTACATGCTTTCTACTCTTCCTCATACTGGTATAAGAAGTGTTGCCCGCAAGTCCTTGCTTGAAGAATTCATAAATGTTCTCCAATCATCTAAGAACCTGGAGGAAAAGATTCTGGCCACTCTTGCTATAAAAACTTTTATTACTGATCCAAGTAAGTTTCCTGTCACAGAGCTAATACTTGCACAAAAAACGTTTTCAATGTCAATTTTTATTTATTTTTGTAAAAATTTAACTCAAACTCTGTTAATTTTAGATGCACTTGAAATGCTTGGAGCATATGCTAAAAGCATCTACAGAACCTTGAGAGAGCTCAAGAGGAATTCAGTGGCGGTGACAGATATAATGAAAGCCTTAATGAATTTGTCATCCGTTGATGCAGTAAGTTGGGTGGAGGAGAATGCATGTCTTTTTCTTAATATAGACAGATAGATAGATGACTAAATACTTCTAATGTGCTGTATTTCAGACAGAGTTGTGGAGTTGTTCTGAAATGGTTGAGTTAGATGCATCCGCTAATGGTGAGGTTCTGTCTTTGCTGCATCTAAATGGTCGGCTTATTAGCAGCCACTCCGATGGAAAGATTAAGGTTTGCACCTAAACAGAACAAATATATAGGGCTGTTTATTTCCCAATCCAACAGCTAAGGCTATATAATATCTTGCTTCTAGGTGTGGGATACTGGGAAGAGGATGATAAGGTTGATTCAAGAAGTTCGAGAACATACAAAGGCCGTCACATGCCTCTATGTTCCATCTTCAGGTGACAAACTATATAGCGGTTCCTCCGACAAAACAATTCGGGTAGGCCATCTCTAATGTTAGCTGTTTAACAGTTTAAGCGTTGAGGATGATAACCGACAATTTAACAGTTGGAGCTGTGGATGATAATTTAACAGGTCTGGGCAATCAAACCTGAAGAAATTCAGTGTATAGAAGTTCATGACGTGAAAGAGGCAGTAAACGACTTGACAGCGAATGCTAATGTGGCATGCTATGTTTCTCATGGAACTGGAGTAAAGGCAAGTGCTCAGTGTTTTATTTGAACGGCTAAGCTAACACAGTTCACTCGGATTGCATTCTCACTGTATTTCTTCATCCCCCTCTATCCCTATTTGTAATGGGACAGACCCACCTCCCCGGAACTAGTTATTTTTCCTGTTTTTCTTGCTTTGTCGTTTCATACTGTATTTTAAAATAATATATATATATATATAAAAAGACGAAGAAGAAGAAGAAGAAAAGGAATTGCTGACATTTGTGTTGTCACAGGTTTATAACTGGTCTGGGGCTCCAAGGCACATCAATTTCAACAAATACGTGAAATGCCTTGCCATGAGTGGAGATAAACTATATTGCGGTTGTTCTGGTTATAGTATCCAGGTAAACTTTCTTTGCAATGTTTCTAATGCATATACAAATTAAGACAGACTATAAGTCACACTTTTATCTCACAATGTGGGATAGCCAAAAATTTTCTTTTTAAACAAAAGATTGAAATAAGAGCTGATATACACCATCACGTCACCAATGTGGAATAGTAGTAGAATAAAAATCTAATTTCTAGCATTACTTATAAAAATCTTATTGATAATTTGTGAGAGAGAAAAAATGACAGGAGGTTGATTTGTGCAATTACACATCAAACACGCTCTACTCTGGTACAAGAAAGTTGTTGGGTAAACATGTCATGCACTCCCTGCAAGTTCGTGATGACCTACTCTTCGCCGGTGGATCTTCGGTCGATGCTATAGCTGGGAAGGTATGCATTTCTCGTTGTTGCTATCGTTTGTGCTGACTATTTACGTGTGAGTGTAAAAAAGATTGAGCATCACGTTGATAAAATGTTGTAAATACGAGTGGTTAATATAGTATAATTAGACTCGAACCTATAGGCTAAAGTGTTTTTTTTTTTGTTTTTTTTGTTATCTTATGTTGCATGTGGAAGGTATTTTGCCTCGACACCAAGGCAGTGAAAGGATCATTCTCAACGGGATTTGATATCCATGGAATGGCCATCAACAATGACTTCATGTTTACAGCCACAAAGTTTGGGATCATTGAGGTTTGGTTAAGAGAGAGAGTCAGAAAAGTTACTTCAATCAAAACGGCCCACGCAAAGATTACATCATTGACATCAGATATGGATGAAACAATGCTTTTCGCTGGTTCCTACGATGGAAAGATACAGGTTAGAACAAAAATAAGCATAATCTAATAACAGATTGTTGGAAGACTAATTAGATTTTTTTGATAGAGATTCGCTTCTTTAATCTTTGGAATTTGGTTGCAGGTTTGGGCTCTAGACTAAACGTACGTAGCCTACCATAAAGATGAGTGTAAATTGTGTTCCTCTTCAAAATGAAGTGCGCATGATGGCTTCTCTTTTTCACCAACAAGTCTGTTGAAGATGTGATTTATTGTAGAATTAGTGACAGCTTTGTGCATATACTTGTACGGCATGAATAACGCATTAATAAATCTCAATTATTATTTTCTTTTTCTTTTTCTTTTTTGGGTACGGATCCGGCTTAGGTGCTGTAGTTTAAAACTACAGCAACGTGCTGTAAAAAAATGAATGGCCTAGATTTAATATAGGCTTTAAAGCAAACGTTTGCTTAACGTTTCTTCCATCTATCTATGCTTTAGGCTAATATTCCTTATACTATTTGTCTATTTAATAATAAAAGTTGGTAAAAATGATCGATTTTCTTGGATTTAATTTAAAGCCTGCAAAATTCACAATGACAAATTCCTCTCAGCTCTCTTTCATTTCACTCGCCCCTCCATGTCCTTCCTTTGCGTCCTTGAGATCTTGGCATTTGCAGGCAATGCCTTCTTCATGATTCTTCTCACGTTAGTGATGGAGAGGAACCTGTCTTGCTCTCGAGCCGAGAATTCGGTTAGCGTTGTTGCTGTTGTTCGGCCCTCCTGAGTCGTTGTCCGAATCAACTATCGGCAGCCAAAAACTTTTCGCTTTATGGGTATGCTTAAGCTTCACAAACTAGACCCAATTCAAAAACTTTGGCATTTAAACTTTTCTGGGTATGATCCAATTCAACAAAATGAACCAAATTCCACAACTTTCAGCTATGAAGTATTAAGACCCAATTCAATGACTTTGAGCTAGAAAATCATATGGGTCTAACAAATCCCCCCTATGCTTTATTCCCAACCTTCTCTCTCTCTCTGCTCTATCCAAAAAATTTCCCAGAAGAATTACAAAACCCCACTAGTTTCATATTCTCTATAAATTGAGCAAGACCCAGCTCTCTCAATACCGAAAGAAACAAAGAAGCAAGAAAATGGAGTATCAGACTTCTTTGGCCTCCCTTTTGGGGGTTTTGTCCTTCTGCCAAACTCTCTTCCAAGTAGTCTTCCTCTACGTGGCATGTTCTGCAATATTCGGGAATGAGGCTGGGGTGAATGCTTTTTTCAACAAATTTGTTTTTCTTGCCCAGACAGCTTCAACGACTTAAAAAAGAAACGTTAAGCAAACATTTGCTTTAAAGCCAAGATTAAATCTAGACTGTTCATTTTTTTACAGCATGGTGCTGTAGTTTTAAACTACAGCATCTAAGCCGAATCCTTTGGGTACAACGATATCTCTAAATCATTTTTATTCATAAAAAATAGTAATAAAAAAAAGATATCTCTAATTGTTTCACTGTTCCATACCAAGAATGAATGAACTTGCTCTCGTTAACTTGGTTCTTTATCAATTTGGTTCCTTCCTGCAATTTTAATTCTAATAATATCAACCTTTTAAAATAAAAAAGATATAAACCCCCTATCTGGAAAACCTGCGTAAACCGTTGCTTCAACCAACATTTTCTTATAGACTGACAGAATATGCTTGATGAAGCTTATAGTAAGTGAAGAACTAAAAAGCTGGCGTGCTAGGAATGAGATTAAAGCTCATGGCCAACCAAAAACGTAAGAGTCGATTTTAAGATTAATCTTTGGGAAGGTTAGGAATAGGATCTCATGAAAGGAAAAAGGAAAAGTTCATAAAAAGTATGGAGTATGTGGCTCTTTTTTAAATGTGGAATATAGATAGGACTATTCTGATTTGACACAGGAGTTTTCCTTTGTGCCTAGTTGTCCACATAGTTTTTGTCTTTTGTTTTGTTGATTTGTTTGGTATTTTAAGACCCTTTGTTTATACTTTGATATTTGGTTAGTAATAAAATATTCACTTATTCATTAAAAAAAAGAAAGAAGATATAAACCCTAAAGATGAAACTTACAAGCAATAAAGGTGATCATACATTACTTTAAGGAAGCAGAGCTATTCGTAAACATAATTCGACTTGTAATCAATTCATTTATTAAACGAATAGAATTTGAACAAAAAATTTAGGCTCGTATAAATTTAGGCTCCACTCATATAAGCTCGACTTGACTCATATAACTTTATTTTTATAATATTATATTTAACTTTGTTATAAGAATATGTTAAGTATTTAAAGAAAAAAAAAATGCTATTCGCAATATAATATATATTGGTTGAATTATTGAAATTGTAAGTTTAAAATGTATAAATATTATAATGTATACACACAAAGTGTATATGAATGTATAAATATACTATAAAATAAACATATAAAATTAAGATAAGATTATTTAAAATTTGAGTTAATTTTTCTAACTTTTCTAGCAATAAATATTAATTATAATTAACAAACTATTAGTATTAATTTTTAAAAAATATTAAACAATCGCAAAATTTACTTTATATATGAAATAACTAAATAAATTGAGTAGCTCCTAAACCGGCTCGAACCCGTTAGAAAAGTAAATGAATAAAACTTAAACAGATTATTTAAATTAGCGAGAAACTGAAGTTCAGCTCGTGTTTAAAAATTTTTTTTTTGATAAGTAGCTCGTGTTTAAAAAAATAAAACGAATTGAGTTTGAAGATGCAATACTCGGCTCGATTACTGCTCTAAACCGTAGAGATGGCGGCCGACCAGACCACTGTATTTTGGTTCGAGTGTTGATTACAGCCCAAATTGAGACAACTAAGTTTGTCAGCGAATTTAAGTATTAACGATTAAAACACAGAATATTTCAAAATAAAAACTAAAAAAATCCGTAAAACTGGTTAACAAACATATTAATGATTTTGATTGCTTAAAATCAATGGTTCGATGTTCAGTTCAGCAAGAGTAACAGACCTAAAACACCAACAAAAATCACGACCGAAGAGCCAATGTTTCTAAATTGATTTTCTCATAATCACTTCTACCGGTCTTTTTGTTTTATGAAGATCAACACAGTGAGGCACTCAGAATGAAAAGGACTTTAAAGATTTCAAAGAAATTCATCGATCTTCAGATCTCACGCCATAGCACTTAAAGCATATCCTCACAGTGCCTAATTAAGAAAAACCAAAAATGGAAGAGAAAATAAAAGATTGCCGATAACTTGTAAAAGAAAAGGCAGTGGAGGGCAAGCAAATGTTCAGAATGAGTAGGAGGTATTGTGCTCCTGTCATGAATTTAATCGGACGATATACAATTCATCATCACCATGCCTGCTCCACCGCCGACGCTATCATCCGACGGACAAAAAAAAAATTACTGTGCAAAAAAGACGGAAAGAAAAGAAAACAGATGAAACCATCAGAAGCATTGGATTATTGCATCAGCTCCGACACTTGCGTGTCTCAGACGACCGTCGTGAGAAATTTTAAATCCAAATTCATCATTTGATTTCACTACTAATCAGAAAAATACAGAGAAAGATGGAGAGGGTATCAAGAGACTCACCGAGCAGCGGAGGGATTGGTTTGAGGCACAGAAGCGACGACGATTTTATAGGGCACGGACTTCGTCATTAGGGTTTCCACCGTCTCTCATTTGACGATTCTGCCCCTCTACGGGTTGGGCTCCGCATTAAACCCACTTCAAGAATAGGCCCAAGCTTGGGTTTCTCAAACGACGCCGTTCTGTCAAGCTAGATATTAGATATCTATTGGAACGATGTCGTTTTAGTTCTCCCCGTGTACCGTAGCCCGTACTAGAGACTTCTCTGATTTAACGGCTTAACGCTGCCGTGTCGAACTAGTTGCATGTTACTTCGACTATTGCAGACAAGTACAAAACTCGGATCGCCGGCGTTTAAGTTTCAAACGCGGATAACCGAAAAGCTCTCACTGTGACGGCCATGGCTTCGGACGGTGTTCCTCCTCCATTAATCGCCGCTCAGCTCAATTACCTCCTCAGCCACTTTCCCCTCTCTGTTAAGGTAACTTTCCGGAAAATCCTATTCCTCCGCTATGTTTTCCCAAAAAATTGTAGCAATCGAGAAATAAATCAAGAATCTCGTGCTTGTTTGCTTTTCTTTTTCCTACCATTTCTCGGAAACCAAACAGAACAGCAAAGACCTAGATCCAAATTCTGCCTACATTTTGCTTTGCAGGTTGAGCAGATGTGGTCCGGTAGCAAGTACTACCCTGGAGTCCTTGACCGGTTCACGATACTAATCCCGTACTGCCTTGACGTTGTCAAATGTCTGTGAGATTTTATTTCACCGAGTGCATTTTATTCGTCTTCGATTTCCATTTGTTACCTAAATTTTTTTATATGTTTGATTGGTTCTAGGGGATGTTATATACAACACAGAGTCGCCAATGTCTGCACCGGATGTTATATTTGGACCGGACGATGAAAATTTTCATCCACTGAGCGCAAAGTCGAAGACTGATAGCTTACTTGATGATTGGAACAGCAGAGACCCTACGCGGCTAATGGTTCTCATTCAAGAACTCAGGTCAGCTTTCTAGAATTTTCTTAGAGAGAGTCCGTATAGTTAAAAATTGTTTGAGTGAAATGCAATTGTTTTGTTTTATAGGGATCGATATGTGGAGTACCAGAAAAAGCGTGTTGGGGAGGTTGATGATGATAGGTTGAAATTCGAAATTAGCACTATTGTATTTAGAGAGGTAGTATTTCGAATCGATTTGAATGCTATGGATATGTTAGTTATCAGACTGGTGGGTTGTGATGGACGAATTTATCAGCATATGTATGATTCTAACTTTATATTGCATGTTAGGGACATTAATTAGTAGTATACTCTATCTTCAGGAGTGGTTTATGAAATTGATTGCTAAAATTATGTTGTGTTTCTGGGTTTGAGTATGAAGCATGCACCAGGAGATCATGGACGTTGGGTGATGGCAATTTTGTTTCTAAGCAAGCTATATTAGTTTACTAGCTATGAAATTGCAAAAAATGGTTGTGTTTCAAGGTCCTTCATGTGGGAAAGTACATGAGATGGTGTGGAAAGGTAAATAGCGAGCAATGGCTATGTATGATTGTAATGGGAGAGGTGAAGAACAGCATTGAACCAAGGCCAAATTCTTTTCCATTATCCTGGTGCTAGAAGTATACATGGAGTGGGTCAGTTAGTTGGTACTTAAGCACAAATCGGGACCACTGTAACTATGATAACCAGAGTGATAGTTAAGTTCACTTTAACAAGGTCTATATTTGTCTATTTCTCTATTGCTCTCTCTGTCTGTTTGTTTCTTCCTTGTGAATGTTCCAAAATCTGAAGATGTAGAGGTGGGTTGTTGGGAAACATGAAATGGTCATGTGAATTTGGCATGTAGTGGATCTGGGGCTCATTACTTCTTGCTTGCCACAGAGTATGTTTTCATTTTCTGTGGAAATAAATAAAACAAGAAAGAAAAGAGAGGATGGTTTTGGGTACGATATGTTAAAGTATTTTGTATGTTCCAATGTCATTATTTCCAATTTGCAGTGCAGTTTTCTCTCCTCTCCCCCCCCCCCCAAAAAAAAAAATGATTTTCTTTTGTTCCCTTAATTAGTGTGCTATAGTTGTTTGTTTTAACTCCATTTCATTGACTTCAGTGGCACAAAATTTAAAAGCTTCATATGCTGGGTCAGGTCCTTGTTTATTTTATGTGTTGCCTTCATTGTCACCAACATTTAGTTTTCAAACTCTGTAGTTCTGTATTGTATCTTGAGCTGAAAATTCAGTAGTTATATATATTGCCTTAACTCCCATCATTGTGCTGCAGGGAATTGAAATGCACATGAGCTCAGGTGCTGACAAGGTATCACTTTAAAAGAACACATTGATATTTTTCTATTTGATTCTATTAGTTGATCAATAGTGTGATTATAACTTTTTTGTGTAGCTTTTTATCACATTTGTGGTTTCTATGCCTTTGAATTTTAGCGTAGCCAGAGGAAGTCAAATTTGCAGTGCCTTTAACAGACATGAACATTGATAAGATGGTGCCTGGGTGCCCTTGGAGACATCCGCCAAAGATATACTTGCAGGTTCTATTTTCCTCCATTTTTCCCTTTCTTCCCTTTTTTTTTTTTTCTTTTTTTTCCTTTCCTCTTCATTTTTTTTTCTTCCGCATCTTGAATTTTTGTCTTTTGAATTTTTTATTGATGAAGGTTATTTACCCTGTTGGGAGAAAATATGGATCTGCTCCTTCAGCACCTCGGCTGAAATTAGTATCTACCTTTGAGTTGAAGGCTTTCTTTTCCATTGAAGATGTCAAACTTCCTCCATGGTCGGATGGAATGTATGTCATTGTATCATTTTGGATTCATACAATGATGTGTGTCGACATATCATGTTCACAGTTCTTTTTCTCCTTCATAGGTGCATGGCTGAATATCTTCCCCATCTGGAAGAATTTCTTGAGAAGCAGGTCAGCTGCATTTCCTTCATCTAGTGATATCTTGGAGTTGATAGTTTGCACTTTTATGAGTTCTTTGTAACATCATATAGTTCTTTGTTATTGAAGATCTTGGAGGCTGTTTCGCTAATTGATGTTAGAAGGAACTTTATTGAGGCGTTAGCCCCTCTGTTTGGAAGGCCATTAGAAGCTGATCCGGTATGCATCACAGACATTAATAATTTCTTGCATAATTGTTTGGACCATTAAGACTTACTGGTCAGTTCTCTTTGCTTTTCTTGCCAGGTTTTTTGCCGAAAGGCAACATTTCTAGCTGTCTCTGGGGTGTTTACATTCCTGGTATTATTTGATTTTCTCCTTATATGCTACATTTATCATACCATTAAGGTCAAACTGTGGAATGAGGAGTTGAGAAATGAATTATTCAATAGTTTTTCATACTGTAATAATTCCAAATTTCCTGGCCAGTTGCAATAGGTTGTGTGGATTTTGATTCAGTAATTGAACTAAGCTCTAGTTCCATAGAAAGACGAGTTATTTAGGCTCATAAGATAACTTAAAAAATAATTTGCTAATGCAGATGACACTGATGACAAGGGAAACAAATGTCTTAAGTGCTTGTTCTATTTTGCTGCATTGTTCGGTTATGTAGATGAACTTTCTTGTTTGCAAGTGAACAAACTCCTAAGAGTCCTGTTACTGTAGGTGCACTTTATGATTCCCACTCAGTTTCCAAAGCTGCCACCCGCTTTGATGCTTCAAAGTTCTCAGGTATAAGTTTCTCCCCAGTCTATAGATTTATAAGATATATGCAGCCATACATGTTATCCCATTACATTTCATTGGATGAAATTGTTTGACCCCTAGTGCTTAATTCCTTCACTTCTATTATTACAGAACGTTCGAGTTATCCTTATATAGTTTGGTAATGTGATATCTTCATTAGTCCTTGTTATAGAAGTTGGTGGGATCACTCCCACAGGTCTTCTTTGTTGTTGCACTTTTTTGATTCACATTAGTTGGCAATTGATATCTATTTGCAGCATATGTTATTTATCTGTGCTTCTGACCAGGGAAAACTTGCTCATAATAATGGCTTTTAGAAGATCCAAGTTCTTCTGCTGTTTTGCACAATGCAGAGGTCAATTGATAGGCCTAAAATATTGTTTTACTTTTGTTATTCTTTAATTAAGCTCTTCAAATCTGAAAACATTGTATGATTTTTCTAGCCTTTTGCCTTGAAGTGGTAACTGAGTTGTCATAATCTAGTTCATCAAGGAGCCCAAATGAGATACAGTTTCCTTTATGAAGTATTAGTTTCCTTTTCCACGTCATATGGAGAATTTGACTTTACTATAAACCAAAACTGTAGAGGCCTGCAAAACAATGAGCACTACCAATTGTTGATCCCTTCACATATTTAAATCCTATAAGTGTCACTATGTAATGAAAGCCTATAGTAAGCGGCACATACTTTTCTTAACTAAATCAAATGACAATATCAGGATCTTGTCAATGATTGCTGAGGTCACTTATTTTGTGATTGAATGCACGGAAGATTGTATGGCTTTTAGATCACGCACGCTTTCACGTTCTGATTTTGTTGTTTTTTCCATTATCTAACTCGTTTATGCTGTGATTACATCTTTGTGCAAATATTATTGATAAGCTATAAAAAAGGAACCACATGCCTTGGAAGCTTGAAGAAAACACTTAGGCTAATGTGTATTGTTTTTTCATCATTGGCCAATCAAACGGTTAGCAAATCATCTTTCTAATCAGTTTATATTGATGTAATTTGTAGCATTTGAACTCCCAATGTGTACCACTAAAGTCTCTTCCTCTTACTGATTATCCATGGAGTCCAAGATGGGATGCGTCACTAATGGCGGAGCGGATCTTGTGAGTTATTTCAATTATATGTGGCGCTCGTATTATTTTCATTAATTAAAGTTTGCTAACATGAACATATTTTTCAGTGAGTTTTTGGCGGATGAGGCTTTGAACTTTAAGAGGTACTGCAACGAGTCTCAACTTCAACACTAGTGTGTTGTTGATGTTCCTTCAGCACACATTATATCAATCGAATTGTGTAAAGTTTCTCCATCAAAATTCTTGTTTCCTCTTTCAATATAATCGTGTATGAAATTGGTTGATGCTTATGAAAAATTGCTTCTGGCACATGACGGCCTTTTCTGACTCTTTCTTTTGCTTGTTTAGGACCTTTAATTTAATATGCTTTGTGCTATGATGCAATGAAGAAAACGAATCTATTGATAAAAATAAAACCCACTACATGACTGGAACTAAATAATTTGCGCTTCAGATGACTATTTTGTTAAGATTCTATAATATGCAAATTGAAATCTCAGTTCTCTGATGGTAATTTGTAAAGCATTTGCTTCTAACTTCTAAGCAGTAAATGGAGGTTAGTCACCAATTGAAGCAATAGCCCCCTATGCTTGCGTGGGGTTGTTGATAAGATTGAGGTCCATGTTTATGGAAGCTCCATGATACCACCCATGCGCCAAACAGAGCATGCCCATCACCAATCGTACCTGAAATGACTAGGTTTAGATTTGATTATGGAATCTGCTAAATCTAAGGATTTTGGATATGGATGATGGATCGGAATTGGGTGCAATTTCATGCTCGAATTGTAGCTTGCCCAAGAGGCCTTTGATGCAGGTTTTCTTACCCGATCAGGTAATCAAGCAGCAGCTCAAACCTTGTTAGGGCATATGGGTCCCATCATAGGGTTTCTCTCAATTATTGCTTGTGAGTTGTGAGGTTCCCGATTCATTCTTAATGCGAGAGCTTGCGCTAATAACTGAGCCATCATACTTGGGTTCATTTTCATGTTCGGCTAGGTTGATGTAAAACTTGACCCAACGTTTATACAAAGCTTATTAGATGGGTGGTGTTGTCTATGATATGTGGTGCTGGCACTAATGTTTTAAGTAATAAAATCTATTTCCTGTAATTTATTGCTTTTAGGATAAAATATAAATTCTTGTATTGATTATTGAGTCAACAATGCTTCACTGTAGTATTCTTTTCACCTAAATTTTAAAAAGAAAAACAAATCTCATTTTGATACATGGTAATGCCCAAAATATTGAGACCCACGTGCAACTGTTACAACATAATAATAATAAAAATAAAAATAAAAAAACCAAAACAAAAATCACCGGCATTGGATTGGATCCACATAGATTCTCTCTGTCTCTCTCTCTCTCTCTCGTATATATAAATATATGATACAATTTGAAGTTTTTTAACCTCTAATTACCAAAAAAAAAAAGTTATTATTTTCTTTAAGTTTTAACCTCTAATCCCTTCAGCAAACATTTAGTTTCAAACTATGTTCATATAGGTGTATAGAATGTATTGAACTAAGATCTATAATTTTTTTAGATATATTTATCTATCATCTCAAATTTCTTTTTTCTTTTATTTTTTTTTTAACAGAAACTGTATTCTAGCATTGATATTGCAAAAAGCCCAGAGGCATACAAGTTGAAAATAAGGTACAAGACTCCCAATTCTCTAAGCCAAAAGAATCTGACTTAGTAAGACAGCTGCCTAAGCAGAAATACAAAATTTACAAGAATGGTATTTGAGCCTCTCTTACATTAACGCTCACTTTCTAAAGAAAAGAGACCCTATCTAGCAATTAGCCAACAAATATTCTCATAAAATTTGAACCAAACACAAGCAGACTGTGACCAGAGAAAACAAGAGAAAAACACAAGAACACTTAAGCAAAAACCACCCAAAACAAGCTGCCGGCAGTGGAGGAGAGGGCCAAGATGCCAGACGGCGATGCGTGAAGGACACACGTCGACACCGGTGCCACCCAGACGGAGGTCCGACGCCATATAACCGGTTGCCACCGAGCCCAACCTGAAAAAGGCGGAGGGTGGCCCACACGCGCACCAAACAGCAAAGAGCTCCCAGGCACGTGGGCACCACGCGCCAATCTCCGACGACCGACACGACTGGATCTTGCAGTGGCATGGGCGGAAGACGACGGAGAATGCGGCTGGGTGGCATGTGTCAGTCAGAAGTCGGCGAGGAAGTGTAGATCTGGCTTCCAAAATCAAAAAAAAAAAAAACAAAAAAAGGGCCAAAAATCATCCCGCCGACAACACGTTGGCTCAACCACTCCCCCAAAGAAGACATATTGAGATGAATAATCCTACTAAAACGAAAGAAAAAACAAAGAAAAGCAAATAAACAAGCCACCATAGCCCAAAAAGGCTAGGAGAAGATCAACATTCACCGGATCTAGCTGGGGGGAACAAAATCTCCACAACCCTAGAGGTTGGGAGAAAAAACTAACCCCACTGAACCAATTCAAAGGGAACAAAAAAGACCCTGACTCAAGAGGAGTCAGAGGGAAATCACCACCGGGAGGGAGAGGCGTGAAGCCACTCCCTCCGAGTGAAAACCATGCTCACAGGGGAGGGGCTCTAGAAGAAGGGAGAGGGAGAATTTTTCTTCACATTATAATTTTCTGAATCAAAATTTCTTAAATATTGACAGATATTTTCAAATTAAAAGATTAATTTTTTTTCACATTAATATTTTCTATTTTTAATCATTCAATATCTATTACATTTAATAAAAGCAACTATTAACCAACCAACAAAAAACCTCGAGAGTTTTCTCTAGAACAAACCAACCAACAAGCTTTCTGCTTCGGCTAGAGGTTTCTCTAGCTTCGGAGAATCTATCTACCAGTTACATCACCGGCGACGGCTTCTCTCTTGTCTGATCGGTTTCTCCCTCCTCCTCCCATTCTAAGCCATGGTTCTCCCGGTATTTTGAAGTTTTTAAATATGAGTTTTTCCAACTCAGATCTACTAACTTCAAGGGGCCTTTCTATCCAAATCTCCACTCCACTAGGTTCCTTAATCCTCCAGCTTCAATCCACCATCAACGGCTTCATCATTGGACCACCATGTGCAGGAGCGTGCTCCCCACGTGTTGATGCTGGGCCACTTTGATGTTAATTTCAGTGCTCTCCACCAACCTCCTCCACTTTTGTAAATTTTCGACAGTGGTTTGACCACCATTGATGGTGTATTTTTGGTTTATTTTATGCTTCTATGTCTTTTATTTATGTGTTTGTTTTTGGGCTTTTTTTTGTTGCATCTTCTCATTGTTTAACCATGTTTTGGTGTTTGGGTCCTTAAAACTTAATATACATCACAAATCACCTTAATCACCGTCACTGGTGACTCCGATTCTTGGCATCTATGCCACAAACCATATGGCACATCTTCAGAAACATTGTCTTCACGTTCTTATGTTTAAATTTTGGGTTGTCCCACCTTTAGTGTTGTAATTTTTCTTTCCTGTAGTATTTTTTTTGTTTTTTTTTTTTTTCCTCATGTATCTATAAAAATAAAATAAAATAAAAGCAACTATTAAAGTTTTTAAAATTATACATATTAGAATACAATTCCCAAAACAGACAGAAACCGACGCACCGAAATCAACGGTGGGGCAAACTGTCTTTAACGTGCGCACCCCAGGCAACGAGAGTTACGAGACGGTTGGTTAGGTGTTCGTACACTCTGGCTGTCACGCACCACCCACACAGCAACAAGTTTTAACAACACTTCAAAAATATCCCAACCCGCCCTCCATTATTACCATTCTAACCTCCGACTCTCCCTCTCCCCCTTCATAAACACACACACACACTACACACACTGACACACCACATCTCAACCGCCATTCACGCCAAACCCTAAATCTGATCTCTTCTCTTTGGAAAAAAAACAATGAGGGAGATCTTGCACATTCAAGGAGGCCAATGCGGGAACCAAATCGGGTCCAAGTTTTGGGAGGTGATCTGCGACGAGCACGGGATCGACCCGACGGGTCGGTACAGGGGAGACGAGTCGTCGGATCTCCAACTTGAGAGGATCAATGTGTACTACAACGAGGCCTCAGGTGGCCGGTACGTGCCCCGGGCGGTGCTTATGGATCTGGAGCCGGGAACCATGGACAGCATCCGATCCGGCCCGTTTGGCCAGATCTTCCGCCCCGATAACTTCGTGTTCGGGCAGTCCGGTGCCGGAAACAACTGGGCCAAAGGTCACTACACAGAGGGAGCCGAGTTGATCGACTCCGTTCTTGACGTTGTTCGCAAGGAGGCCGAGAATTGCGATTGCTTGCAAGGTATTTTGGCTTTGAATTTCGATTTGTTTTACTCTTTCTCTTTATTATATCAATTCCAGGTTTGAATTATTTGCAATTTTGATTTCAAACTTACCTACGTTCGTTCATTTTAAATGTGTTCTGTTTCTTTGTTGTCTTGTTGTCCATTGTATTGATTTGTCTTTGCGTTAGTAATCTGTAAATGCTGAATAAGAAACATTGTGATTTGTGTGTTTTCATTCTCATCGTCGCATCCAAAATTGAATCTGATAGCACTAGAAAAGACATTCAACAAAGTCAAGGCCATTTGTGATATTGCTTTGGCCATTCTGTTTATGCTCGTTAACGAAGCATATAACACCTTATCTGACATTAGTATGTTTGAAATATCAATTGCAATTCTAGATCTATGATTCCTCTTTCACAGTGGATCTGCTAGTCAAGCGTAGTGTTACAAGTCTAATGTTTTTCATCATTGTGGCTAGCTGTTTACTTTTTTTATAATATATGATGATTAGTAGGCTTAGTTGTTAAGCAGGCCCTTCTTTGTCTGGCGTGGAGACACGTCTCTTAATTATATCTGTAGTGATGTATAATCAAATAAGAAAATCTTTAAATATCTGTACTGATTGTATAATGATTGTGATGGCCTAACTTAAGGTTACATATCACCGACACTGCTTCGTAAGCAAAATTACTGAAGGAGTAAATCTTATGACAGCCATTCATTTGGCATCCGCGTGGGCCCTTGTCAACAGTGGAGAGTAATAGTAGATTCAGAATGATTTGATATCAGTAGTGATAAAAGAAATATAAAGTAAATCATTACATCAACTTTATTTAACCTTTATTGGTAAAAGGAATTAACACATTTAATTTACCTTGTTCCCCAGACCTGGAGCTACATTTGATTTAGACATGGAAAAGAATTTGAGACACAGAAAGTGATTGTTGGACGATTGTTGCTGTATGGGACATCAGTGATAAGGACAGAGTTTAAAATGAATTGATTCTGCTTTTATATGAGTTGAGACTGTAAAAATGCTTTTCCTTCAAATGACCTGTAAATTCTATGAAGCATTAGAACTTTGGATCGTTAGACCAGAAAATGTTAAATGTAGGAAATTTGAGTTGTAACTTTGGATCCATCACATGTTTCTTCTTGTATTCATAGTTCTCAAAATCTCGGTGGCTGGTAAATAGTGTTGATAGTTGTAAATTTCATACTAAATTTACTGGTTTAACTTATCCACCATTCTTATTTTGGTCAGGTTTCCAAGTATGTCATTCACTTGGAGGAGGCACAGGGTCTGGCATGGGAACCCTCCTGATATCAAAGATTAGAGAGGAGTATCCAGACAGAATGATGCTCACATTCTCTGTTTTCCCTTCTCCTAAGGTCTCTGACACAGTTGTGGAGCCGTACAATGCTACCCTCTCAGTTCACCAGTTGGTGGAGAATGCTGATGAATGCATGGTTCTTGATAATGAAGCACTTTATGACATTTGCTTCAGGACCCTAAAGCTCAGCACTCCAAGCTGTGAGTTTCAATTACTTTTGATTAAGTGACAACATGAAGCACTAGAACAGTATTTGAAGCTAACCTTTTGTACCTCTCGTTTTGCAGTTGGTGATCTTAACCATTTGATCTCTGCAACTATGAGTGGGGTAACATGTTGCCTGAGGTTCCCTGGCCAGCTGAACTCCGACCTCCGGAAGTTGGCTGTTAATCTGATCCCCTTCCCACGACTTCATTTCTTCATGGTGGGGTTCGCACCACTCACATCTCGTGGGTCCCAGCAGTACATCTCCCTTACTGTCCCAGAGTTGACTCAGCAAATGTGGGATGCCAAGAACATGATGTGTGCTGCTGACCCCCGCCATGGCCGCTACCTGACAGCCTCAGCAATGTTCAGGGGAAAAATGAGCACCAAAGAGGTGGATGAACAGATGATAAATGTGCAGAATAAGAATTCTTCATACTTTGTGGAGTGGATTCCAAACAATGTGAAGTCAAGTGTGTGTGACATTCCACCAATGGGTCTGAAGATGGCATCTACTTTTGTTGGGAACTCCACATCAATCCAGGAAATGTTCAGGAGGGTGAGCGAGCAGTTCACAGCCATGTTCCGCCGCAAGGCCTTTTTGCATTGGTATACCGGTGAAGGAATGGATGAGATGGAGTTCACAGAAGCAGAAAGCAACATGAATGATTTGGTGGCAGAGTACCAGCAATACCAGGATGCAACAGCTGATGATGAGGGCGAGTATGAGGAGGAAGGAGAGGAAAATTATGAGCCTTAAAAACTGAAACAACTTTGGCGACTGCCTCATAAGCAGCAGAATGAGGTTACCAGCTACCTCTTTCCTGCTCATCTACTACTATGTGGCTATCAGTGTCTCCTGTTTGTTCATTGTTTTGTTTTTTCATTTCCACCTTCAGCCTATCCCATAACCTTGTTGTTTGATATTTTGTACTGTATGATGATTGATGATATGGTTGGTTGTTCTATTCAAGTATCAATAAGGTTGTCATTTTCCCAACAACCCCGTTGAAAGGGTTCTTTTTGCTTCTTTGTATTGCATAATAAGTAGTGATGCTGGGCTTCAAAATGGTCTTGGCTGTGGGATTTGTCCAGTTTGAGGTGAACCAGATACAATCTGGATGGAATCTTAATGGGCTGGGCTGATGTGGGTATGGTTATAACAGATCGGTTAGAGAATAGTAATTACATCGGACAAAACGAGAATGTTCGGCCTTCCGACTTGTAGTTGGATCTAAACGGGTCCAAATAAATGTTCGGCCTGTGCAGCTCGAGTCTAACCACTGGCCTGGGTCGAGAAACGGCATTCAATCATGCATCACTTCGACTAGTGTCAGGAAACGTGTCACCTGTTCTGGACCATAATTATCGAGTTTTAACAGGTCGACTACTTGGGGCGGCAGCTGAAAAGATAGACTTACAATCGTCAAGGTGAACGATTGAAAAATCAATTTGTTTCACTTAAAACCTATTTAAGTGCTTTAACAAAATCGGGAAAATATATCAGGTTTTAAAGTCTATTTGAAAGAATAGCATTTTAAAGACACTTAAAATTCACGTTTTCAAATCAAATGGATACTTATATTTGTTGATGCAGTTTTCGGTCCGGTGACGAAGCAGCTTCAGATTGATCCCTTTGTTTGTGACCTATAAGACAGCAAAGGTCCGCTGGGAGTTGGCCGTTAAAGACACTTAAAATTCACGTTTTCAAATCAAATGGATACTTATTTTTGTTGAAGCAGTTTTCGGTCCGGTGATGAAGCAGCTTCAGATTGATCCCTTTGCCTGTGACCTGTAAGACAGCAAAGGTCCGCTGGGAGTTGGCTGGCGGAACCTCCTTCGACACCCAAGTTAGTAGGGAGAGGGAGAGAGAGAGAGAGAGAGAGATCTTATTAAATGATCTATTACCTCTCAAGTGTTATGCCTATATATATATATATATATATATATATATATATATATATATATGCCCCTTTCAATCGTTGATATGCATAGTAAAAGTCTCACAATTGCAAAATGTGAACAGTATTCAATTATAATGTTCTGATACTTGATAAGGTGTGTAAATATTAAGCATGAGGCTCTGTACTGACACCTAATATGATCTTTGACTTGATTTGACTGAGTTATCAAGTACTGAAGATCCTAACAAATCAGTGGCGGACCCAGGCTTGTAAAAATGGAGGGGCCAAATTAAAAAAAAAAAATTTGAGGGGGCAAAACTAAAAATATTAAAAAATTATGGGGTAAAATTTTAATTTTTAATTTTTAATTTTTTGAAAATTTTTTTTATTTTGGGGAAAATTTTGGGGCTTGGCCCCCCCCCCCCCAGCCCCAATGTAGGACCGCCCTTGTAACAAATGCTGAGGATCTTGGTCATGCTTGAACTGCATATAACCAGAGGGTACAATCTGGGTGCCATTGTGTATATCTGACCTGTGTATGATCCGAGCACAATTCGAGTACTGTGTGACTCATGCACAGTGCGAGTGTTGTACATAGTCCAAATAAGGATAATAATTCCCCAACAATTTTGGTCCAATTACGAGCAAAGATAATGTTCATAAGAAACTTGGTGGGGAATTTGTTTCAAAAAGAATAGTTATATGTAACTTAGCATGTGGTTGAAGCCATCCTAGATTAGGTTTCCAAGTTGTTTTCAAGGACTCAAGGACCTTATACATGCTAAGTGCTAAGTGTAACCATAGTAGTCTTCTAGAGAGAGTTGAATATTGACCGTGTTTGTCGGCCTCCCAATTTTGTTTTTCCTTTTAGTCCTTCTAGGGCTATGTAGGCTTTTGCTCCTCCCTGGGTTGATCCAGCAGAGGCTAGGAGTCTCCCAGCAATTAGGGTTGTGGAGTTTAGAATCTCTCAACCATTAGGGCTGTGGAGTTTTGATTCCCCCCAGGCTAGATCCGGTGGTGACTGATTTTCTCCTAGTCATTCTAAAGTTATAGTGCTTTGTGATTTCTAGTAGGAATGCTCTATCGAGATGTCTCGAAAGAGGAGTAGTTGCTTCATTCACGTCGTAGGCGTTATGCTTGGCAAAACTTTAGTCTTCACCATCTATTTTCGAAGCCAGATTTGTGCATTTCTATCGTCTTCTGCTAAACAAGCACTCCTTAGCCTTGTTCGTCGTCATTCTCTGGTTCGACCACCACTTACTACAGCCATGGTGGTCTTTCATGCTCAACGCGTGGCCAGCACACGCCAAGGTGTTTGTCACTTTGGGCCGCGCGTGATGGCCACGTTCTATTTTTTCTTGCCGACTTGCCGTGTCCGATTGCACTCAATGGACCGTGGTGAACACCTTGTTGAAGGGAGTTTTTGGAGAAGGTATGTGATCTACATGTGCTGTCTCCGGTAATGGTAGATCTCCCGACGGCATCTATGTGTTGGGTGCTTTTTGTATCTGTTTTCTTTGTTTTGTTATTCATTTGGTAGTTTGCTCTGTTTGTTAGATTAACCTGGTCATTGCTTTTTAGCCCAGAATGTGTGAACCATTCTCATTTCAAGTAAAGTTTTATGTTAACGCAGAGATATCATTCAGTTGGCTAAATTTTCTTTGTAGCAACTATTTGTGATGGTCTGATTTTGTCTTGACTTAGTTCGGTTATAACTTATGTGCCCATCCGTTTGGTCCTGATTAATGAAAAGTTTACTTTCTTCTCCAAAAAAGGACCTTATACACTCTCCCAGTCCTCCGTCCAACAGCTTCTTCCCAGGCCCTACTCTTCTCCGCCCTACCCGCACAAAATGAGTAATGAATTCTACAACCAGACCGATTTAAAGACTGAAAATTTGAAGTAAAAAATAAACAAACAAGGGATTAAGGGCCCAATTAGGGGGCCAATTCGGTCTGATCATAAACAAAAATTCCAGTTCAAAGAATCGCACAACTCCTGAGAGAAATCAAAATATCTACGAATCAAAAACCAAGATGCAAGAATTTCTTCACAAATTAACTTTCGAAATCAATTATGGAACGAAGACGATAAACCGAGGGAAATAAATAAGAGGCGGTGCATCAGAGTCATGGAAGTATGAGGTGGAACATCGCTCACGTTAAGAAAAACGTAAGCTTCTCATAATCAAATCAAAAAATTCTCGTCATTTGCACGCCCTAGATTTTTCCCACTTGTAATATAATAATCCCTCCCTCTCTCTCTCTCTCTCTCTCTCTCGCTCGCATATAGAGGAGAAGAATAGTATTTTTGAAGTGGAGGCAGCTTTGTGCTTCCGTTGCTTTATATTCGAACTGAAAAGTAAAGAAGTCTAGGTTTAGGGTTAGAGAGGTTGGGGCTTTGGGCGCCACCAGTTTGTACGAGGTACAAAAGGTTGGAACTTGTTAACTCAACTCCCACGTTGTATCCTATAAGCCCAGTCCAACTACATCCTTTTATGGGTCTCGGTTAACTGATTGGTGATTGGGGCCTTGCCCATTCACCTTCTTTTTCGGTTTTTTCTTTTTTCTTTTTGTCGCTAATCAAATATAGTAGTTGATTAATTAAGACAACAATTTTTTTCTTTCTAAAAACCCCGTGAGCCAGTAAGGCATTGGGTACAACTTTAGCCGCCAGAACTCAATCTGAAGATGGATCCATTAATCATTAATCATGTCATTTACCTACAATTTTTGTCAATAAAGTCTAAAGTTCGAAAATCTCTTTGGGTGCAAATAATATTTTGAAGCTAGTCCGCTGGCGAAGCCAAATTATTATCCGATCCGTGTAAAGCGGGTGCTTTACATGAGTCTGAGATTTACCTGACAAGGGTAAGTACACAAAGTAGCCATGCCTTAGAAGGGTTCCTTATTATTAAAAGATTAAAAAATTAAAATTATAGTGTTGTGAGAAGAGACCTCCTATCTCATTAGAAACTCAATTATTTAAGCAACTTGTTTGGGTGGGTTGACTCTCTAAGTACAAAAAGTCCCCTCTCACAGCCCTCTCCCCAGTAACAAAGCAGAAATAATAACAGATTTGTAATAACAAGAGATCCCAATCATTTTGTAGATAGAGGTGAAGTGGACAAGGACATATGGTATGGTTAAAAATATATAATTCCTTTTATCATTACAAACAAAAAAATTAAAGTTCTATAGTGCTTTTATGACCTATTTAGGGTTTTTTTTTTTTTTTTTTTTTTTTTTTTTTTTTTTTTGTTTTTGAAATGGCCTATTTAGGTATTAAAGTAACGAGAATAGATGCTGTAGTTAATTAATCATGGATTAACTATGGATTAAGATAACTCGCATGTAATTGGTACCACCAAATTAATAGAAAATCCCTCTTTTCACAATGTTAAGAAAATACAAACAACACGTGATTGGGATCGCTACCACCAAATGGCAACATACCCACAACCCCTAAAACAGCAGCAGCCACCAAGATGACATTTATATATATTATTTACTTCCAAATTTGGAATCTGACGATTTCCATACAAAAGAGATCCTCAATAACTATCTAATTATATGTCTTAAAAAAAAATAAAAATAAAAATAACTATCTCATTATAGAAACCTTCCTTCAATAGACCAAAAATTATGGAGCTATCCCAATTTACATCCGGATAGCCAAGCAACAAATATTGCCTAAAAACACTAAAAATACCCGATAAACAAAATCTTCCCTCGAAGATAAAACCCAATTAAAAATATTAATAGGCTACTAATACAGTAATCTCTCATCTATTCGTGTTATTAGCCGCATTGTTGGAGTTTCTTGATCCTCCGAATCAGCGTCCTCCTCTGTCTGGCTTGAGCCGCCATAGTCCGACTAAAATTCTTGTTGGCCAGGTTGAGATCGAACGGTCCGTAAGAGTCAATCCCAACCGTCCCCTCTGCACAGAGGTTGAGATCAGGAAGACCAGATGGACCCATGATGCAGTGGGCCACGCCAAATCCAGTGCTAGATGGCGGCAACGAGGGCTGCAGCTGACCAATCTGAGCCGTCTCTTTATTTTCTTCAGCACCAATTTTACCGGTTTCCAAACAGGGGCCAGGGCTTAACTGTACAAAAGGGTTGATTATCAATTATAATTCCAAAATATATACACATTAGATCTAACTCAGAAAAAGTTTTTATCAGGAAAAAAAATAAAATAATAATGATAATTACCTTTGCCTTCAACTCCAAATTGAAAGCTCTCAAGCTCTCGCATTTACGCCTCATATTCTCAATTTCCTGTTTGGATTTCACAAAGAGAGTTATAGATAGAAATCATTGTTGCGAATTTTCTTGACACAAAAATTGGAAATTTAGGAGATAAAGAAACTGACAAATCAATAGTAACGAATGAAAAGAAAACTCGCCTCTTTTAGCGAAGCCCTGTCCTGAGTTAATCCGTCCATAATCACCAGCCACTCCTCTCTCTTCTACAACATCAAGAACACCCAAAAAAACACAAATTAGAATGTAGAATATAAATTAAAAATTAAAACCTCTAAAAAAGAAGAAAGAAAAAAGAACCATCAGAGCCAGAGTTAAAAACTCCAAGAAAATTATAAAAGAAAGATGGAAAAAAGCAAGAGAGAGACAAAAACCAGCGGTCAACACTCCAAGAAAACCGAATTTCGTCAAGATAATAATAGAAGAACAGTGAAAAAGCAACAGAGAGACAAATCCCAGTAGTCAACGCACCAAGAAAATAGAATTTCGTCAAGAAAATTATAAAAGAATGGAAAAGTGAGGCGGAGATGCCGTTCAAACACAAAACCCAGTAGTTACAACACAAAGAAAATTGAATTTCATCAAGAAAATTTATCAAGAATGCAAAAGAAAAGAGATAAATACCCTTTTCAGAGGGAATTTTCTTTTCCGGTCTTTCTTGGGCTTGTCGTCCGATTCGCTACTGGGCGGGAAGGAAAGAGGGGTCCCCGGACTCAAAGCCTCGGCCTTGGCCGCCGGTGCACCTCCCGGCTCACACTTGGGACCCACCCCACCAGACCCAGTGATCCCAGGACGAAGCACAAGGAAAGATTGCATTGAACGGCCGTAAGATCTCCTTCTCTTCACGGCCCATGACGGAAAAAGTCCACAGCAACTCTCCGACTCCACCTTAAGGAATACACGCGGCAAATGGAGCATGAGCAAGACATCGGCGGCCTCAATGTCATCCGTCCCAAAGTCGTTGAACGGAGCGATTTCTCTCCGTCGCATCATTGTTTCCTAGCCTCTGTTTCTCTCAAAACCTTCCTTTTATTTTAGCAAAACCGCCTTAAACAGAGGAAACTCGCAAGAAAGAGAGAAAGAAAAAGAGAGCAAAGGGATTGGGTTGGTCAGAGAGAGAGAGAGAGAGAGAGTGAGAGAGTCTGTATTTTGTTGCTTGGGGACGGGGTTTTAATGCATATAAAGCAAATTGTAACCCGTTAACAAGGCTGTGGCTGGGGACACGTGTCACATACTCTGGAGATTAAGGTAGGGTTCGTAGTTCCTCCTGTCTTGGTGTCTTTCCGTTAAACTACCAGTGAAGTAGCGCGTGCTTCACCCTTCCTCTTGAAGTTGTGCTGCAAGTCGTTTAACGGAAATATTTACCAGCTGGAGAATACGGTGAGGCGAGAGGCTGCCAGGCTGGGTATCATATATACCCAAATACCCAATCGTAGTTGGAAACGCATTTATTGTACTTCAAAATTTACGATTCTATTAAGGATTTAATCGTTTGTTTTTTATCCAAGTAAAAATCCATACTAATAATTAATTAATTAAATATTTTTTTTAAAGAAAAACATATTTTAATTAATTAACAAATTAACTTGAATATTAAACAATTCTATCTAGAATTTATATAAATGTTTTATAGTACATATATAAATTAATTATACAAGAACACACACATGTATTTATACATACACAAAAACACGTGTATATCAATTTTAAGACTCACAATCACAATAATTCAAGCTATATATATCATATTAAAATGATTTTATTTTATCTTTTAAAGTACTTAAGATATTCTCATTATAAAATTAAAATAATATAATAAAAAATAAATTATATAAGTCGAGTTAAGTTTATACGAGTTCAGCTCGTTTAATAAATCAGCCTAAAAATTTATTTCAGCTTTGTCGGTTAATAAATGAAGTGATCCCAAGCCAAGCTCGAACCTGATCATGAGCGACTATGATAATTTACATCCTTAAATACACGGTTAACTTAACCCATTAGGGCTTTAATTTTTTTTTTTAAAAAAAAAAATCACTCATTACGAAGGGAATAGAACTTGTGGTTAAAGCATGACACCTATTGATTATTGAGTGATTAACCATTAGTAATACTCTGATTTACTTTTGTTTTGGTTGATTGCAATTAGTTGTTTTGAATTGCATGTAATATATTTAGGTAATGAGAGAGAGTCGGTGCAGAACCCATCTGCCCAAACAGCCTAAGGTGCGGGTCCATTGGCCCGAACCAGTGTGTCTCGACCAGACTGCACATATTACATGCAATTCAAACAATTAATTTCACTCCAATACTGGTCACTTTAACTAAACTATGCATGAGATATACGTGTTACTTGTTTCCTTTTTATTTATGGATGGAACTGCTTTTTGGCTACTAGAAGTTGCAAGATTGAAAATTCAAAATTTGTTTCCAAGTTATTTACAACTTAATTAATTATGAGTTTTACTCTGAGTATGGAGCCTTGTACATCAATAATGTAGGCATAAAAATCCTTACCATTTAATTTAATAAAATTGATACTATTTATTTCAAATAAAATATCAGAACTTAATATTAATGCATCTAACAGTGTATATAAAGTAAATGTTGACACGTCTTTCTTAAATAATGTGAAATCATATACACTATTAGATATATCAATTTTAAATCTTGACTATAAAATAAATAATATCAATTTTTATTTGAAATGAAAATAATCCTATTCCTAAAAGTTAAGCTATAGCATAAAGGGCCATGTTTTACTCGTATTTGGCAGATTGCCAAACTGGTTATGTTTGGCCATTTGGCCATGTTAAAAGAAGACGTGCATTTTCATGCATAACTCCGCATGATGCCATGGTTTTGATTGGCTTGACAATTACAACAGACCACCGTTAACTTATCACTTTTGAATATTTGATTGAAATCACATTTTTATTTTATAGTATTAATTTATAATCTCAATAAATTCTTATTTTTTTTAGTTTTTTTGACAATGATTAATTCAATAATTGGTTAAGACTGCTACGTTAGCATTGTTTATGAGATAATAATGCAGTTTTTAGCATTACTCTTAATTAAAATAAGAAGTGAATGATAGAGATAATGTTGAAATTTAAATTTTTTTGTTATGATATCATGTTAAACTACTATTTATTCTGAAAGTTTATGTTGATAAAAGAAAATTAATTTAACCATTTAATTAATATTTTAATATATATATATATATATATATATATATATATATATATATATATATATATGGTAACATGCCGCTCTTTTCTCTCAAAAAAATGAAAAAAAAAAAGAAAAAAAAAAAAAAAAAGAAAAGAAAAAAGAAAAAAAAGAGAACATGCTGCTCTTTAACAGGAAAAATCTCAGGACCACGACCTCATCTTCTCCCTACTAGAATTAGCCAGCATTTACTTGGCAAAACAGTCAAGATCTCATCCAATATTTAGCGACGTAATATATATATTTATGGGCCATTCATTTGAGATCCTAGCAATAAAACCAAAAATAAAAAAGTTGTTAGAATAGCTTTTTAGGTGATTATTTGGTGGCAGAACCACTCAAAGTGGGTGATTCCACCACCTAGAAGGAGTGGTTTGGGGTGGCCGAACATGGCATCGTTCGATCATCCCATATTTGGCCGGAGGGTATGGCCAAATCACCCCCAAACCACTTTTTTTGAGTGACTGAACTACCCAAGTCACGAAACAATCATAAAAAAATCTCTACTTTATTTTTTTGACTGTGTCATTGCAATTTGAGCCATTCATTTTAAATAAGCGACCCACAAAAAAGAGTAATGTTACACACACTCCCACTTCTCCACACCCTTAGGTGGCTTTTAAAATTACCGTTAGATTAAAATCCTATAAAGATTCATACCAAAGCCAATTGTGGTTTTAAAAGCCACCTAAGAGTGTGAAAAAATAAGTATGAAAAAGTAAGAGTGTATATATCATTACTCAAAAAATATTACACCCATACAATACCATGGATCTCAATCCATAAGAAAGTGTATTTTTTATGCTTCTTTCTTTTTCTTTTTTCTTTTTCCGTTTTCCTGATGAATATCCCTCTAGATGCTAACCATCATCTACTTAGTTAGTTAGTTAGTTAGTTTGTTTTTTTTTTTATAAAAAAATAGTATCTGCATTGCCTCTATAAATCAATCTCTAAAGCATTAAAGATATGCTACACCGAGAGCCTTTTTCTTTGCTAAGGCCAATGTGTGAACACCTTGAATTGTTTTAGCCTTTCCCTAACTCTTTTCCACTTTTGGTGGCATTCTTGTGGCTGTCTCACCCGCCACCCTTTGATCCGTCAAGTTTCAAAGAAGGTAAGGGTTTAAGCACCAATTGCTTGTTATCACCCATAGATTTTGCCATAGAAAGTTATATAACACCCTTCACCAAATCTTTCCAAGCCTACTGTAATGGAGCAATAGGGACGTCGGAGAGGAGTGTTCTCTGGAAAGTCAGTTTTGTATTGAAGAATTGCCTAGAAAAGGGTCCTCCCGACCTGAAATTTCCGATTAACATAGGACTGTTCTATGAACAAATAAAAACAATCCTTGCAATGAGGGCACTAGCAATATTAGTGTCGACGGCAGTTAATCAGCAAAAAGATATCAGTTAATGAGTGATAGTGAATAAATGTAAGAAGCCCTAATCAGTTAATGATAAACATAATCAAGCTGCTCGCTGCCTCTTTGTCATTGCTTTGGGTTCAAAGTCATCGTCCGAGTCATCTT
This sequence comes from Alnus glutinosa, assembly GCF_958979055.1. Taxonomy (NCBI): domain Eukaryota; kingdom Viridiplantae; phylum Streptophyta; class Magnoliopsida; order Fagales; family Betulaceae; genus Alnus; species Alnus glutinosa. Next base: position 27,893,974 of record NC_084891.1, on the reverse strand, counting down.
CAGAGCTTCCATCATCGATCTTTTTCCGTTTCTTAGACTGATTCGATAAAACTTTTGAGTCTGTCACCTTCTTTTTATTAGAAGAAGCTAGAGGGGATGGTCTTTTCTTGTTAGCCAAAACAATGTCATCATCAGAGCTTCCATCCTCAATCTTCTGCTTCTTAGTTTGCCTTGATGCAACTATCGAGCCTGTTGTCCTCTTTTTGTTCGATGAAACTGGGGAGCATGGTAATTTTTTCTTAACACTAACAGACACAGTAGTCCGCTTCACTGTAGCTACAGCTTTGGCTGGGGAACTGAACTTCTGCTGAGTACTCCCTTTCTGCTTCTTCTCATAAACTTTCTTTGCAACCTCTTTGGAAAGCAAACCAGACTCCATCATCCTGCAATTACATTTGAATGCATATATGCTTTTACGTAAATCCTAAATATAATTATAATACAGAGAATTGATATTAACACGTGCCAAATCATCGCAAAAACAATAGTCAAATCAATCACATGGTATGACAAAGTAGCTGCTTTTCAAGTGAGCAGAATTACTAAATCATGTCAAATATGCATCACATTTCAATGAGTATTAAAAATGGAGGAGATTTGAAAAAGAAAAAAGGAAAATGAAAGATTGCTCAAAAGTCCCAAAAGATGGGGGCACGCTCAATATGCAACTTATCTAACCCATAAATGAGACTTCTCTGAAAGACCATACTTATTAGTGCTCCCCGTCTCTCTCTCTCTCTTTTCGTTTCCTTTTTCTCCTTTAGAGGAGAGAACAAAATAAGAGTGGACCAGAGCTGGAACATGGTGATCTGCCATATGCATCTACTGACCAAAGGACTGCATATTATCTTCTTACTGAGGGAAAATATAGTGATTATGATAGCTAACAAGGAGTACACTTTAGCAGAAGCTAAAAAAATTTCCTCAAATCCAGATTCAGAAAATAAAATAGTTCTACATAAAATTTTAAAGAAGGGCTAAATCATCAAAACTTCGAGAAGATAAACCCCCATGTCTACATTAATGCAGGATATGCATATCATCAATCTATCCCAACAACATGTTTACATTTTGAAATCACAAATAGCCAAATTTCCTATTAAGGTAACAACAGCTGCTCAATCATCTATGTGCAACAAGCAGATTGCAAATTGCAACGTGTAAGCTGCAACCAAACCCTGAGTACATATAAAGCAATCCTTACACTTGTTAAGTCAACATTAATGCTAAAATCATGGCACCATTTCAATAACAACAAGCCCCATATAGATGTCAAAAACTACATATTGTCAATTTAATGTATTCAGAGAACAAACAACGACTTACCTAGTGACTAAAATCTTGAAAGCCAGAAATTGTTTTACCATCGAAAAAACAAGTCCATACAAATCATTGCAAAGGTAAAAGGTTACATGGAAAGCATTAAGAAATCTCCATAATCTCTACTCATGTAAAATAAATATCATTTGCAAGTTTATACAAAAACAGCTTCCCTAGATGTTGATAAGACCAGTGTATTTCAGTCTAAATGCAACCTGAATATTAAAAAGATTGTCCACATTTCTGTTACTGATATAAGACCAACTGAAGAAAAGCAGAAGTTGTATAAATACAGTAGATTACAAACAACAACAAATTCGCAAAAAAAAATGTACGTCAGAACATGTCGTTGTAGAAAGATAGGAGTGCAACATATACAAAATCCATTTCTTATAAGCATACAACATAACAAAGGCAGTAAATATGAAAAATATCAAGTCAAAAACCAATTAAGTTCTTACTCAAAAACAACCAATTAATCAGTTTTAGGTATGTACACCTTCTCTACATTCCAAAAACCAAGCAAAAAGTAGAACCAAAAAGAAACTTAACAGCAAAACTGGGTCTCACACCACCAAAAAGATTGCACAATTGGGGTAAAATGACTCACCAGAACTGCGCCATTTCGCTATCCGGATTGTGCTTATAAAGCGTTTCATAAAAAATCCTCAGTGAGTCTCTCTGAAATTCCAGAATGCACCAATCCCACCACTCAAAACCCTCAAAGAAAACACCTTAAGTTAAATAAAACCAAGTAAAACAGAACAACAGAACAATACCTCATCGGGAGGGTCTCGCTTCTGACCAGGCAAATCATACACCTTCTTCTCCCTCTTCTTCCGCTCTGCTGCCGTATCTGCCTTCTCCTCCTCCTTTGTCTTATTTCTCCGTTTTGGTTCCTTCTACAAAAGAAAACATAAACCACACCCATCAATCAACAACAGCCACCTCTATTTGCTAAACAGGAACAGAAAAAATAAATAAATAAATAAATTATTAACATTAAACCAAACCACCAATTCAATTCAGTCCAAAGCAATTGTTTGCTTACTTTAGACTACCTAATTTGGCAAGAACTTCAAACAGGAAAAAAAAAAAAAAAAAAACTTAAAAAAAAAATTAAAATCAAATAAAAACTTATATTTCTTAGTTCTTACACTATCCTCAGCTTTAGTCATAGAGCAGATAGCCTAGCCTTTTTAAACTTAACAAAAAAAGAGTATTAGAAACCTTGTCAGGCTTAATATTAGAGCTTCGTTTGGCGAGGGGCTTTTCATCATCGTCATCTTCATTCTCTTCCTTCTTAACTTTGGAGCGAGACCCAGAAGAAAGAGAAGCCTTAATGGGTTTATCATCTTCATCATCTAGGCGCTCTTCTTTCTTCACTTTGGGTTCTTTGAGCCGAGTTTTGGCCGAACCAGCATTTGCATTTGAGGGTTTCTTTTTGCGGCCTTCGAGAATCGATCCCAGGCTCTGCTTCTCGTCCGCTTCTTCTTCGTCTTCCAACTCCGATTTCTTCACGGGCTTCGAATCCTCCAAGGGCATGTTCTTCGGGAAGTTAAAGGATCGCAGAAAAATAGTGGAATTTTCCTTCTTTTTTTTGTGAGAATAATACTGGAGATGGCGATTAGGGTTTTTGAAATTGGGAAGCCCGGGTTTCTTTTTGGTTTTTGAGGTTTTGAACTCCAAAATGATAAGAAAAGAGCGTTTTCTTTAGGTTTCGAGATTGGGACGTTTCGATGGAAACTAAGAGCATTCCTAAATATAAAGCATTCTTAGTAGCCTCACCAAATTTTACTCATCAAAATAATTAAAAATTACTTTTTTCTATTCTGGTGAGCCACTTTATTAAAATTCTCCCAGCAGCCTCACCATTTTAACTAGTCAATATTCACTATTCCATTTAAATAATAATTTTTTCATATTTATTTATTTTTTCTCTATATAATCTTTTTACAAAAAATCATTCATATCCATGAAATAAGGACATTATCATGTGAGAGATGAGAGATGGGAGAAGAAAATGAGAGAAAAAAGAAAAAAAGTGTGCTAATCATGTGAGAGAGAAATGTGAAACAAAATTTGGTGAGTGGGTTGTTGAGTGAAAATGCCTCATCTAATTTGATTAGTAATTTCAGTCATCAAATTTTTTTGGTTAAAATGGTGAGGCTGCTGGGAGTGGTTTTTCAGGATTTTCATCAAATTGGCTTACCAAAATAGCTAAAAAACTAGGAATGCTCTAACCTCGTCAAATTTTACTCACCAAATATAAAATTCTCCCTCACCATTTTAACTATTCATTATCATTATTTCATTCAAATTCTATTTTTTCAGATTTCTATATTCTTTTTCTATTTAATCTTTTTATACAAAAAAGCTACCATACACTTTCATTTTTTTTTCTTTTCTTTTTTTTGAATTCCATACACCTTCTTCTTTTTTTTTTTTTCTTTTTTTTTTTAATTCCAAATACCTTTAAGAAATTCACAGAAGTTTTCATTTGCTTCTCAACCAAATTCAAGAAAAAAAAAAGGAAAAAATAAATAAATGAAAGAACTACAAAATTTATGTCAGGGACAAAAAAAATTAAACCTTTATGTCCATGAAATAAGGACATCAGCGTGCGAAAGATATGAGAGATGGGAGAAAAAAATGAGAGAAAAAAATGAAAAAAGTGTGATGATCATGTGAAAGAAAAATGAGAAGTAAAATTAGTGAGGGAGTTAGTGAGTAAATATTACTCATCAAAATTGGTGAGTATTTTCACTCACCAAAATTTTTTGGTTTAAGTGGTGAGGCTCCTGTGAGTGGTTTTTTAGTGTTTTCATCAAATTAGCTCATCAAAATAATTGAAAAGCTATTTTGATAAGGCTACTAAAAATGCTTTAAAGCGACCTAAAATGAAACTCGTTAATGATTTACTATTTCTATTTTATGTAACTAGCAAAATACATAAAATAAATATAACATTCAAATTATATGTTTTTTTTTTTTTTTAATCTTAATCGTGTGAACAAAAAAAGAAAAAACAGAATATATCTCTTGCCATTTCATTTATGTTTGTTAAAATTTTTGCTTTGTATTTTGTTTATGTTCTCAAAATAAAAGTATTAATAAATAATTAAAAACATAAAAATAATTTCGACTTTTATGACACATCGTAACAATTTTTAAACTAAAAAAAAAAAAAAAATCTTCAAAATACATTAATAAACACATTTCATTTTCTCTTTATTCATCGTTTTGTTGAACCATACTCTTCAAATAGTGTCATTGTGACAAATTGCATATATTTCCGATCACTTTTTCTAAATGAACAACCTTGTACTGGCCAAAACACCTAGACCTTGATCCCTTCTCTCCTTCTCCGTCTCAATTCCGCATTAAAAAATAAAAAAAATAAAATAAAAAAAAAAATTGCTAAAGAATCCTCGTCCAACCTACCTCCCCTTTCATATTTGCCATGTGTCCCAAAACCTGATAGACAACAGTAACAAGTGACAAACCATATGCCAGAAAGCATATATGCATAATAAAAAGTAAGAATATGTTCCTTTGTTTTATGCTCATCCTTTTTTTACACATGTTTTAATAAAATAGAATAATAAACATTATAAATATTTGTTATATAGGCTAGGTTAAGAAGGTGGATTAAAAGTTAAAGATGATATGATAAACTAAATGATCGAGTATATATGCTTTCACTTTTGAAAGCCAAATTGTGATTCAAATGGAGGAGTTTTAATTTGATATGTAAATAGAACTTTAAGTGCAATATATTATTGAGGATTTAAATTGTAACAGGTTGTATAGAATATTTAATTGATGCAGTTGAATGTTTTGGATTTAATTTGAAATAAAAGCCAAACTCTATCTTGAGTTTTATTATATATATAATTAACGTTGGCATCAATCCCAACTGGGTGGGCATCAGTGCAAAAGAAAGGTCGGTTGGGATAGAATCCAAACCGAGAATCAATGCCAAAGCAAACACAGCCGACCGATATATCACTTCCACCATATAAAATAAACCATTCTCACAATAACAGAGGCACGTAGAGAGAGCTAGCTAGAGATCAGAGATGGGTTGGTTTTTTAGGGAAAGAAGGGGTCCGGCATGGAAGCAAGGGTGGACGGAGCAAACCCTGTCATCTATATCTCCACCGCCGATGCCTTTACTCACCGTCGCCGGAATCTTGGTTCTTTTGATGTTGCTCTCCTCTTATACAAACTACAAGTCACAGATGCACCGAACAACCATCAACTTCAAGTTTTTTCTCTTCTTATTGCCTGTGCTGATGATCTTTGTGATGCACATGATCACCAAGTACGGGAGGATTGTGATTCTTGCCCCGATAACAAAGAATGATGCCGTTCATCAAGCCCAAAGCTTGCCTTCAATGCCTTGGGGCCTGGGGTTGCTCGTACTTCTGCTGGTTGTTATGCTCTCTTACCAGTCTTATTTTCATTCCAAGTGGTGGCCACCAATTTTCGGGTCATCATATACATACTAGTTTATATATATATATATATATATGAGTAATTTTGTTATTTAGATTATTAGTAATTCAATCTCTAAATATGAAAAGGCAAACAAGGTGTGGACGAACCGTTGACCATCTATTTGGCATACGAGTTTCACAAAAATTCTCTTAGATTACTGTCTAACTTACTACTAATCTGAGTTACAAATTAATAAGGATCCGGATCCGATCATTATACCCGGTTTAATGTTTGTTAACGGGCCGAAAAAGTCAAAAAGTCTTCCCTAATTTTCTCTTATTTATTAAAATGATTGTTATAATATATAGCCGGCGAATGAAGTTATTTCTTGTAAATGAAATATCCCATGTAATTTACCTTTCAATTCTATGGCGATATTAATTCAAATAAGAGGATTAAAAGGTTATTCTATAGTAATTGTTTCTTATAATCATTGGTGAGAATAGATGGTGCTTAAAGTTATTTATTGTTATGACCGTTCATTTAGAATCAACGGCCCGCACCCATGCAAGTTATCACTTGGGAGTTGGGAGTTTCTTTTTGATTAATCAACGTGCAATAAGCCTTAAATCAGCCAAAACCTTGCTCCGAATGAATGGAATCGGTCCCCCTTAATGCCCACAACGGCAAAAATAGAGCCTTCATTTCATATCCATTTTTTTGGTAATGATTTAAAATTAGTACTTCTAAATATTTAATGGTTCTAAATATTTAATGGTGTAATTGATGTCACATTATTTAACTTTTAAAAAAGATGTCTCAACATTAACATTTTTTTTAAAAAACTTTCAACATTAACATTATGTACACCGTTAAATGCACAAATTTTAAATTATGACTATGAAATAAATACTATAAAACGATAGGCCTGATCATGCACCAAAGGACCTAACATGTCAAATAAAAACCCATGATAAGCAACTAACTGAATTTTGCTGCTTGAATGTCATTTGAGAATACTAATGGAAGACATGAAAGAAAAAGAACATTAACAGGTCCTAAAAAAATATAGGATTAAATACTCTATTGGCATATGAGTTTTAAGTGTTTTTAAATTTAGTACCTTAGTTTTGTATTATAGGTAGTACCTAAATTAGGGGTAAAAAATTATTTGGTACATCTGTTAAATTGTCCGTCCAAATTTTAATGGCTTGCCACGTGACACTACATAAAAAATAAAAATCTTTAAAAAATAATTTTTTAAAAAAAAAAGAAAGAAAAGGCTACCCCCATTTTGGCCGGTCTGGGGTGGCTCGCGCCGAACCACCCCCCATCAGCCAAAACCCATCAATTTTTTTATTTTTTATTTTTTCTCCCATAAGTGGCTGGACCACCCCAAACCGGCCAAAGGGGTGGCATGTTGAGCCACCCCCCTTCTTCTCTCTTTTTATTTTTCCATTTTTTTTTTAATTTTTAATTTTTAATTATTATTATTATTATTATTATTATTGTTTTATATAGTGCCACATGTCAACCGCTGATGTTGACATGTGGCGAGCTGTTAAAATTTGCAAAAAATCTAACCGATGTAACAAAGAGAAATGATCCCTACAATCATTTCTCACAACTCTACAACAAGCTGACGTGGCTGGTAATATTTTATTATTTTTTTGTTTTGTTTTCTTTTCTTTTTATAAAAAAGTAATAAAATATTACCAGCCACGTCAGCTTGTTGTGGGGCTGTTGTGAGAAATGAGTGTAGGGATCATTTCTCTGTAACAAATGAGTTTTTACCTCTAATTCAGGTACCACCTATGATACAAAACAAAACTGAAGTACTAAATTTAAAAAAACTTAAAACTCAGGTACCAATGGGGTATTTAACCCAAAAATATATGGATTTACGTTAGTAATGTTACAAACTTACAGTCATAAAGATAAGAGGAGAGCAGCACAACATGCCACAGACTAAGACTAAAAATTAATTACATATAACAAAATAATTTAAGAATTACAACAGTAGCCACCGGTGAAGCTCTACAATTACATCTATGACTATCTACCCTCTAAAAATCATAAGGCAGGAAAATGTTGTCCTGGGGGTCATCTTAGATGTGTCTTCAGCTTGGGAACCTTGAAGTTGGATGAGAACAATTTTGAGGTCTCGGAAATGGGAGTAACATCAACTACTTTTCTCTTTAAAATTCTGCTTCCCTGGGCAACAAAGGAAGGGTTAGACATATTAGCCTTTCATTTCATCTCTTTCTTCTCTTTTATGTACTTGTGTATGTATTAAGGCATTCATGTACATATTACATAATATCAAACAGAATTCGCAAGGAAAATGTCAATGGAAGTTCAATTTTGACCATGTACATTAAATGCAAAATAATGATACCAATAGGTTTATGCACTAACACTGAATTAAAGATATAAAAAAGATACCTACTTGTCATGCTTTATGCCAATTCTCTGTTATGATAACTAACTATGAGTTTGTTTGTGCAGAAGAGAGTGAGTTGGCACTGTGAAGTTAAAACTTCATAATCAAATTATTATTTTTGATAAGTAAGAATTCATTAAAAAGCGCAGAGGGGCGCAACTCTAGTGCACATGAAGTATACAAAAGAGTCTCTAATCAGAGGAAAGAAACGAACAAGAAAATAAAAAATCAGCAAACGACATACTATCCGGACTATGTGCCGACACCTAAAGATATAACATATTAAGCACATTTCTACAAAGAGCTCCAACCGTAACCTCCACATCCTCAAAAAGCCTACAAAACACATAAAGGAACCTACTTACAAATACGGTAAACAGGACCACAACCCAACAAGGTGCCCCAACTACTCAATATATCCAAGACACTACTAGGCTAATCAAATTATTTAACCTCTAAAGTTTATGATGCAGACAATAATTGCAATTTTTTATTTAGAATATTATAGTCATTGTCAAAATGCTTCAGATTTAATTTATTCAAAGTAAGATTATCATGCACCAAAACCTGTTCCTGCTAGTGAGACGCATTCAACTCAAACGTTTCAACAAGACCTTCAAGAGCAGATGTAGCACTAAACGCTCGTCCATGACATAACAGTGAAAGGTTTCTGTATAAAATAAAGCAGATGAAAAATATCCTAGGGACTTTCACTGGGTCAAGTATCATCTAGCAGTAGCAGGGTATAATAATTATAGCTACATTATGGTAAAGAAAACTAATTCACAAGTACCTTTTCAGAATCGGGAAATTGTGAAGCAGATAATTCGTTTTTGACAGTGATATTACTTCTATTGCTGCCGCTCTTCTTGGCTCCCACACAAGATCGTTGAGCTCTGGCCGTACAACAATTTAACACAGGTGTGACTGAAGAACTTCTAGACTTTTTTAACAAATCCAACTTGTGGGAGGTTCTGGAAGTCGCTTCATTCAATTTATTTCTCTCAGCTTCCATCTCAGCCACTTTATTTCTCAATCTTGCAACCATTTCATCTTTGTCATCATTAAGTGACTGCAGTTGCTCCACTCTGGAAAGAAGTTTCTCTATTGTCTGATTTGCTTTTGCAACTTCAGAACGATTACTCCCTAATTTACTGGTGTAATCATTTTCCATAATTTTATACTGATTCCACACGAATTTCTTCTCTGCCAGCAGTGCAGATACCTCAGAACTCTTTTCCAAGGCAAGCTTCTCATATTCATGCTTTAACCTCCTTATTTCACCTTCCAATATCTTAGAACGCCGCTCTTCTCCCTGCATGTCACTGCCGTTTCTCAGAGAAAGATCCTGTGAAAATTGAAAGCTATCAATAACATTAAAATGAAAATACAAAAAAAACCATATTTCAGCGAAATTGAAGTGGAACATACTTTTAGGTAAGAGGATTCATGAGAAAAGTAGTCAAACCACGCTTTGAAATCTGCCAACTCAGTTTCTGTGTCTTCTGCAATAATGGAAAAGAAAACCACAATGGAGCACTTAGACAATGGTAAACATAAATTCCAAGCCCGCATACACAAAATAATACATGGGAATGTGGTGGAGAAGAAAGAAAGCATGACTCAAATTTTACTGTAAATTTACATAAAAAGTGTAACAAACTTAAGAGAAATACTATAGGCCTTGTGTCCATCATAACTTATTAGAATGAGATACCACTTCGGGCGTGTATGTTCAATTCAATTAACACCCATGACCCATGTCAACTTGGGCATCAAAGAAAGGAAAAAAGTTCTTAGTCAATCTTACAACACAACAGGAGCGCGCACATTATAAAAACCAATTACAGAAAATCTTTAGTTTTTTTACAGCACCTAAGCTAAATCCAATTGTTATTGGAAGAAATCAATGATGCATTTAATTGCTGAGACACCACAGGACGATATAACGGAGCTCGTACTTCTTAAATACACTAAAATCCTCAAATTTCGTTTCTTTTTCGAGAACTAGTCAGAAATCAAATAAAGCTTGGGTCTTTGTGCTCACTGTCTGTGGGTGTTTGTTGTGAAACAAAGAAAACGAGAAAACCCCTAATTTAAATTCGTAGAAATACAATTATAAACACTAACCTAATTTCAATTTCCCGAGAAAAGCCTCTCTCCGCTTCAAACTCGTCACAAAATCTGACTTGGCCGCCTCGAGCGAGAGTGTCATCTGTTGGGCTACCAAATCTCCCTTCAACTGCACAAGAAATTACAAGAAAAATTCCTCAGAAATCATCCAAAACCCTAGACACAAAAAATTCCCCGAAACCCTAATTCCAAATTCCCAAGCCATTCTCCAAAACCCAAAATAATCTTCGAGTCGTTTTGAGAATTACCTGAGAAATCTGGCCCTCATAGAGACGAGCATTGGAGACCCATCGCTCGTGTTGCACTCTGACGCAATCTTCGAAGAGTTTCCTCTCTTTGGCGAGGGTCTCGAGCTGTGCCTGTTGCGTCTGCAACATGTGCACCAGGCCGTTGAAGATCTTGTCCCATTTTCGGCGTTCGGAGGAGACATCGGAGCGTTCATTCGTGCCCATAGCGAATCGCACAAGAAGACGACGAAGCGGAAAATTCAAATCTTTCAGTAGCAGAGAAAAATAAGACCTTTGTATAGCGCGACGGGCTTGGAATGATCAAGTAATCGAAGAAGACGAAGAAGAGAAAGAAAGAGAAGAAGAAAATTCAAAAATCTTTCAGTCGCAGAGTAAAATAAGACCGTTGTAGCGAGAGAGAGGGAGAGAGACAGAGAGCGGGGCTTGACCGGTCGACTAATTGTATTTGTAAAGATTGGGCCTTGGACTGTGCGCGTTGTATATTGTTGGGCTCCACTTCGCTTCGGTTCTATACTGGCCACGTCATAATAGGGAATGGGAAAAAAGTTCACTTACTTTAACTCATTGAATTGTTGCTTCTTTTGTAATTATTTTATTTTACATTTAAAAAAATTTCAATTTAGTATATATATATTTTTTTAATTTTGTTTTCAGTTTTACCTCTTTGTTATGATTTTTTTTGTTAAATTTAGTCAAAATAACCTTGTTTACATATATTAAAAAAAATTCAAAGATTCAAATATAAGTATTTTTTAAATTTTCATTAAATTCTTAATAACGCTAAATCTTTGAAAATTTGACAGACTTCCGTCAGGATTTAACTGTACATTCTAATAAACGGATGAAATTAAAAAAAATTAAAAGATAGATATACTAAATTGCAAATTTTTGAAATTTATATATATATATATATATATTTACAAATGTGATGAAAGATCATCAGGTTTAAAAAAAGTTTTCTCCTTCGAAAAATTATGCATTTGTGCTGTGAACTCTCTCATTCAAAAAAAAAAAATAAGAATAAGAAAAAGAAAGAAGAAAGAAGAAGAAGAAGAAGAGAAATGCTACTTCTCCAACTCAGTTGTATTGGATCGTAGGAAAATTTTTTCAACAAACCAATTTAATAGATTAAGTTAAAAGAAAAAAAATTTCAACCTGAACCATAATTCCTCAATTTACCAAACAAAAAAATCACAATTCTTTAAAAAACACATTTAATGTTTCACTCGAACATGTGACAAATGCATGCTTTTTTAATAATTCTATTAAAAATTATGTATTTCCCACATATTAAGGAATAAATATAAAATTTATAGGCTTTGAATGAAAAAAAAAAAAAAAAAAAAATCAATTTGAAGTACATTTATGTCCAACGTGATTTGGGTCTTGTGAGGGAGTTGACGTCGGATATTTGTTCTTTTTTTCTTTTTCTTTTTTTGTCTTGTAATAGGGAGATTACTGTGACTCACCCAACAATTATTTGGCTGAATAGCAAAAATGCAAATCGAATGTGTTATAGCACGAGTGATGAGGCCATTTTACTACTAACTGGCTAGCAAACTCATATTTTCTCCGAAGGTGGGACCATCCGCGTTGATTTACGGAGAAACCTATCATCATTGTTATCAAAAGTCCGCGACAAAGAAGCGACCATGGAGAAATTGAAGGGGCACTTTGGGCGAATGCTGTAACTTTTTCATATTATACTTGAAGAAAAATTGGTCAAAATTTTATATATTTTCACTCAATTTTAATTTATTCCTTTGATTTTTAAATCCTACTTTTTTAAAATAAAAAAATTAAATATTTCATTCATTCCGTCCAAAATGACTATAGCAATAACACGATAAATGCCACATTAAAAAATAATAATTATTTGTTTTATTAAAAAAAAAAAAAAATCATAAAATAAATAAATAAATAAAAACACACAAAGGAGGGAGAGATATGTCAAAAACTTGTCTAAATATTACGAAAATCGAATAGAAAATTGAAGAAATACACATTGAGTCAAACATGCGGTTGCCTCATAGGAGCATATGCGGATGTACCGGTACGTACGTGTTACCAAACCTTCCCACCCTTCCAACGATCAAAGGATTCCTATATAAAACCGTTTTATATGATTTGGCTTTTCTAGACTTGAAAACAATCTTACTGAGTACGGAAAACTCTTCATTTTTCTACGTCAATCCATTATTTTTTTTTTTAAGGATAATTTCATAAAAATGTATCAAATTATACGTCGTTTTGAGATAAGAGTACTGAATTAGCAAACATCTAAAACTGAAATATGCAAATTTCCAAACGTCTCACTTAAGAGCAGGGGCAGAATCAAGATTTTTGATAAGGGGGGACGAACTTATATAAATACATAACTACATACGTACACAGATACATGTAGTTTTTTCTAAACGTATAAAATTTTTGTTAGAATTTCATTATAGTTCTTATTACTACTAACAAGTGATATTTATTATAGTTTTTATTACCACTAACAATAAAAAAAAACTCGTATAATTTTTTTTACATCAAAGTACCCATTCGATTCAAAATTATAATTTCAAATTTTCACGATATTACAAACACACAATAATATAAACTACTAGTAAAATAAACTAAGCACAATTTATATAGTCCAAGAAAAAGAATACCTTTGAGCATATGCTCTTTCTCTTAACAAGATTTGCCAAAACCCCTAACAACAACAATGATGAGAGTCGTGTCATAACAATGTTTCAACGTCCAAAGCCTAAATGATACACTTATTTAAAAATCAGAACATATTTGACCAGATATATAAAAGAGAATTACCAAGAGTGTCTTGCAACATGAATGTATTTTAACGGGCAAGATTATCTCACCAATGCATTGATCTCTTAAAGACAATGAGAACTGCAATATCAGAGTTACAAAAAACAACATATTTCCTTACATCATTGATTATATTCTTCTCATCGTATACGGTATATCAGTATTCAATATCACAGCAGATTCATTGGATCATCTTGTTCAGCAATCTCAACATAGCAACAAAATCTTTCCATAGATTAAATTCCGCAAAACTTTGGATCAAGTTTTCACCTCTATTCCTCTAATCATCAAAATCCAAGAACATTCTATAGGCATTTCGATCAGAGGAATGGTAACTTAGTAACCTTCTATCAGGTTATCGACTTGGAATCCAAATCTCTTGTAGAGAATCACAGCAGGAGTCCTCAAGGGATCAACATGAAGCGATATACGATGCACATTTCTAGTTCTGGCAGTGTTCTGCATTTTTGAATTGCTGCTTTCAACAGTGCCTCTCTAGTCTCCATGCCCCTTGCCTCCTACACTTCTCCTTCACTGAGTTTGGTTTGTGTATCTAAGGGCTTGCCATCAATCTCAACCGAAGACCACTAGCACAAGACCGTCATTTCATGTGCACAGGCTGGATGGATCATGGACCTAAGACAGTCTTGCCTCAGTGAATCATTTTAAAAAATTTAAAAATCAGAGGCACAAACACATAACCTTAAAGTAGAATCATCTTACAAAATGTTGATATGGCATGGTTGCTATCTACAAGAGGAAAAGGCGAAAAGGGGAAGATAGAATGAAAACCTTGGAGAGGAAAGAAAGCCCAGTGATGACAATGAATTTGCCCTTCTTGATTTCTCTATGGAATGTCACTTTCAGAGTCTCGATGCATATGGGTAGGGGAGACGTGCATGCTTGGTGGTCCTTCATTGCAGAGGTGCAGGCTTCACTTCAGGCTTGTGATTGTGACTTGTGAGCTCAAGTCTCAAGGCACACACAAAAAAAAAAAACAATGGTTAAATAGGTTAGACACCCATGTGCTTTACGAACTTTATTTTTTACACCTTCAGTTTTGTTTTTTTATCAAAATTGGTACCAGTGGTATGGGAAAAGACGGAAATGGTACCTCTGTCCAAAACTAACGTCCAACCACGTCATCCTACAGGTGTCGGCGTACATGCGCGACACCTGTCCCCGTGGCACACCTCAGCGCTGACGTGGCTACCATTTTTTTTTAATGATTTCTTATAATAATAATAATAAAAAAAAAATTAAAAATATATATATGGGGTGGCTGCCACCCCCATTTTGGCCAAGGGGGTGGCTGAGCCACCCTCAATGTACCATTTCTGATACTTATTCAAACCACATGGGGCACATAATGAAATTTATAAAACCACATGGGTATATATGGGAAAAAATTTTTTGTTTAAGTAACAAACATTTAGTCATTTTTTGGGTTATATCAATTGGTCACGCATATAATTTTGTGTTTCCAATTGTTACACATGACTGATTGTGTTTTTTTTTTAAGAGTTCAATTCTTGTCAACATGTTATTTTGATACACGACAGGCATACATATTACTTTTTGTTCAAAACAGGTATACCAAATATACCAAATATTATTTGTATATAAAGTACCATTTATGATATAATTACAAAACTAAAGTACCATTTCTGATACTTATTAAAACTACATGGGTCACATCATAAAATGTATAAAATCACAGGGGTATATATTGAAAAAAAAAAATTGTGGATTTTAATTTTAAGGTTTGTTACTTTTTCTGATACTTTTTAAGGCCAATTGATATAACCCAAAAAATGACTAAATGTTTGTTACTTAAATACAATTTTTTTTCCCATATATACCCCTGTGGTTTTATAAATTTCATGATGTATCCCCCTGTGGTTTGAATAAGCATCAGAAATGGTACGTACTTTGAGGGTGGCCGGCCAAAATGGGGGTGGCAGCCACACCAAATTTTTAATTTTTAATTTTTTTTTTTGTATATATATTATTATTATTATATATAAGAAATCATTAAAATAATAATAAAAAATGGTAGCCGCGTCAGCGCTGAAGTGTGCCACAGGGACAGGTGTCGCGCATGTACGTCGACACCTATAGGATGACATAGCTGGACGTTAGTTTTGGACAGAAAATTGGACGGAGGTACCATTTCGTCTTTTCCCATACCACAGGTACCAATTTTGATACAAAACAAAACTGAGGGGACAAAAAATAAAGTTCGTAAAACACAGGGGGCAAATATGTATTTAACCCAAAAAACAAACCAAGTTTGGATATTTGGTTAGAAGTTAACGGTAGAAACTATAAATATTTTTGGTATTTCAAAATGAAAAAGGGGTTAAAATATAAAACAAAAAATTTAAGAGGGAAAAAAAAATATTTAGGGAGACAAATTTATAAAATTACATATTTTAAAGAGAATTTAAAAACTTTTGGGGGGACATTCGCCCCCCCTCCCCTCCCCACCATGGCTGTGGGTCCACTCTGCTTAAGGGTACTCCGTTCAAATTTACTGTTAAATCTTAACGGAGTACCTAAAATACCCCTAATTTTTTTAGGAAAAAAAATGAAGAAAAAATTTAAGTGTTGGTCGGTATATTATATTAACAATGTATACCGGGAATGATGAAGTTTTTTTTTTATTAAATTAGGTTGATTTTTGATTTTTTGATTTTTAATTCAGTTTATTAACTCGTCATGTTAGTTTTTATGAGACTCAAATTTGAAGAAAATTATATTCTAGTGCAAATTAAATGCTGATTTAATATCAAATAAGTAATTTTGTAATTGCACGTAAAATAATGATGGAATAAAAAAAAAAAATTGCATTTTCAAGCATTACTTGTATCAAAAACTCTTGAAAGAGTCATTCTACACATGCACCCCTCATCCCTCATTGTCACCCCTTTATAATAAAAATCAATTTTTTTTTAAGGAAAATAGGGTGACAAGGGGAGATGTCACCCCTTTATAATAAAAATCAATTTTTTTTAAAAAAATAGGGTGACAAGAGGGATGAAAGACTCATCTCTAGCATATTCTCCTATCATCCTATTTTTTTTAAAAAAAATTAAATTTTATTATAAAGGAGTGACAAGGGAAGATGAGGGGTGCATGTGTAGAATGACAAAGAAACTGGTTACCTTTTGCTTTGAAAAATAAATATGGAGGTGACGGAACAGACCCAATGAAAAATAGCCACGTGTTATCCGTAGGTCAAGTACGATGCCACCAACCATCCACGGTCTCGTTTAGAACAAGAGGTCTTGTCAAATGATAGAAAGACAAGCTCGTGGGAGAATATCCCAAGTCATTCATCAGATTTCCCAAGATGTCCACCTTGTCAGTCACCTAGACAACCTAGTCCCATCCGACAGTACAACTCCACCGGTTTAATCGGTGAAGTCACAGTTTGTAACCGGCTATATCGGTTGTGCCACAGCCACCCCTCACCCACCTACCATATACCGCATTTAAATTGCCGTACTTGCAAGAGACAGATTCTTTCCATTCATTGTCGTTGACACGCACAGAGGTGGTGTTCGTCTGTTCCTCCGCGCCCCCACGCGTTTCCACGGCCTTTTTCCTCCTGTTAGCTCGAGTTTCTTGATTGCCATTTGAGGCTCTTGGTCTGCTTCTGGTAAGCATAGGCAATTGATTAATTTTCTTCTTTCACTCCAATATTGTGCCAAAAAACTAGCCCAACATTTTCTTCTTGTTCATTTCAAATGGTCTCAGTTTTTATTTATAAATTTTAATGTATTTGCTTCTTTCTAGATTCTGAATTGGTGAATTACAATATGCTCACACTTACTATACAGTCGTTCAAGTATGTTTTTGCTTCTTTTTCAGCGACCGAATGCAGATTTTTTAACCAAGGATTAATTAGATGATTAAGTTTTTTTTTTTTTTGAGAAAATGGTGATTTAATATCATATCGGAACAGGGGTTGACTTTAAAGTTTAACCCGTTTCAATTAAATATTTTGTGCGTTCGACTTCACTTATTGAGGGGAAGTTTCGCCGCTCGCGAGAAAATTACTCATCATTTTTTACATGTTTAAGGTTTTGAGAACAATAATTTAACATGTTGGTATGGTGGTGGATTCAGATTTTGAGAATTAAGGCTTCAAGAATGTCACCAAATGTGTCCCAAAACGGAAGTAAGAAAAGTCTTGAGACGTCAGGCAGTATATTTGAAATTGAGGACTTTGATGTTTTGAGGTCATTGGAGAGGCCAAGGCCGGTTAGTATAGAGAGGGTTAGATCCTTTGATGAAAGGTCATTCAGTGAATTATCGAGTACTCTATCGCCTCGTGCATTTGGTAGAAATGCCGACAGTTATGCTCACATCATAGATCATCTTGAGTATCCATCTTCTCCACACAGACGGTCTGGATTTAATACACCCAGATCAAATAGCCACTTTGAATCACATCCCTTGGTAGCTGATGCATGGGAAGCGTTGAGGCGTTCCTTGGTTTACTTCCGTGGGCAACCTGTTGGAACCCTTGCTGCAGTCGACCATTCTGTTGAAGAACTTAACTATGATCAGGTGAATCCTGATTTTTCAAAATCTGTTCTTTTTAATTACTGATTACTACATTTTAATGCAGAATTCTTATAAATTTTCTTCCCCTTTTGAATCTATGTGGGACTTCCTCTACTTGGCAGGTGTTTGTTAGGGATTTTTTCCCAAGTGCCATGGCTTTTTTGATGAATGGTGAGGAAGAAATTGTGAGAAATTTTCTTTTGAAAACTCTTCGCCTTCAATCTTGGGAGAAAAGGATAGATCAGTTTAAACTAGGGGAAGGAGTTATGCCCGCAAGTTTTAAAGTGCTCCATGATCCAAAAAGAAACAATGATACTTTGATTGCAGACTTTGGTGAAAGTGCGATAGGAAGAGTAGCTCCAGTTGATTGTGGATTTTGGTGGATTATATTACTGCGTGCATATACAAAACATACAGGGGACTCTTCCTTGGCAGACTTGCCTGAATGCCAAAATGGTATGCGCCTTATTTTGAGCCTCTGTCTCTCAGAAGGCTTTGATACATTCCCAACTCTGCTGTGCGCTGATGGATGCTGCATGATTGACCGGAGAATGGTTAGTTTTTTTTTTTTTTTGCTTGATTTGTGATGTTACCAACAATTTGACCATCAAAAAAGAAATTATTATGTTGTCTATATTCCTGATTGTGCTTCACTTACCAGCCCAAATAAATAGATTGATCTTCTCAGACTTGTTTATGCATTCTACATTAGAATATGTCTCACATATCTAAGATTTCTCTGTTTCTTCTGTATTCTTCTGTGTGGTTTGATTGTCCAATTCTTTGTGATTCAGGGAGTATACGGGTATCCTATTGAAATACAAGCACTCTTTTTTATGGCTTTAAGATGTTCTTTGCTCTTACTTAAGCCAGATGGTGTGGGAAAGGAATTTGTTGACCTTATAGGCAACCGTCTCCATGCTCTGAGCTATCACATGAGGAGCTATTTTTGGCTGGACTTGAAGCAGCTCAATGGCATTTATCGGTATAAAACAGAGGAGTACTCCCATACTGCAGTTAACAAGTTTAATGTTATGCCTGATTCTCTTCCGGATTGGGTGTTCGATTTCATGCCAAGCCGTGGTGGTTACTTTATTGGGAATGTTAGTCCTGCAAGAATGGATTTCCGTTGGTTCTGCTTGGGAAACTGTGTGGCGATTTTATCATCTTTGGCAACACCTGAGCAATCTGCAGCTATAATGGATCTCATTGAATCACGTTGGGATGAGTTGGTTGGAGAAATGCCACTGAAGATCTGTTATCCAGCCATAGAAGGTCATGAATGGAGGATTGTGACTGGCTGTGACCCAAAAAACACTAGGTGGAGTTACCACAATGGCGGCTCTTGGCCAGGTGAGCTTCTGTTGAGTTTTTCTTCAAATCATGGCAGAATTATGACTGTATTGACCCCTAACCGTTGACCGTGTAACTGCATGAGTGGGTAGTTGGCTTTTTCCAACTAACCACCTAAGGCGGTGCAATTAGCGGTGATAGGGTAGTTACAGGCGGTTACCCTTCATATATATATATATATATATATATATATATATATATATATATATATATATATATATATATATATATATATATATATATATATATATATATATATATATATATATATATATATATATATATATATGTTAGAACAGTTTTCTGTTCAGTGTGAACGGCACCTTCACTTCCACGATCAATGTAAAACAACTAAAATTAAGAGATCATTCCGCGTGTTTCACTCTGATGCCTAAGTTAGTCTCTGAGAAAAAAGTATGCTCAATGAATAAAATAATCAATCTGTAGTTTATATCTAGGGTATGAGCCTATTTATAAGCAAAGAGGTGGAGTCAAACCTGAATTAGGTTTTCTACTCCCATATAAACTAGGAGTACCTGTAGTTTGATTTGGTCTTGGAGTCTTATCCCCATTTAACTAGGAGTTGAACTGTTGATCAGATTCTTCAATGAGTCTTTATTGGACATAGATTGTGATTACTATCCCACTTCGACTTGGAGTATAATTAACAATATATCATATTAAAAAAAATAGTATAGCAAAACAACGTCATTTTGCTATAGGGTTTCATATCAAAACACTATAACATGCTCAAAACAATCTCAAAACGGTCTAAAAAAAAGGAGGCCCAAAAGGCTTATACTTGGCAGGCGGTTATTGCGGTGTGGTTTGGACATAAATAATCGGTAACCGGCATTGAGGATGGTTGGTTACCGCCTAAGGCACCACCACTGCCTATAGAGTCCTAGGCAGAATATTGTACAAAATCTTGTGTGCCTGAGAAAGTTGATTCTTCAATACATCAGCATTTTCATTTTTTCATGTAGAAAAATGTTCCGAGAGATATAACGTATGCAAATATTTTCGGTGCAGTGCTTTTATGGCTACTCACAGCGGCATGCATTAAGACTGGACGTCCCCAAATTGCAAGACGTGCGATTGACCTTGCTGAAAGCCGGTTGTCAAAAGACCACTGGCCGGAGTATTATGATGGAAAGCATGGCAGGTATGTCGGAAAGCAGGCTCGTAAATTCCAAACCTGGTCTATTGCAGGCTACTTGGCCGCCAAGATGATGCTTGATGACCCTTCCCATTTGGGTATGATAACACTTGAGGAAGACAAGCAGATGAAACCCCCTTTAAAAAGATCTGCCTCCTGGACTGTTTGATGCTTGATGCACTTCAACTTCAATCTCCATTCTCGACCCAAATTAAACTTTAGATATGAAATCATTTTCAATCTCTTTTTAAGCAATACTTCAGATATGAAATTTTTTACACGGGACAGTGGAATTCATGCAGTTTACAGGTTGATTGCTGGCTATTTGTTCTCTCAATATATGGAATCACATTTTTATCTTGCAATTATCTCTAAATTCTGATATAGCCAGCAGCATAACTACCTTGAGCCTTGGCGGGTTTCAGCTCCCAAGCCTCAAGATGTTCCCAATTTTTTTTTTTTTTTTTTTTTTTAAATGCCTATGTAATCCTTTTAAATTTAAATTTTTACCCCCCCTAAAAGAATTTCTTTTTATATAGTCACAATCAATCATGTTAAAAAAGAAAAAATAAAAAAGAAGGAATAATTTATTGGTTGATTGGGATTGTCATGTCAACATTGTGGGATAGTGAGGAATGAAAATGTAGTTTCTAGCATTGCTCTTTCGAATTAGATGCATTTTCTTTTGGTTCTATATATATGGAATGCAATGGCGGATTCAATATTTTCATTCACATGGGACAAAATTAAAACGAGTAATGCTATATACCACAAATTTTATCTTACAACTATCTCGGAATGCTAACGTAATGGTTCCGACCAATAATTATTTTTGTTTTTTTGTTTTTTAAAAAATGACGTATCTAAGGGTTGGTTAGGACTGTCACGGTAACATTTGTGAGATAAAAATGTAGTTTATAACATTAAAAAAGAGTAATGCTATATATCACATTTTTATCTCACAATGTTGGCATGGCAATTCCGACCGACACTTTGAGTTTTGTTTTTTTTTCTTATTTTTTTTAATAATGACTAATCTAAGGGTTGGTTGGGAGTGGCCAGAGTGCCACGCCAACAGTGTGGAATAGCAATGAGAAGAAAAATATTGTTTTTAGCCTTACTCTTAAAAAATAAATAAATAAATAAATTTAGATAAGCATATTAAAATTTGATTAAAAATACATAATTTCGGTCAGATTCTAGCTTTCGTCAACCTCGTCACCTTCTAAAACATCTAATGTATCTTACAAGTTTTCATTGAATCATTTGTTTAGATGTAAAAAATAGAATGAGGTCAGCATTTTGGTAAATGTTGTATGAGGATATGTATAGCGTACTCTTATGGTAATGCTCGTTCATATGACCTTGTTTCTTGTTGACATTGACCCAATGGTATAATTATGTAATGCAATTTACAAGATCAATTAATGTATATGCATAACAATTCTACCCTTCACGGGGTGTTAAAAAAAATATTAAAATATTAAATATATTATTATTTGTCGGAACAAAAATATTGAGTTCAAATTTTATCTTTAATATTTATTTTAATTAAATATTTCAAATGATAGACATTCGGAAAAGTCATTTGCCCCGCACGCTCGCTCGGTTGGTGGCATGTCCATTCTATTCGTATTCAGGATTTCTTGAGTTAATTTTTCTCTACTTTTTAGTGGGTTGTGGCTCCACTAGTGGTGTTGGTTCTGTGACTTCAAATTCATGCAAATGGTGCACAGATCGAGGATAGTTAAGGCGTGGAAGAGACCCATGACTTCCATAGATACTGCAATCAGGGTGTTGGTTGCTCATCCAATTAATTTCTTTGGTGGCTACAAATACAATGCATTTATGATTTTACCATATTCTTTGGTTGCACTACTCCACAAATCCACCGACCACTCTACCCTCTGATTAGTTACTGAAATTTTTTATTTTTTCTATCTCCTATTTGCAGTGTATGATTTTTTTTACCATATTCACTTCATTTTTTTTAAAAAAAAATAAATAAATAAAAATTAGTCTATTCTCCAATGGAATGGATCATCTCGTAATTCGTAAATCCCTTACAAATTTATATAAATTAAAATGAACATTTATGATCTTTAAAAGAATGAGTTCTAAGTAAAAGTTCTACCGAGACTCGAGCCCTGTTTAATAACCCCCTTCCCCACCCCTCCCTTTATGGGAGAAATTCTTTTGTTTAGTGAAAATAAAAAGTAATTGATGTGATATAAAGTAGAAAGAATTTATATAGAAAAATGAAAAAAAAAATTGTATTGTAGTGAATTTTTTAATTTAAATAATAATAAAAAAATTATTGACGTGATATGAAAAGTAAAAAATGTTAAAAAATATTTTAAAGTTAGATGTTTTTTTTTAGAGATGTGAAAATTAGGAAAAGAGGAGGGGAGGAGATTATTAAACAGAACCGAAGCACAAAAAGAGTCTTCTTAAACAAGCTTTTAGTGACGATTTCCCAAAGCGACCATTGGCTGGCTGCCTTAACAAAAACCTCAATGAGGCCCCATTCGTGACTTTCGAAAATAAAGGTCATCCGAATTTTAAATTTCAATATTTTTTTTAAATAAAAAAAATATATATTTAGAATTCTGCCACGTGGGACAAGGGTGTGACCCTCATATCACGTATAGACGAACTCCTTAAGTTTTTTTATTTTTTTTAATTTTTTAATCTTCATTGCATATCTCCCCATACCGGACATTTTGCCTTTTTTTAGGCTATTGCTTGTGTTAGCTTTTCCCTGTCTCTTGTTTTTTTTTTTTTTTTTGTTGGGTTGCTTGCGTTTCTTTTGCTTATTAGTTTTTCTTTTTTTAATAAAATTATTACTTCACAAATAAAAATAAAAATAAAAATAAAAATAAGATCTCCTTATCATTGATACGATGCATTTCTCGCAGCGCGTGCATAAACTGCCTAATCATTCTTCCACGCCTTCACCGTGGGGCTTGGCACAACCATGGCTCAGTGGTTGAACCGCCCAATACCCAACCACAACGAAACACTGTCCCAACAACACGTGTCCAAACCGCATAAACTCAAAAGTCTTCGAGGCTCGAAGTTCGAACCCATACATTTTCACGGTTCACACATATATAGTATAGTTATATACATCTAAACCAACGAACACAAACACACAGAGAAACACGAGAGAGAGAGAGAGAGAGATCACACTTTCCCTTGTTTCCTTAAACTTTGTAGTATCGTACAACTCTCATTTCCTTATCCCACATCAAAGCTAGAGAGAGAGAGAGGCAATGAAGGGACCGAAGACGCCGATCCACGCGGTGGCGACATGGGTTCGCAGGCAACCCCCAAAGATCAAGGGGTTTCTGGCGGTGGTGTCGGCCATGACAACGCTGGGGTTCCTGCGAATGGTCGTCCACGACCACGACAACCTTTTCGTCGCAGCCGAGGCCGTTCACGCCCTCGGAATCTCCGTTCTCATCTACAAGCTCACCAAGGAGAAGACATGCGCTGGTAAGCTCTTTTACGGTTTCGGTTTTTTGTTGAATTTCACGTTTTGATTTGTCGAATCACAACTGCTTTTGGTGATTGCCCAGGTAATGAATTTTGGTCAATGTTTCTGGGTACTGAAAGTTAATTGATTAAAATGTTTCAATCATTGATAATTGATAAGGGATTTGTTGAAAGTAATGGAATCTGGTAAACACTTGAAGGTGCAAATGTGCTTCCCTGTTTCAACCATCAGGGAGAGAAGCATTTAATTTCATAGTGGTTTGGAGACAAAATAATAGCCAACAAGCTCAAGAGGGTTCTGGATCAATGGAACGGGTAATATAAACAAACGAGCGGCTGTGCTTCCTGCATGACCGAGCGAATTATTTCTGGTCACGCATAATGTGGATTGGTTTGGTTACATTCTTGCAGTCTCGAATTATAAGGGTGCTATTGAGTTCCTGTTTTGGTTCTCTACCATCTAAAACAGAAATTTTTGGTATTGGGTAATGAAACTGGTTTTTGGGATATCAAAAACTATTCACCACTTTGGAAAATTTTGAATAATTTTCTAATATATTCATTTATCCATTGTCTTTGACCTTTGATTTATTTGAGTTTATATTAGAGAACATAATTTTGGAAACTTGTGAGTTTTCAGTCAAAGACAATGAATAAATGATGCCCCTCAAAGTTGGATTTTTTAAGGTGGAATGACAATTTGGGATAGAGGGAGTACTGATTTGTTGTCGTTCTAAGTTGATAATATGTCATAGGTAGTCTCAATGGGCCTTTATTTAGAGAAGGTTCCAGTTTTGGTGAAAAGTAACAATTTGGTAAACCCAACAATAGAAGTGTTAAAGTTCTCCTTTCTATATTTTGGTATTTTGCTCTGACATCGGTTTTTAGGTTGGGAAACCGCGATAGAACTTGTTAAGTTATAACTTCTGTTGTTTTAATGCCTTTTCGGTTTTATTATTGTTAACTATCTGCAGGGCTCTCACTCAAATCACAGGACCTAACAGCTCTATTTCTGGCGGTTAGACTCTACTGCAGTTTTGTTATGGAATTTGATATACACACACTACTTGATTCAGCAGCATTGGCGACAACCCTTTGGGTTATCTATATGATACGTTTTAATTTGAAGTCTAGTTACATGGAAGATAAAGACAACTTCAAGATTTACTATGTGGTGAGTCCTCATCATTTACTCATAGTCAACCTTCCTTTTTGTACCCTCACATTGGCAGCATCCATTTGTTTATAAAGATAAGTGAATGTTGACTCACTTTTGCCAACATTGTTCTGTAGAATGTTTATGGACAAATTAAACTTTAAACTTCTATTTTGTGTGAAGTGGCCTCTCCTTGTTGGGCATGAATGGCTTCTATTTTATATTAGGACATGTTGAGTTATTAGGATTTTTTATTTATCGCATTTTTCTCATTTTTTTAACTTCTAACCAGCTCTTTAAAAAAACCCTGAATTTTTTCTTTTCAAAAACAGGTTTTAGGCCCATGAGGATTTTGTTTCTCTATGTCTGAACGTCTCTATTTTATTTTATTTTATTTTATCGGGATAATTCAAGAGTTCATTATTCGAACTCACTGCAAAACATACTGGCAAGTCAAAGTAAACCATTGGAGTCATTGTACATTGTGGGGTGGGAAGATGAGAAAACATTTTACAGCTTCAAAATTTGGTGTATTTATTTTATTTATGTGTTTATGAGATAAACCAGCAAATATTTGTTCACTTGTTCTTTCTGTTTTAGTGGATACATCTTTCTTAACTTTGTTAAATGGGATTAAATTTTACAGATTAATCTCATATGGGAGGTCGTTAAAGTTGAGTATCTGGTATGACTTAATGATTTCATTCTAGGGGAGGGGTAGTAAGACTCTGGTTTACTTTTTATGCTCTAGCAAGCGTACCAATCCCTGCTACTCTTGAGTGTAACTCAAAAGTGAGGTCTAGATTGTTGATTTGGCAAGGACTTAATGAGCATATGATCTGGTTATGCATCCATGGAACTAGTCAGTTTTGCTTGCTCTGAGAAATTCTTGGGTTTGCAGGACTATTATTGCTCTGATAGGTTGTCATTAGGGTTGATACTTGCACTTATAAGACTTTCTGGGTCATCTCCCATTTTCTTGGGACATTGAAAAGGAAAACTGTTTATTATTCGGATTTTACCAAATTGTGACCATCACTGTATCAATATATTATGATTAATTGATAGTTTGTTTTTCCTTGATGCAGGTGATACCTTGTGCTGTGCTATCATTATTAATTCACCCCACAACGCAGCATCATATCTTGAATCGGATTTTGTGGGCGTTCTGTGTTTATCTTGAAGCTGTTTCAGTGCTACCTCAGTTGCGGGTAATGCAGAACACAAAGGTATGTTTCAAAGTAACACATGCATGCCCTATTAGTTTTTCTATTCTGATGGTTCATCGCCAATGGCACTTTTAAGGTTTTTTTTATTTATTATTTTCTATCAAATTTCATGAATGAAGACTACTTTTTTCTTATCTACGTTTGTTCGAATCCCCAGATTGTTGAACCATTCACAGCACATTATGTATTTGCGCTGGGAGTTGCGAGGTTCTTGAGTTGTGCACATTGGGTTCTCCAGGTTTGATAACGGAACTTAAAACTTTAAGATTCCATATATGACATATGATTTCCAAGGATGTTAAGTTTTAAAATTGCTAGTTTTGAAATGGAGTTGTCTATGGTTCTTCATGCGCAAAGTCACACGTACATTGCCATCATAGTGTTTGTAACTTAGTGAGTGTTTATATAAAATTTCCCATGATATTTGCTTCACTGATTGTTGATTTATCCGTAACTCATGGGCCATGAGCATGGGGGTTGACGGACCTAATCTGGCATTTGCTTCATTGATTGTTGGCCTAAGGTATTGGTAATTACTACCAAGACATTTTTGATTTCTTAGAGTATGATTTCCGTCTTTAACACAGGTATTGGATACTCGAGGCCGCTTACTTACAGCTTTGGGTTATGGCTTGTGGCCTCCTATGGTTCTCCTTTCCGAAATTGTTCAGACTTTCATTCTTGCAGATTTTTGCTACTACTATGTCAAAAGGTAGGCAACATGCTCTGATTTTTCAAAAATAGTATTAAGGCATTACTTTCCTAGTGAGCTCACTGTAAAGTTTTCCCCTCTGTATGCAGCATTGTTGGCGGACAACTTGTTCTGCGTCTCCCTTCGGGAGTGGTGTAAGCTCGGGATGCTTCAAATTTTTGGTATATATCTAGTTCAGCAGAATCATTCTACCTCAGCAATTTAACTTTGTAATGTCAGTTGTAGTCTTTAACAGTTGTTAGGAGGCTTAGATCTTCTTGACATGATGTATGCTTCAGGATCTATCCTCATTGTTTTAAGTCCAATTATTAGTACTGAGCATGAACTTGACATAAAATTATCAGTTATCAGCTAATGCTTCAAGCTTGTCTTAATAGTCTGTGTTGAGTCGAGTTTCATTTTGGGTAATGGATTCTCTCCACTCGGGGAAATTAAGACGAAATTGGTGAAAATCTTCAGGCAGTGTCTGTGTGAAAGTCCTGTGAGTTGGCAATAATTATGGACTATGACAATGAGCTTTGCCTAACTGTTTACATCAAAAAACAACAATTAGTAGGGGACTAGAATTGGATGCAATAGTGGCATGTCATGTATGCAACACGGGCAGTTAATGTGATAGGGGCACCTGCTCGGAGCACATTCCAAGCACCATGGACACCTGCCCGAGCAATTACAGGCCCACCCGAGTATGCGTAGTTTGGAAAACGACTCGAATGCTCTAGGTGCAAATGTGAATAATGCATTTTGTCAACTAGTTGATTGGATATTTAGTGGTTCTCAGTACTTTTTTTGTCTCTTTAATAATGATGTGACTTTTAAAACACTATTGGACTTTTGACTTATTATTATTGAATTTTGATCAAATGGTAATTTTAAAAGTTATATCATTATTAGATATACACAAGGGAGAAATGGGTATTACATTTAGAATTATTCAAGTTGGTCAATCAAATTGGAATCTTTTGCTTTTTGGTA
Organism: Alnus glutinosa; assembly: GCF_958979055.1. Lineage (NCBI taxonomy): Eukaryota > Viridiplantae > Streptophyta > Magnoliopsida > Fagales > Betulaceae > Alnus > Alnus glutinosa. The sequence continues at coordinate 27,865,916 of NC_084891.1, read as the reverse complement.
CCTGTTTCTTTGAATGAGACCAATTAAGATCCCGGCAATTTTGATTATTCAGACCGTTTCTGCAACATGCCTCCTGTTTAATCATTCTCCCCACCACCCCCTTTTCTCTCTCCATTTTTGCTGTTGCCGAAAAACCGAGACACCATAGTTCTGCAGAAGTAAGCTTTTCTCTTTTCTCTTTTTCCTTTTCTTCTTGTTTTCGATTTATTTTTATGGAGTACAAATCAGACAAAAATTTTGATATTTCATGGAGAACAAATCAGATGAAACTTCGTCTGGTACGTAGTAACTTATATGTTTTTTTTTTTTGGTTTGGTTTGGAATGACTTAAAGCTTTTGGCCATAATTGGAACTTGTCTTCATTTTGTTTTCTGATCTTTAAATCACTTCTGTATGTTGCATTTCCTTGAAATCAGTTCCGTATTGTGGACCTGAATTCGTGAAACTCCAAATGTGCTCATCACCCATTCGATGAAAGGATCAAGATAGGAAGAAAAAAAAACACGAAAATGAAAAATATGTATGCGTATATGCGCACACTCGTCAATGTATAGCTTTTGGACTGTTTGATTTTCTTAACAAAGATTTGTACATGTGGATGGATATTAACTGCTTGCATTTTGCTATTCGCACGTGAGAATGCAGTTTGCAAAAATCATTATTCACATGAGGCTATGGAGAAATGTTTTAAATTATGTGAATGCGGTTAATAATTGAAATTGTTTTTGGTTTAACTATTATTTTCGGTTGTACCAACATTAAAAAATACAAAAAATATTTTTTAAAAATTATTTTACACCTAAACAAACAAAGCGTTAATAACTCGGCCTAGTGGTTATGATGGCCTAGTTGGAATAAGAGCTTTGAAGGGTGTTCTCACGTTTTCTCTCTTGTAAATTGTCTTGCAATTACATAATGAAGAAAATGACGAGAGGAAAATATTTTCTCTTTTGTTGGCATTTCCCCTGACGATTGCCTGTGGTGGTGCATTTCTTCTGAGTCCAATATTTGATACGAAGAATCCTACAGATACAACTTAGATGCGCAAAATGGTTGCTGAAGCATGTTTCCAACACCATGCAAAGACAGAAATTTAGATCATGATCATTTTAAATTTTACAGTAATTAGATCATGATCATATATATATTGGTAGCTGATCAGTTTTTTAATTGTACAAATTTAAGACTTGAGTTTATGATCATTTTACATTTGAAAAAAAAAAAAAAAAACGATCCAACCATTGTCATGGCTATACACGATCCAACTACGGTTATGGGCATTGACCCAATTATACCCGTTGGGTCAATGGGTCATGCTCAACTATGATGGTTGGGTTTACACACTTTACACAGTGATGATTAGGTACGATCTAGTTTATGGTTGTGTACAACTTAGCCATGACAATGGGTAATCCAACCATTACAATAGTTGGATGAGAGCTCAACGATGCATTACTGCTTAATGATTACGCATCGCCCAACCTTTCTTTTTTAATATAAGAGTGGTATAATTTTATTTTTCATATAATGTTTATTATTTATTTAATGCAAAAAATGTCTCAAATTTAAAATGATCATAAAATTGAGTTTTAAATTTACAAAATAAAAAACTAGGGTATAAAAGTCTAAATCAAGTGAAGCATAAGGGGTTCTATCTTTTTTATTTTTTATTTTTATTTTCAAAAATACCCCTATAATTATTTTAAAATAAAATTTTTACCCTCTTATTTTTTTTTTTTATAAAAAAAAAATTATCTCCACATCTAAAATCTTAGTTCCGTCCCTGTATAGGACCTACCTACCTAACTAAATTTTAAGGTTATTCAAATTACTAGTGATCAGTCTTTATCCTTCTAAACAATGATCGATGTGTTTTGTTTTTGTGCATTGGTTTGGTGGCGTAAATACTGTTTTCAACCCCATCATGGTCCTTTTTTTTTACGTTGTTATCAGTATAGAACTCCTTATATACCAAATTGCCAGACAAACTAGACTGAGCTGCAAGTAAAATTAACCTAAACAAAGTTAAAGAGAAGATAAGGTAAGAGTGTGGAGGGGGAATTGCACATTTTTGGCTCCTCTACAACTGTCTGATTACGTGCCTGTTCTTAAAAACACCTTCATCAGCTTCCCTTAAGCTTATCTCTCACCCCTGGCTGAGTTTCGTTTTCCCTTTTTTGTTTTCAATTAAAAAAAAAAAAAGTATATATATATATATATATATATATACAATATTTGCGTTAAATTATTGGTAAATAATGAGAGCATAAGGAAGATTGAACATGAAGAGGTGAGAAATACATACTTGTTAAATAAACTTTCTTCCTACATTGCCCTTCTCACGTCTCATAGAAACCCCCTTTTAATTGTCTGCAATAAAAGAAATAAAATCCCCTAACAATTAAACTGTAACCCACATGCCACGTACGGTTTAATTAGATACAAATTACATTATTTAGTAATTTATTTCAAATAAGAAATGATTTGTAGATTCTAATTGATGGAATTAAATTCTTATTTCTGGATGGAAGAAATAGTACTCAAGCAAAATTCTAATTGAAAGTTCCTATCCTAGCCTATAAATTATGAGCATGTGTATTCCATATCTATTCCACTTATGCTCTATTTGTTTTAGCGTAAAATGGTTTCTGAAAAATAATTTTGCCAGTTTTCATTTTTTGGTATTTGGTAAGAGCAAAATAATAGTCAATTGAAAAATGATTTCTGTTTGACAAAAAATGCTTAGTTAATTTCGGAAAATTATTTACGCTTTTTTTTTCCCCAGACGGCAGATGCAGTCGACTCTCTTTTAAATAACGTAGTCGACTATCACCGGAATTCGGCAACCAATCGGTACCGGAATCTGAAAAATTTTGCTGGAATCTGGTGATGTCCAACCGCTGCACCGGATGTCGGCCGAATCTGGCCAGATTCCGATCGGATTTGCCGGAGTCTGGCCAATCTAGCCAGAATCAGGCGAGATGCCGACGAATTTGGTCGGAATCTAGCTCGCCGGAATCCGACGACGGTGACTGGACGTTGCCAGATTCCGTTTTTCGTCGTTGGTAATTTTTCGTGCAAGCCAAAAGTCGAAAAATATTTTCTGAAAAATGATTTTGTCGAAAACATTTTACGACGGAATTCATTTTACGTCGAAACAAATGGAGCATTAAAGTAAATATGGATGAAGGTATGTCTAAATTTTTTTCACTTAGTATTTTGGTATATTATTTGATACTCAAAAGAGATTCATAACATTTTCATACATTAAGTTACAAAAAGTTTAAAGGAAAACTTTATTTTTAAATAAAACATATGATTTTTACATGTATTTTTTAAAATTCTCGCATCTTCTGAAAGACACGTTAGTTTAATAAGATGATTTTTATTATTATTATTTTTTAAGAAAACCTTTATTCATTTTTTAATGGGTGGGAGAAATTCCACGCACATTATTGCTTCTGATATAATTAATCGTCATCTACTTACTTAATCTTCGCTCACCAACCCCCTAACAAAGTTGGCAATCGCTAGTCCAAGTTGGATTCACTTTGGATAAATGATTAGTGATGCCCGCCTGGCATGATTTCGATGCATGTATATCCTACAACGCCGTATTAAAAATGTAAGCAAGTGGGTCAAATTTGATCATTAATTTGGCTGGTGGAATGTCCTCCACCAATTTGCTTGGTTTGTTTGATTCCTATGAGCTTGTTTAATACTAGTAGCCTAGTAGGTAGTATGGGCCATCGGAATCGATCAATAATAAGTATCAGAAAAATGACGATATATATGATAATAAAGTTGTCAATTTTTAATTTTTTTCTTTTCTTTTTAGTTCTAAGATAAGTGAAATATAATAATGAAGGGAATGGTTATTAGAGCTCATAGAGCATTAATTATAGGGAAGGAGATGCAACACTATAAGCCACATGGTACCTTTGGATTGAGGTAGTAATTCGGGTCACATGACACCATCTAATGGACTTTATTAGGTTCGAAAAGGCCTCTAATAAATAATATCATCAATCATAAAATGAATTCTCTTTATTTTAAAATAGAGAGAATCGTAATCCCTATATTGTTAACCATTATATAATAATTAAGTATATCTTCGCTAAGGATAATTAAATTCATTGATCGTACCACAAATCAAATTTAAGGATCTAGTTACCTTGGTTACTTAAGTACAAAAAAAGAAAAAGAAATTGATGTTTTTCAAATCATAACGGCATTGTTTGGTACGGGAAGCAGAATTGATAGTGGGAGTTGAAAGCGATAGGTATGATATAAAATAAAAATAATTTATATTGAAGTGAATTTTTTTATTTAAATAATAATAATAAATTATTAATGTAAAATAAAATTAGAATGTTTAGAAGTTTATTGTTTTTTAAAAAAGATAAAGATGGATACCAAACAAGTCCAGAATGAAAAAGAAAAAGAAGAAGGAAAAATTGAATTGATTGATTGATGTTTCTTTAAGATAATACATTATGACTGATGGGAGCTTTTTCTTTGTCTATAGTGACATGGGCATCAGGGCATGGCTTAGGCCTTAGAGGGGGACCCGACATTGATTTGGGCGTCACTTTGTACAGCTGTCAAGCGACTTTCTATGAGGCTTCTTTCTACTTTCTACGACTCCCACGACCACATCACCGTCGTTTTGTCTGAAACTGTCAAACGTTTGTGACGCTCATAAAACGACATAATTTCATTAAGTGCACGTGTGGACATTGCGTTTGTCCGGTTCGGATAGCCTAGTCCCCACGGAACTTGGCAGGATCACCTATTTCCATTTTGGATTACGATTTTCAGTAATCTCACCTATTCATAATTTCATTATAATGATGGGCAAGCTATATAAGTGGCCGTTAATTGTGGCCTAATTATTATTATTATTATTATTATTTATTAACTTTAAATTTACCATTAAAAGTGGTCAAATCATTCATTAGTTCAAGAAGTAGTTCGATCCCTCCCAACCAAGTTGTAGCTAATAGGAATAATTTGGCCACCACCAATGACTTGTAACCTGCAGGTTACTTTTTTTTTTTCCCTCGTTTATGCATTGTCCCAATATAGATGGTTCATTTTAAATAAATAGCTCCAATCAGAACAATTACACCCAAATCTCAATTCGTTTCATATCATGCTTACTATGATTGTAGCCGTAAAAAAAAAAAAAAAATCAGACTCACATGATTGAGTTTCATGGAAAATAAACAAGCATAAATGAATACTATCAAAGAATTGTAACAAAAAATAAAAAACTGATATTCCTTATTTTATTACGACGAATATTAATTCACGATGGATTGAATTATCGTGAAGGTCATTTTCTTATCATATAATCAATAATACGTCCTTACATGGCATTGGTTTGGTTAAGCCCGTTTGATAGTAGGCTTGTTTGGTAAGGGAAGAGGAAGGAAAGGGGAATTGGTAGTGGGAATTAGAATTGATAGATGTGATATAAAGTAAAAAAAATTTGTATAGAAAAGTGAAAAAAAATTTGTATTGTAGTGAATTTTTTTATTTAAATAATAATAAAAAATTATTGATGTGATATAAAGTTGGAATGTTTTGAAGTTAGTTATTTTTGGGATAAGTGAGGAAAGGGAATGAGAATTCTCCTTCCTTTGCCAAACAAGCCCAAGAGTTGGGTAGGGAAAGCTTATCCACGATGAATTAGGTTGGCAAATGGAGAAGGAAGGTGACAATACTAGCTAGGTTGGTCGAGGCTAGACTAAAAAGATTTCTGACCTGTCACTGAGGAGACGATTCTTCAAAACCTTTGATTTTTCAGATACATGTCCATACCCTCTTCTTTTGACAAAAATATTGGTCTTGTTTGGTAAGGAAAATGAGAATTGGTAGTAGGAGTTGAAAGTGATAGATGTGATATAAAGTAAAAAAAATTTGTATAGAAAAATGAAAAAATTTTGTATTGTAGTGAATTTTTTTTATTTAAATAACAATAAAAAATTAATAATGTAATATAAAATTAGAGTGTTTTGAAATTAATTATTTTTATGATAAATAAAGAGGGGATGAAAAAATTTTATTACTCTTACCAAACAAATTCAGTCTTTCTTTATTTATTGGTTGTGTTTAGTACAAGAATTGAAAAAAAAAAAGAAAAAGAAAAAAAGAAAGCACTGAAAAAGTCAAGGCAAAACGATAAAAGCCATATAGGCAGTACCACTAAATGATGTGTACTGTTTGTGCCGTAATTAGGTGGTTTGAAAGTCTATTCTATCTGTTTTATTATTTTGTTTTTTATTTTTAAAGTTTTGAAAACAAAAATTAAAAACTAGTTAGAAATTATGTTTTTAGAAATATCTTTGTTCTAATGTTACCTTAAATTATTAATCTAAAAGTTTAATTAAGGTGATAGAAAAACATTCAATTGATACTTTAATGTGGTCGATCATACATAGTAATAAACCCAATAAACCCTTTTCCATAACCCGACTCCAATCTAATTAATCATACATCGATTTGTTGAAGAGATGTTAAAAATTATTTTTATCTTAAACATGATTTATCAAATTATCAAACAAACTGTCATCAAGCAGCAAGATGCCAACAAGGCAAAACTAGAATGCAAGACGAAGCAAGCTGCCATGAAGGCCGGGAACTGTATAGATGCTGACTGTATAAATCACATGTTAATTTAATTTACTGTTAGATTGTTATATCAGTTAGAAATTAGTTAGAGAGGATCGGAGCGTGTGCTCTGTTTTCATTGCGTATATAAAGCAACACTTTGTTTACTTCGACGAATACAAGTTTCATAAGTTTCTTTTTCCCTCAACTCTCCGGGTTCTGTCTCTACAAACCACTTTGGTTCTTGACAAAATTCATTGCAATTAAAGATTTTAAAAAATTCTCTATAGCCTCTGTAATTAGGCAAAGAATGGTGGGCTCTCCTCTGCCCGAACAGGAGACCCACTATCCAAAAAAATAGCCCCATTAATAGTCGGTACATGAAACTATTTTCTATCTCCCTAGCTTCCGCCTAGAATTTCCCCTTCTTGCATGCACCTCCCCCGGGCTCCCCGCTTTATTCCTTCTCACGAACGCTTGCTATAAATAAGAGCACCCATATCTCACTTGTACGCACTACATATTGAAGTTTCAACTAGCGTTGAACACAAAGCTCTAGTTCCAAGTCTTTAACAATGGCCATCGCCAAGGAGTTGATTGCTTTCATTCTCGTTTCTCTTCTCGTCATACATCTCAGTGAAGCTGATCAGATGGTAACTCTCTCTCTCTCTCTCTCTCTCTCTCTGTACATAGTTTTTACAAACTAAACATGGAGTTTTATATACATATATATATATATATATATATATATATATATATATATATATATATATATATATATATATATATATATATCACTTTCTAACGTACCCACATGGAATGCTGTTGAGGGATGCTGCAGGTGAACAAAAAGTACCCATCGACAAAAATAGGTGAACTTTCATCTTCTTCCATCAGTATAGATGTTAATTAGGATGATACTGTTTGATTGAGTCGTCATATATAGTTGGCTAACGTTGTCAAGTACTGTGTTGTATGCTATGTTTTCAGATTGTGGAGCAGCATGTGCTGCAAGGTGTCGGTTGTCGTCTAGGCCGCACCTCTGCAAGAGAGCATGCGGGACTTGCTGTGCCCGTTGCAGCTGTGTTCCTCCAGGCACTTCCGGTAATCTTGAGGTCTGCCCCTGCTACGCTAACATGACCACCCATGGCAACAGACGCAAGTGCCCATAAAAGTATATATATACATATATACATAAATCACGCCTAGCCTGGCTATATACGCTGGTGTTATGAAGTCTTTCAGTACTTGGAAAGACAAATAATTAACAAAGGCTAGGGTCGTGGAAAATAAGATTTGTGTACTAAATACAAGTATGTCACTTTGTGTAAAGGCTTTTAATTATATAATATATGGTTGTTATTGATATCATGAGTTTGAATTACAGAGAGGAGGTTTCTTTTCTTTTTTCTTTTTTTCCCCTTTTCGTTAATAATTATATAATGGTTCATTAACCATATATATATAGTTGTACAATTACAGAGTATGCTAAGTATTGATAGCATGATGATAATCTTCTAGCTTCTGATGATAGCCTGCTATAATCATCATCTGTCTGCTGTTGTTTATCACTCTTACAAGGCTGATTGGTTAGGAGTATTAATGATATAACGGTACTAATAATACTTGCCACCAAGTGTTTCATTGAGTTTGGCCTGCAATTTTGTAGGTTAAATGGGTGTTTTCAAACAAAAAATAGCAAAAAATATATCGTTTAGAGTGCATTTGATAAAAATAAAAAATAAAAAATAAAAAATACAGGTTTCAACCTACAAAAATGCATTCAAATAATTTTTACCTCTACGTTATATCTATCGGAACAATTTTTCAAACAAAAAACAGAAATATTTTCAAAACATATTAACAAATAGAGTCATAAAAGTTTGAGAATCGATTTGGTGCAGACTATATTTGAGATAAAAATTAAGAAATATTTTTATAAAATAAAGGACAAAAAATAAAATAAAAAAATGATGCGACTCCAATGGCGGTGTCACCACAAGGGTGAATGATTTGGTGACCCTGAAGATGGCCCCCACCATCCGGCAGCACACAACACTCATTTTAAAAAATAAAGAACAAATAAAACAGCTCGAAAGTACTAAACTCTTCTATTGATGTAAAAACCACTAACCAATACGTTAGGCAAATAGTTTTGTTACAGATTTTTTGTTTAAATAATAATAAAAAGTAATTAATGTATAAATGTAAAGAAAGTCGTTTGATAATAATTTTAAAAAGATGACTTTTTTATTTTTTATTTTTTAAAAAAAGTAAAAATAAGAGAAAAGTCCAAACAACAACATAAAACATTAATAAGATTAACTAATCCCATCATCAGCCTCTCTCAGTTATGTCTTCTTCAACATCAGTAACAGAAAAAAGATTTAAATTCATTATCACCCACAATTATTCTTCTTCTTTTTATTTAGTTTCTTTTATTTATGTTGCAATCTAATTCTTCTAAGATCTACTAATCAGCAAATTAGACAAGCGTTCGGCTGCTCCATTGAGTTTGCACCATCATCTATTCATCTGGGTAGAATTCTGGTTCGTAATTAAGGATTATAGGCTCGGAAGGCATTCCGAAGCTTAGCCTAATAAGCCTTATTTACCTGATCCCTCTCTCAGGATCTTGCCACGGGAGGATATATTCCTTTTTCTTCTCAGGCTCTTTTGCTGGCCGGTCCAACAGATGATATGTCCGTGGTGCAGAGCTTCCTCAACTTGACGACTACATCAAACCGAATCGATGTCCCCAATCACGGTCAATTTCTGGTCCTTCATGTCCTTGGATCGGAGATTGAATCCACGCCTAAAAAATTACATTACAGAACCAACCAAATTTGTCAGCTTTCATGACTTGAGACCTGGAATTTCTTTCTGTAAATCAAGGAATAGTCAAGAAATAAATCAAATAAACTAATTCGCCTAATCAGCTGTGTTCCTAGGGAGTGCTACAAAAGTAGTCCTTACAAACCCCTTATACACACCCGTTACACACCCATCCTCTTACATGAGGTGAGACCCACACTACATGCGCCTCATCCCATGTGAGAGAATGGGTATGTAAGAAGTGTGTAATTAGTGTTTTTTTACTTTTTCCCAAATTAAAATTCCCAAATTTTTGTGGCAGCTTAAGAAAGCATGCTTAGGGGTCCACTTGTCTTGGACAACTTAGAATGTAGAGCATGCCAGTACCGCGTAGATCAATGGACTGCACACCCTCATTTTCTCAAACTTTCTGAATTTCTGTAAAATTCGGACGACATAATTTTAGGGGATCTTGATCGGATTTTTTAATACCAAATTTTGCCATGCATTTGGGGTATCACCTGATAGAATTTTCTTTTTTTTGGGTATTACCTTTCTTCATGCTTCTTTTGGGACACAAACACTCGTTTTCTTATGGAAATACCAAGGAAATGCCAATCGGCCCATGCATATACGATGTAGAATAGATTGCTCTTATTATATATTCTCATCACCCCTTTTTTTTTTCTTCAAATAAACGTTAGGTAATTCTAGATTTTCATACAATTATCCTTACGAAATCATATTTATTATATATTAATGAATGATAAATTATTAATTAAATAATTAAATTCACATTTTTCTATCGGTTTGAATAAGTGATAATTTATATAATATCAAAGCAAAGGTCATGATCATAATTTGTTTGAACCTCATCAATCTTTATCATTCCCTTTACATTTTAATTAAATATTTCACATGTAAATGAATAGTATAAATCCACATGTGTGACTGGTTTTTGGCATGATTGAGACCGTAAATTATTCTCCTAATTAAGCCAAAAAAAAAAAATCTAAGCGCAATTTGTTCTACTGAGAAGCGAAAGGTCCTAAAAGCATTGGGCTTGTTTGGCAAGTGACTTGCCATGCCACGATAATGCCAGCCAATCATTTTCTCTATTTTTCTTACTTTTTTACATCAATAATTTTTTATTATTATTCAAATAAAAAAAAAAATATTTCAATACAAAACTTTTCCACTTTTTTATACAAATTCTTTTTACTTTATATAGTTACATTATTACCTTTTACTAACTTTAAAAAATAACAACCCACTATTCTGACATGGCAAGTCACTTGCCAAACATACCCATTGTTTTTACATTAACTATGGAGGACTACAACAATGAGCTATGCCTACTTGTTTTTACCTAAAAAATAATAATAATATTTATTAAATTATCAATTATTTCAAATGTTCACACAATTCTTATTTCATCTTAAATTAACAGTTGTCCACAATCTTAAATTAATAATAATAAGAAAAAATTATACTTAATTAATATTTTAATAATACTATAGGACAATAATGATAAAGATTAAAAAAGAAAAAAAGAAAAAGGAATATTGCATGTTTCCTAGTCCAACGAACTATGCTTGAAAGTTAAACAGTCTAGGTCCGATAGTTGGCCAAATTATTATTGCTATTATTATTATTATTATTATTATTTGTGTTAAACTGTATAATGCATATAGCTAGGTTTAGATTTAGAAGGCCTAATAGGCAAATGGGATGCCTAATTTAAGAACTTGTAGTTGATGAACTTTACACCACAATCGTTAATTTTCGAGGAATATAGGCGATTTAAACCTAAGGATAATTATTATTTCTTTTTTTCATCAAATTGGACTGAAATTTTTTTTATAATTCAACCTATTAAATTGATATTTGTCCGAAATGCATATAATTCTTTTGTATATTTTTAATTTTCACATGTATTTTAAATATATGTCAATTTAATAGATTAAATAATTTAGATAAATCTTACCCAACCCAATAAAAAAAAAATGCTAAACTTCATATATTCCTCCAATTCAATTTGATAAGAAAACTTTATTGTAAACTTAATATATCATATTACAAATCCTGGTATTTGAAGGCTATTTATTTTTTCTCTCTTCAGTAATGGGAAAAAGATTATAAGAGAGGTATTTTCCACTTTTAATCTGCTTGGAAGAGATAATGACAGACCAGTTGAACATGCTTGCTCACACGAGGTATAGGAAGCGGCCTAGCTGCTAATTAACTAAAAGATGCGCTCTAAAATTAAATAAATTTAATCATTTAATTAATACTTTAACAATATTTCTAACGTGTGGAGTCAAACTCATTTTTAATAGATGAAGTTCAATACATGAAATATTTAATAGAAATCGAAGATAAATGATGAAGAGATATGGTTCGAACTCAGAACTTCTGCCACCGCTTATTGTCTTATTCTAAAATTTTAAGCTAATAAAAATTTAATATATTTAATAATTTAATCAATATTTTAACACTTGAGTTAATTCTTGGAAAAGAAGATTGGAAGGAAAGGATAGGAGATCGTAGGCCCGGAGGGAAAGTGGATCGATCCTGGCTATTTCCTTTAATTCCTCCCATTTTTCTCTCTCAACAAAACTAAGGAAATCTTCATCCTTCCACCCACTTCTCTTCTATTCACACTCTTCCTTTCCCTTCTATTTTTCTTCTAACAAAACCACGTGACACACTCGCCATATAAAGTATTAATTATCTGTGGTTTTAAATTATTCTTTAATAATTATGCAACATATAAAATATTTAATTAAAATAATAGTTAATTGAAATAAGAGTTAGGACTATATAGTCTATATTAAACAATTACGTATCCTAACAATTTAATTACATAAAAATATTATGAATATAAATATTTAAATTAATACTTTAATAAAATATGAAAATGATAATATTAAGGGTTAAATAGCCTATACACCCCTGTGCTTTACGACCTTTATTTTTTGCCCTATCGGTTTTCTTTTTTATCAAATTAGGTACTTATAGTATGGGAAAAGACAAAAATGGTATCTCCGTCCAAAACTAACGTCTAACCATGTCATCCTACAGGTGTCGGCGTACATGCACGACACCTATCCCCGTGGTACACCTCAGCTTGACGTGGCTATCATTTTTATTATTATTATTATTATTATTTTAATGATTTCTTTTTTAATAGTACCTTGGTTTTTTTATTATTATTTTTATATATGGTACAAAATATATTGATTTTATTTTATTTTATTTTTTGACATATCAACACAAGATGAGGAGGGAGGATTCAAACTAGTAACCTCCGCTTAATGAGGGTTGATCCCCAACCAATTGTGCTACCCCTTGAGGACAAAAATATGTTAATTGTGTACAAAGTACCATGTGTGATATATTTATAAAATCAAGGTACCATTTTTTATACTTATTTAAACTACGGGGGGCATATCATGAAATGTATAAAACTACAGGGGTATTTATTGGAAAAAAAAAAATTGTGTTTAAGTAACAAAAATTTGGTCATTTTTTGGGTTATATCAATTGGCCACGCATATTATTTTGTGTTTCCAATTGTTACACATGAGTGATTGTGTTTTTTTTGTTTGTTTGTTTTTTTTTTTATGATGGGTTCAATTCTTGTCAACATATTATTTTGATACACGACAGGCATATATGTTACTTTTGGTTCAAAACAGGCATACTAAATATACCAAATATTGTTTGTGTACAAAGTACCTTTTGTGATATAATTACAAAAACAAAGTATCATTTATGGTACTTATTAACTACATGAGGCCCATCGTGAAATTTATAAAATTATAGGAGTATCTATTGGAAAAAAAAAATTGTAGTTCTTAATTTTAAGACTTAATTTTTTTTAAAAAAATAAATAAATAAAAAAGTTATAGGGGTGGTTCAACCACTCTTTTGGGCCACCCCCAAGGGCCAAAACCTAATTTGTGTTTTTTTTTTTTTTTTTTTTTTTTTTTTTTTTTCACTTTGGCTCTTGGGGGTGGCCCCCAAGCCAAATGGGGGTGGCTTTCGGCCACCCCCAAAAATGGCCTTGAGGTAGCTTAGCCACCCCATATATATTTTAATATAAAAGTAATCACTAAAATGATAATAAAAAAAATATAAAAAAGAAAATGGTAGTCACTTCAGTGCTGAGGTGTACCACGGGGACAGATGTCCCGCATGTACTCCGACACCTGTAGAATGACATGGTTGAACGTTAGTTTTGAATAGAAAAATAGACGGAAGTACTATTTTCATCTTTTTTTCATACTACAAATATCGCCTATAATAAAAAGTAAAACTCAAAAGACAAAAAATAAAAGTTACAAACCACACCGTGCTATTAAGTATTTAACCCTAATATTAATACTCGAAGAAGCAAAGTTCAATTCGTTCATTTCCTTGGAACCATGTGTCATTTTGAAGAGCTGCCTTGGTTTCGTAGACAGTACAGATTATTCCCGACATTGTGCCAGCTGTCAAAGTCGCTTTGGGTAAGCCTTCTTCCCTCTTTCCAGATCTTAAGAGAATAGGGAAAATTTTGGTTGTTCCTATGCTTCCTCCAAAACTCAAGAGTCAGCCAAGTACGCCTCAGATTTCCTAGAAGGTTTTTGCTGCCCGCAAAACGACACATTTACGTGTGTTTGGTAAAAAAATATTAAGGTAATTTTTTTTTTAATTATTTTTAATAACAATAAAAAGTAATTTGTGTGATAGAAAGTAAAAAAAAAATTTTCAATTATTTATAACGAAAAATGAAAATAATTGTTAAAAAGTTATTGATGTGTATAAAAAGTAAAGAAAGTTGTTAAAAAATGATTGATGTATTATAGGAAGTTGGATCATGGATGTTTTGAAGGTAACATTTTTAAGGAAAAGAATGAAAAATCGGTATCTTCTCAAATTATTTATCTGAATTTGAAAGAATTTGAGCATGTAATTATAAGAGACCACTTATGAGATTTACCTGACAAGATAAATAGTTACAAAATATAATTTTTATTTAGTCATATGAGTTTCATAAGTGATTTTTCATATTTATTAATGTAAATTCTCTCGAATTCAGATAAAATAATTTGTGAGTTAATCCACGATGAAAATGTTTGACAAACAGGCCCTTAAATTTACTGTGTGACTGTAGTTTTCAATATTTATGGACTAGAGCGGTGTTAAACAATGATGTTTGTCTTTTCTTTCTCTTCTTCTTTTACCTCGGTTTGGTGACTCGGACAACTTGGCGTTTTTGTCGGCGCCCATAAGACTCCAAAGTGCCAGCCAAACCAGTCAGGTAGCTGCTACATTTATATTTGTCTGTTCTTATCCATCTCTACCTTTCTTTTAAGCTTATCTTACACTAGCTCCAATGCAACCAAGGATTCTGGGAAATTTTCCATTCCTTTAAACCGCTATTTGGGTTTCTGAATTCTGAATTAGCTATATAAGTAAGTAGGTAGTTTTTTTTTTTTTTTTTTTTTTTTTATTAATTTAATTGAATCGCATGAGTGTTCAAACTCGTTTCGAACTCAAGTTAATTGAGATTTAAACAACCGTTCTAACTCGGCTCACCAAATCCTTTGCCGAGATCCTATCGACTACTCGTTCAGTTAAAGCTCGATAGTTTTTATTTTTAAATAAATAATATAACTTTTGTAAATTATTTTGAAATGACATGTGTCATAATATGATTTGTGTAACATTACGGTTGATTGTTTTCATTAAAAAAAAAAATTGAATAGAAATTAGATATAAGGACTTTCTTTTTCTTTTTCTTTTTTTTTCCTTATCACAAGAACTATCAACTAATTTTGATACCCTCCATATTATTAGACAAGGATACTTTTATTTCAAATAAAATAAATAATATTGATTTTATAGTCAAAATTTAAAATTAATCATGATCTTAACATAAAATGAATATTATTCATTTATCTTTGTCCGATATTATTTTTGTGTAATAGAGTTGATTGTCCTCTGACTCTTCTCATTACTAACTTTTAGGAATGGCTCACCTACCCTCCTTGCAAGTTTGACTACTTTAATTATTTAATTATTTGTCTTTGGTAATCGCCGAGTCATGTCTGACTCACTTCAAGCTATTCTTCAATAATTCGGTCAAATATATATTTAATTTTTTTAATGATATTGTAAAATATAAACCATTAAATTCGTAAAATTTAACTTAAATTACGAAACACATCATTTTCATTGAAAGTGAAATGGAGAGGTTCACGATCCATTGAAATGAATCAATATAAAAGTTAGATTAAAATGGTAATGATAAAAATTATAATAGTAATGACAAAAGTCTTAATTTTTCTGTCTCGTTCTAAGCTAAGTGAAATCTAATAATAATATGCGTGAATATATAAGGCTAGGATTATCTTTTTATCCTCCTAAATTAGAGTGGCTCTTAAAATTATAATTAAATTTGAGATGAATTACTATTAAATTTTAATCTAATAATAATTTTAAAAAGATAAAAAAAAAAAAAAAAAATTCATAGCATTACCAGGATATATAAATAGAACAATCATTAATTATTGCAACTATTATTTTTTTTTGGAAGAGGATTCTCACTATTAATTTTTTTTGTTTTTGCCTTTGAGAATAGAGGACTCATTGCATTCTTTTTTTATTTTTTCCTTTTTCACAGTAAATATGTTACAATGTCATTAAAAACATTTAAATGACAACTTTATTTATAGGACAGAAATTTTCAACAAATTGATTTGTAGGAACTTTTTTACAACTCACATGTAAAAATGACAAGTATCTATGCTATTAAAAAAACATATTAAAGCTTATACATGCAAAGAGATACATGTCAATCTTAAATATAGTTTATATAAAATTTTTTATAAATTAATTTATAGAAAATTTTTATTCTTACTTATATTATTAAATGTAACAAAGTTTAATTAATTGTAAGACATCAAGTTTTTATTAAATCGATGATTAATATATATATATTTTTTCTTTCGATATTGATTTGGTCAAAAACGGGGGACCAAATTTGATTTGAGCGTTTTGGCATTCGCTTCAAGAGAGCTGAATACAGCTGTAGAGCAACTTTTGTACAGCTGTGAAGTGGCTTTGTATCTCCTTTCCAACAAATCCCACCATCGCTTTCTGCCAACTCTCACAGACTCACAGGCCCAGAATGCCTACACCTCTTTTTTCTTTTTTTCTTTAAAAAAAAAAAAAAAAAAAAGGGAAAAGAAGAAAAGACAATGCAAGTGGAGTGAGACACCCAATAAAATCTTAGTTCAAATATTACAACAAATATTTTTTTTAATAATATTTAAAAATGACTCAAATAAATAGTTTTGACCGAATAGTTTCTTGACACATATATAGGCAAAAGAAAAGATCAGCAAAAAAACAACAGTTTTTGATGAACTACTTGGGGAAAATGCCTTTTACAACTCGTGGTAAGAGAATTTGATAATCATAATGAAAGGATAGCACTAACAATGACAAGATTGCTTACAACATTTGTAATAGTCGGTGTAAAAGATTTTTGCATTGAAGATGGGTGGGTAAAAAATCATTTATTTCAAGAAAAATGTTAATCCTACAACACTTTTGCAACTTGTAAATATGTGTTAACATAAGATTGGAGGGGGTTAATTTTGTTTTAGTAGTTATGTGGTTCAAATCACATACCGATACATGTCAACAAATTTATAAAAGAGTTGTGAGTGTATTTATTTCAAAAAAAATTGTAAACCCTACAACACTTTTGCAACTTATGTGCTAGCACATGATTAAAATGTGTTATTTCTTTCTTTTTGGTGGCTATGTGGATACATGCATGTCAACAAATTTCTAAAAGAATTAAAGGCGTAGCATTATTCTTATTTATGATAAGTGCCTTAAAAGTTAAAACAATGCCCTACCTTAAACCCCTTTCTTTTTTCTTTTTTTAATTAAAAAAAAAAAAGAAAAAAGTATACCTTAGAAGTTAAAAAATGTCCTACCTTAAGCCACTTGCAGATCCTATCCAGCAAGCAAATACAAATGTGCCTGCTCTAGATGATTCCACAGTTTTCTTTTCCAGATACTCCCTGACTAGTCACTATGCAACTATTCTTCCTCTTTTCCTTTTTGTTTCCCTTCCGCGTACATTTATTATTATTATTATTAAAATGTCCCGTCCTTGCATGCACCGGTGGCTGTCATCTTTATCTCTCTCTCTCTCTCTCGCCGCCTCACACGCGGGGGCTATAAATAGCACCACCCATATCTCACCTTTACTCGCTCAATATAGAGGTTTCATCTACCATTGAACAAAGTCTGTAGTTTCAAGCTCTTTAACCATGGCCATCTCCAAGGCTTTGATTGCTTCTGTTCTCATTTCTCTTCTCGTTATCCATGTAGCTGAAGCTGATCAGAAGGTAAAGTTTTATCAGTCTTTAATTTCTTGATATCCTTCACTTTTGTCAGTACGTAAACGTTACTTTATGATCACTTTCTAACACAAACACGTGCTGTTTAATGTACCGCAGGGTTCTCTCCCGGCAAAAATGGGTGAGTAATTCGTCTTCTTAATTCCATCGATTTGTTATATATATGATTCGGCTGCAGTTTGATTAATTGGGTGGTCGTGATTGGCTAACGTATTCAAACTATGTTGTTAATTGTTTGCTGTATTTTCAGACTGTGGAGGAGCATGTGCTGCCAGGTGTCAGTTATCTTCGAGGCAGAACCTGTGCAAGAGGGCGTGTGGGACCTGCTGTGCCCGCTGCAACTGTGTTCCTCCGGGGACTTCCGGCAATCATGACGTCTGCCCCTGCTACGCCAGCATGACCACCCGTGGCAACAAACCCAAGTGTCCTTGAAAGTTGAAACATAAACATATGCCGGTGGTGTTTAATTATGTCTTTATAACCTTGAGAGAAAAATAAAAAGGGTGGTGGATCGAAAATGAAATTGTGTACTAAAAATAGAAGACTGTCTTTCTTGTGTAAATTCTGGAGTTATGTAGAAACCTCGCTCACTTAATTTTATCTTTATCGCTATTTTACTTACGCTGATATTGTAGTGTCAGTCACCTCTTAAATCAACTTTCGTTGAAAAAAGAAATTAAAAATTGATTTGACACTACGTTAGCAGCAAAGTGAAATAGTAATATGATAAAAATGTTGTTATATATAGCAATATTATTCATAAGAGTTGTTTTTATAGTTTTGTAATTTGAGTTGCATAATAATGTTTTTTTTTTTCCTATATATATATATTAAATGAATATGTTGAAGTTTCATCTATCTCTCCCTTCTTTCACTGGAAAATGCTTGGATAATATTATAGTTTCTATTATAATTTTCATGCAAATTCGTGTGGCATAATTTCGTTAATAATACAATTTAATTATTTAATAACTGGCGTAATAAATATGAGTTAAACTGACGTATTAACTGTTAAGAAACTTATACAACAATTAGCAACGCTCCTCTTCATTTGGTTCAGGAAATTAAAGTGCTGTCAAGGAGAAGCCAGTAGTTCATAAAAAACAAAAAAGAAAAGATGAAGTCCATCAAAGTCTATATGGTCTCTTTTGCGAAAATGAAGGGTCAAAATGAGTCGTCCAAAGCATGACCTGTAGATTTTTAATTACAAATTTTTATTTTTGATTAATTTGGGGTATTAACAAATAGATTTGTTTCATCAAGGAATAGTGCTAAAAGAAAGAGAAGTGATCGTTGCACTCCTCCAACACAATGCACTCATAACCACTTCTTTGTGTCTGCTGTGAGTATACAAGTTGTGCAATAAGAGAATTTGTATCATTTTGTTAAAATGAATACTCATTTTTTATTTGTATCATTCATGTCACTTTTAAAATTATTATTTAATTAAAATTTAATAATATATCTATTACATATCTAATAATAATTTTAAAAAATTACATAAATTTTAGAATGATTCAATAAAAGCTTAAGTTTTTCATCTTAACATTACTCTTCATTGAGTATTGCCCTTTATCGAGCCTCTTTTAGGACCGCAACTCTAGGCTTCTTGTGGGAAAACACAGGAAATGCCATTCGCTTCATATACACGATATATATAGTTACGTATTTTGTCATTAACGAAGTTTTTTTTTTTTTTTTTTCCCTTTTCTGAATTAAGTTATTTCGGTCTATTAAACTGATTCATATTTTATTTCATTTTTTTAATATATATATATATATAAAAAAATTAAAAGAATGCATATGATAATTATATGGATTTAACAGTTGATCTTTACATTAAAGCAATCAACCATCACTGGAATTCAACAAATATCACCGAAATCTTGCCAAAACGGCCGAGATGGCTAGGATCCGGCCAGAATGGTCGAGATCGGCAGAGATATGGCGGTTCTAGTTAGATCCAGCTAACTAGCAGGATACGGCCATTTTGGTCGGAATTCGGCACAACGGCCAAATTCTACAAATATATATATAATTAAAAAAAATTGCATACGACAATTATGTGCTATAAATGTTTAGTTTAATGAATTGAATCGAAAGAATTTCCTTATAATCTTTTTGGCACTACTATAATTTTCTTTTCTGCAAATAAACGTGAGGTAGTTCTAGACTTTTAACAGGTGCATCCAAAAAACTATGGCTATTTCCTACTTTAGCCTCCAATTTGACCAGTATTCATATACGATGCTACTGGTTTAAGCTATTATGGCCCAATTTGTTTTGCAGTGAGCCGAAAGGCCCAGAAAACAGTGTTCGGGCCCATTTATTAAATGGATCAGAAAGCTTAAAGACTCAAAATTATATTGAATCGAAACCCAACTCCCAAAATCCATAATCTCTACTAATTCTATTTGTTCAAACGGTGCCGTCTATATTCCTTTTGAACGGCAGAGTTTCCCATCCCTCATCCCCAATCCACTTCACTTGTTCTCTTTCTTGGCGTTCCTTCTCGGCATGATTTGAGCGTGATGTTAGCTCATGGCATGTGGAACGGGATCGATGATGTTACGACCTGTTTTATCAATAACGGAGACCGACAGCCCAGAAAGATCATGTTTGGCCCTCGCCCACAACTGTTGCAGTGAACCTCGTTTCATCAGTCGGCAAAATCCAAAACAAATTGTCGTAAAGTCTGCGCCTTTTTCCCGGAGGAGGTAACATTTTTCGACACTTTATTTGCTTTTGTCGAACCAACCAAAAATCAGAATTATTCGATGGTTTTCAGTGAGTCTGGAAATGACCCACCAATCTCTGATTTAAGCCTTTAATACTCGCGAGTTGATTGATGAGATTTCATTCTCAGGAAAAATAAAAAATAAAATTTGTTGAGGTTTCCAAATTATTTGATGCTTTGCTTTGTTCTGTTTTTGCTGAGGTCTTGCTTGTTCTGTATAGATGCAGGGGTACATATATAGGGGTTTCTGTGTACTGTGATTGCAGTTGAGGTCCGGCCGTTTCCATGCTGGAGTGTATTGGTGTAACTGAGTTTTGTTATAAAATTTTTCATTCATCGAAAAAGAAATATCTATATGCACCCATCTAACTCCTAGTTCCAGAATTCTTGAATTTTATGAGGTATTTGTGTTGTTACAACTAGAGTGATAATGGGTGATATTTTGTGGGTTGCATTGGGATTTGAAGAAAAAGTTGTTTAGGTCACCTGGACAAAGAGTTGAGTCAGTTTTAGGATTTTCATATACCTGTACCTGTGACTAAAGAATATGAACCAGTCGATATATTGAATTTTCAATGCACATAAAGGGTTTTATGTGCTTTCCTTGTCAATTCTTTTGAAAACAAAATCGTTTTATGTCTATTTTTTCCTGGCATGCGTGATTTGGGTGTTGCCATTGAAGCTGTGTGTCCGTTGTAAAACAAGATTTTTTTCCTCCTACTATATATTTATGTGACTTTCAGAATTGAGGCCCTTGTGAACATGACATTGGTTTTTATTACCTTGATACAGTTTTCAGACAAGAAAGCAGGGGTGGAAAGTAGGCTTTGCATTGGACACGGGCGGGATTCCCAGTAATGGTGATGGCCCTGATCTTGCCAGTAATGGTGACGGCCCTGATATTGGACGCACTCGATTGGGCAGAATAGTGAGTGCAGGTGGAAGACAGCTACTGGAGAAGCTGAACTCGGCTAGGAAGAACTTCCCCGTGAAGATATTTCTGCTTCTTTTGGGTTTCTACACAGCAAATGCATTGGCAACAATCCTTGGGCAGACTGGGGATTGGGACGTACTGGTTGCAGGTGTAGTTGTTGCTGCCATTGAGGGGATTGGCATGCTTATGTACAGAAAGCCTCCTCCTCTATCTGCTGCTAGATTACAGTCTTTAATTGGGATGATTAATTACTGGAAAGCTGGAGTGTGCTTGGGCCTATTTGTGGATGCTTTTAAATTGGGTAGTTAAACATGCTTTTTGCCCCCATTCTTGGTTGGTTTTCCTTTTTATTCTGATATAAGATCTACTGTTGACTGTTGTTTCTAAGCTCTTGTAACATGTTGAATTTTTCTTCATTTCTTTCCTGTTGTAACCCTGATTCCCATTGGTTAATTAGGTGTAAATGTATTGTAGGCTTTCTCAAATGTAAATTTTTTTTTTCATAAATAAATAAATATCTGTTTGATCATGCAGTAGAATGGAGAAACTCAACTTGAGAACATACCCACTCCCCCAGGAAACTTTTGCCCTTGTTGTAAAAATCCTAGCCTCAAAACATATCAATCCCCAAATAGTTCGAGCCACTTTAACAAAAGCTTGGCTTTTTGGCACCCCACTATCCAAATCTAAGCGATGTTGATGCAGTGGAAACACTCATGGTGAAAGAAGAGGGTGTGTGGAGCCTGGAGGGGTTAAAAAGAACCCTAGGCATGAAAAGAGACATTTGGTTTTGGAGGCCCTTTGCAGAAGGAGGAACAGAACATCGGTTTTCTTTCTTGGTGACTTTGATTTTTACCAAGTGAGCAGTCAACTAACTTAACTTCTACTGATGAAGTGTGCATGACATGCACATGCAATGTTTATGATAATTCGGCATTTAATAACAACCGTGCGGGCTTGTGGGTGGTGTATGCAGGATTAAAAGAAAAGCACCATGAAGGGAAAGTGCTTTCCCTGCAACCAACGTGAGATGCTCTGGTGCGATGGGTGTCAAAAACGTGGCGTGTCTCAAAGCCTGTGATCTCACGTGCCTTTTAAATAACATGTGAGAAATACATATTTTTTAATAAAATTTATTTCAACGTTGTCATTGTAATTAAAAAAAAAAAAAATTTGCTTCTCGTATCAATTTGTGTGAAATTAATATAGTTCATTTAGCAACACTCTCATCTTCATGAATCATTTTGTTTAAGGAAAATGTTGTCTAGGACTATATAAGCACAATGAATAGCCCGTCCAAAAAAACAGAAAAGAGAAAGCCAATCGGAACACTCACAATGAACTCTTCATATTTGACTTTTCTCTACATTTTTAACAAAAACCATAAAAATGCTCATTTAACAAATTCTTTGTCAAAATGTTAAACTTAACATTTGTAAGAGAGGCCTTGTTTGTCCATGAACAATACATTACAGTACTGTTCATGTACTTTTTTTTCTCATTTTTTTATATTTTTCACTACTAATCAACATCAAAACATTCTCACTTTTTTCACTTTTTTATATCACATAAATAATTTTTTATTACTATTCAAATAAAAAAATTCACTACAATACAAATTTTTTTCACTTTTTATATCACATCATCACTTTTTACTAATTTCAAAAATTAACAACCCACTATCCTGTTCTGTTCTGTTCTGTAATGTCACTTGCCAAACAAGCCCAGAATCTCTCTTTAGATTTAAAGACCAAAAAAAAAAGTGCATGTTACAATTTTTTAATATTATTTGTTGCATTGAATGCTTCAAAAAGGTTTGGCTTGACTTGAATTTAATTCATTAAATGCTTTTTTGTATTTAACTTTATCAATAAAAAATAGTATTTATTTAAAGTAAATAAACATTTATAAAGTTTGTTATTTAATTACTTTAAAAATTGACTAGCTAAAAATCAATTAAAATAAATTTTTAAAGTTAAACTTTAAAAAAATTTAAAAAGCTTATTATAAATGCTCTCAAAGTCTATAATGTCTCTTTTACGAAAATGAAGGGCCAAAGGGAATCGTCCAAAGCATGACCTGTAGATTTTTAATCCCAGTTTTTCCTCTTTAATTAATTTGGGATATCAGCAAATAGATTTGTTCCATTCCTCCTTTAGCCTCCAATTCGACCAGTATTCATATTGACGCTACTGGTTTAAAATGTTATGGCCCAATTTGTTCGGCTGTGTTCTGGCCCATTTGTTAAATGGATCAGTAATCTTAAAGACTCAAAATTATATTGAATCCAAATCCAACTTCGGGAAATGCTAAACCCACAACCCTTTCCCACAACTTCATCACAACTCCACTCACAATGGTGTGGGGCCCACACACATGGACCCCACACCATTGTGAGTGGAGTTGTGAAGGGGTTGTACC
Source organism: Alnus glutinosa (assembly GCF_958979055.1). Classification (NCBI taxonomy): domain Eukaryota; kingdom Viridiplantae; phylum Streptophyta; class Magnoliopsida; order Fagales; family Betulaceae; genus Alnus; species Alnus glutinosa. Next base: position 27,841,966 of record NC_084891.1, on the reverse strand, counting down.
CCAATCATCTTCCTCCAACTTCTAATTCCCAAAATCCATTAATCCTTACCCAGCCTTATTGTAATATTAACGTCCAGTTTCAACTGAGAGTGGACTCAATTTGAATTCAAACAGGTAATTCAACTAAACACGTGCCATTTCCTAGATCTTTATAGGTATTCATATAATGTAGAGGCATCACCTGTTGACAAGTTATCATTTAGCAGTTGTGATCTGTAATGTTCTGAGTCTGACTTTGCCTGGGTGGAGGAAACTCCATCTCTTGCCTATGACTTAATTTATTAGGGAGTCGTTGTAACCTTAAACATTGGACCAAAAGTCAAATTCAAACAGGTAGTTCAATTGAAATTAATAGATTCAAATCAAACCCAAACAAGTAGAAAACTTGAGTAATGCCATAAACATATTTTCATTCTATAACTATTTCATAATATGTGGTTATTCCAACCAAACTAGCATTGGAGTTTTTTTTTTTCTCACAATAACTAATATAAAAAAAATCAGTTGAAACTGTCACATTAATATTATATAATAATTATGAAATTCCTCATAAACTATCAAATTTGGGGAAAAATATTTTAGAATTATCACCTTAGAGCATTCACAATGGCCTCTTCATATTTAGTTTTTTTTTTTTTTTTTTTTTTTTTTTTTTTTAAAATTTTTAACAAAAATCACAAAAAATACCCGTATAACAAACTCTTTAGCAAATTTTAAACTTAACGTTTTGTCGAATTTTATCTTTAGATTTAAAGAATAAAAAAGGCAATGTTGTAATTTTTTTTAATACACTTTTTGCAAACCGTGCCAACATTTTCTCTCTTGACACCACAAATGTATTCATGGCAGTTAATTATTTTGCGATTATAAAGTAGTATTTATTTTAAAAAATGATTAGCAAAATCAATAAAAATAACTTTTTAAAATTAAATTTGAAAAAATTATGAGGAGGGTATCGTAAGTGGGCTTAGTCCCTTTGCCATATAACGTCTGGATTATCCAACGTTAAATCCATGACGTAACGGTTTTCCCAGAGTTTCCAGAGCCGTGTACTCCTGATTCCTTTCACCAGGTTTCAAGTGACTGTCCAATCAGGTGCTTTAAGCAGGCGTGAAAAGTGACCAAAATGGAGGCGATGGTTATCCTCAGCCGCTTGATCAACAGTGTGATTGTAGCATCAGAGCTATCACACTATTTCCAACGTTTTCTGTTCGCCTCAATAAATTTAACGAGACCTTTTCCATTCCCAGTTTCCCACTGTCACGTTTCTGGAGGAGGATATAGAGCAAAAGCATGCTTCAAGGCTCAGATTATGTTTTGTATATATTATTATAGGGAGAATATATTGTTTTATCATTTAAAAAAAATTAAATGATAAAGCATTATATATACATTTAAATATAATAAAATAAAATCTATACAGTAAAATGAATACCCTCTGAACCCAAATGAATATGATCGGAGGGTTAAAAATAAGTCGGATCATTCCAAATGCTTTTCTCTACCTAATGGAAGTATGATTTATTCCGAAGTTATAGGTTAAGCTGAGTAAGAAGTGTAAATGATTTAAATGATGGATTAAAGCCCGCAAGTTTTCCTAAAATGTACGGGTAATGCCGTAACGGTGTATTACATGTTTTCTTATGACTTCTTACAATTGTGCACGGCAATTTATATTTTAATGGTTAATGTAATAAGTACTATGTGAACTATTACATTGATTTGTAAGAATTTATAATAAAAGCTGGTGGAACAACATTCTTTTGCAAGGCAAAATGTTTTTTTCTTAAAAAATAAAATAAAATGCTTGAGGACTACAAAGTTATTTACAAACTGATGTGTCAGTTCATAATTAATGAAATAGTTAAAAAGTTGTAGTATACAAAGTGTTATTTGACAAATAAACTGTGACATCAATTTGTAATTACCTTTGTGGTAAAAGTTGTAGACTTGTGTCACCACTCAAATTTTTGCATTGCTAATACAATATTGCTCCTCTAATTGTAACTTCATTTTGACAAAAATGGGATTCATAAAGTTGAACATAGTAAAATAAGAAATTGAAAGATTTCGTTGAAATTTAAAAGAGGTGGAATAAATTGTATAGATATCTCCATTTTTATTCATTATTTAGATTAATGAATTAAATTATATAGTTATATGAGTGAAAGAAAACAGCTATATAATATATATTTACAGTAAAGTTGTTGAGTCTCGTCTTTGATTTATAAGAATAATTAAACTGTTGAGCATAAATAAATAGAAGAAGAAGAGATTGTTTATCCCAAGATTGGTTGATTAGTCATGTCATCCTCGCTTGAAATGGGTTCAAAAAATCAACCCTATTCAATTTTCACTAACATTTGTATGCATGGAAACTTCTTAGTTCTTATTTTTATTGCTCTTATTTGATAATTTTTTTTTTTTTTTTTTTTTTAGGGTATCCTAAGTCACTTATAACCAAACATACTTCATTCACTGTTGTCCCACACACAGTAATAGCCTTCCGAGCGCAGAGGCCCAGCTAGGATTACCAGATTAATCTCTGGCCCCATTCCAGTGCCACTGTAAAAATGAAGCCTTTAAACTCGGATTATGCTCAGGTGGCTAACCCCAAAAAAATGGTAACACCTAACCGAATTCGAACTCGAGACCTCAAGGGATGGTATCCCTATAGGCCGCAAGCCTTACCATTTATTACTCTTATTTTACTTTAAACTTTTGCTTTCTTTTCTAAAAGCAAAAACATTTACAGGATTGAATCAAGATTCTTCTTTATTCTTCTCTATTTTTTTCAAAAACATATCATATTTTATTTAATTTTTTTAAATTTTATCTTACAAAGTCAAACCTCAAAATTCGCAAAGTGAATTAGAATTAAATTCTGATTTCAGAAAATTTTTATTTTCAAACGCACCATAAAAAAAAATAAAATAAAATAAAATTATTCTTTCCTTTATGATTTCATAATTAATGACAATATTCCCATTCCTTATATCTTGTTATTTCAGAAACCACACTGGCGAAGACCGGATGCGACCACTCCAAGAATGCTTTCTCGTACACAGCAAACATGAAAAATGCACCAACCCCCTTTTTCGTTGGTAAAAGAATAAAGAATGCACCAACCCTCTTTATTACCGAACTTCGTAAACATTCTTTCACTATAAATACGACCACTCTTTCCCCCCTCCATGTGTACCAAATTTTGAGGTTAACGACAGAAACATATATAGAGCACCGGTTCCTAGGCAACAGGCCATGGCTATCTCCAAAACGCTAATTGGTCCCCTTCTCATTTCTCTTCTCCTTGTCCTCCTTGATGAATCTTATCAAAAGGTAAACTTTAGTATCCCCTTTTTAATAGAGATTTTTAATAATTTTGTTGTTTAAATTGCCAGCAATTCATACAGTAATAAGATCTAGCTAGATCTTACTTTCTTAATCCACAATTGTATCCTCCTCACTAACCCAAATAATTTTGTATTTAAAACATGTTTTAGGTGATCACAAGCGAGGTTGAGAGCCCTTCTTCACAAAAAATAGGTATATATATATTCATTTAGTTTTCATGTCTATCAACACTCGATTTCTCAGCATTCTTGCACTCTTGCCCACAGATTGTGAAGGTGCTTGTGAGGTGAGGTGTCAATTGTCGTCTAGGCCTCGGCTATGCAAGAGGGCATGTGGGACGTGCTGTGCCCGTTGCGACTGCGTCCCTCCAGGCACTTCTGGTAACTATGATGCGTGTCCCTGCTATGCCAATATGACTACACATGGCGGCAGGCGCAAATGCCCTTAAAGCTTCCTGCCCTTAATTGGCTTAGTGTTCTGCTTGATATCTCTCATAACCTGGAGGTTGTATAAGTATCATGTGTTGTGTAAAGAGAAAAAAGGACACAAATAACATACGGTTATTACTTGTAGTTGTTACCTAAGGTATGGTCGGGATCCTTTCCATTTCATAATAAATTTTACATATTTAATAGAGTATATATCATCACATGGTAAATATATTACTACGTTTAAAGACGGACTGATGGAGGGGTCCATAGGGGATACAGACACCTCCCTCCCCTCTTCTAAAAGGTTTTTATAATCCAAAATATTAAATTTGATGATTTCACAATATGAAACACGTTGTTGTGTGTATCGGTGTATGTAAAGTTAAGGCAAAACAATCAAACGGGGTTTTAAGTCAATTGATTGCATTCTACAATGTCTTCTAATTTTTATTTGATAACTATAATAATTTTTAGTTCTCAAGAAACAACTAAAAGAAAGAAATTAAAAAGAAAAAAAAAATTGAAAATAGAAAAAAGAAAATCCAAACAACTAAAAAACACAAAAGCAAAAAGGAAAAAAAAAATAGTACACATAAGAAGAGAAGCTTCAATACTATGGTTAAGCCGTAGGCTACAAAGTTATTGTCGTTATGCCTTGGCCCCTTCAATAATAATTTTTGGTTCTCTCCTTGGCCACATGATTTAAAATTTTAAATTAAATGACGTTACAATATGTACACCGTTAAATATAACAAAAGAAAATTTTAACTCGGAAATAAATCATATTCCCTTCACTTGAAATTCAATAGAGAAGATCCGAATCCTTCTTTGACCCAACAAAATTTTGAAAAACATGTGGTTGTAAGCTTTGTGAATGTTAAAGCCGAAGAGGAACTCTATAGACTATATCATGGCAAATTGGTAATTCAAGATTGGTCTTAATTTTATTAGAACTAAGTGGGCTTTGGATAGGTTAATGATAAAGTAATTGTACCCATCTGATGAACGGCCCACTAGGCATTTTGTTTTGGACCATAGAACAGAAAAATGGGTTCAGCTCCTCAAAATGAGACATTATATTTCTATTCTATAATTATTTTATAATGACATCGATGACCCACTAATTAATGTTCCAAATCAGCCGTTGCCTCTCGTTGTTCAAGGAGTGGATGCAACCATCAGCTTGTATTTATTAGATTTGTGGTTGGCATATGGGGATTAGTAATAAGAAAAGTTATTAGTAATCAAAAGCCCATAACATATTGTGGCTCTTAATCCTAGGCCTAACCACCTTCAAACCCTAACACAATAGTCTCTTAGTAGTCTCTTACATTGAGAAAATAAATAATTCACGTCCAATTTAAACCTCGGTTCCAAAAATCTCGGTCACAATAAAGAACTGCAGAGGCAGCAAATGCAGTGGAGCAATAAGTCATTTACCAGCGCCTAGTGAATAATGGGACCATTGCTAGAAGATTTAAGACTTTATAGCGGGCATTGAAAGATTGAACTAAAGTAATTTAAATTGATTGAACTATCAAATGTTGCACCAAACTTTACGTGCTTTGAAAGTGATTCAAAGACAAATAGCAGCCTAATTCCGCTAAGCCCAAAGCTAGAAGACCTATAATTCTAATAAGATGACAAGATCGGCATATAATTGTTGCTGAATCAAGTAATGTCTATGTAGTACCGTGGACCCGCGACCTACTATATAGGGTCTCCAGGCCCTCCCCTCATTCATTATTATGTCCGTAGTGTTGTCAAGGCTTGCGATTCGAGGGCATAAGTGTCTTGTATGATGGTAAAAAAATTGAAGGTTTTTTAAGTAATTAGCTTTGGCCTAGACAGCTTAGGTTACCGGAAAAGAGCTATGGGTCACGCAGCAAACATGACTCTCTTTGCCACGCCGAGGTGCAGATAGCCAGAGAATCGAATTATCACATCCCCCATCAAAAAATCGCTGTCGATTAAACAATTAATCGCCGAGTGCTATCCCCACCCCTGTCCTCGTGACTGAGAACTTTTTCTAGAAGTCACGTCGCAGATTTCAGTGTCGCAGTGAGATTAATCTGTCTGTATATATAATATATAATTTTTCGTACTCTCAAGCCCACACTCCAAGAGGCGCGTGAACAAATTCGCACGCTCTCACAGTCGCCTGCGAATGGTACGTGTTGCTCACAGCTTTTATCGATTTGCAAAATGCAAATGTTTTTTCTTTTTCTTCTTTCGAGAAATCATTTTAATAAGAGGAAGAGGAAAGGTACAGAATATTTTTCTTCTTGGGAATAGAGACGGTATTGGTACGGAGAGAGGGTCGATACGACACGTGGCAAACATCAAATGGATTGCCATGGTAGCCGTCGTTGATCCATGGGTTTCGGTTATAAAAGCCTGATTCAACCGTCTCAATCGCAGAGAAAGAGAAGTACGTGGTCTCCAACAAACCATCGGACGGCAACGAGGTTTCCCGGAACGCATCGGGGCCGTCTAGGCTTGGGCTCAGTGGCGTGTGCGGGAGTGGAAAGGATTGGGTTTTCGTCCGACGTGGACGCCACGTGGGTATTCGTTTGTCTGATGTTTCAGTGGCGATCTAACGGCCGTGAGGGGACCACCGAGCGTGCACCGCTGATATTAGAACGACGAGTGAATGGCGCCGTGTGTAAATGTGACGAGAGAGAGAGAGAGAGAAGAAAAGGAAAAGCGAGAGAAAGGGAAGGAGGTGGCGGTTTTTGTGAAGCATTTAAGCGCGAGTTTGCTGTGCGAAAGCTTCGGTTTTTTTTGAGTCTCGTTTGAGAGAAATGAGCTTCGGAGCTCTGGTGTGAATCCGTAGTATTTTGGGACTTGAAGGTTGTTTGTTAGTTTTCTTCTTGGGTTTAAATTTGCACATTTTCTCAGTGCTTTGGGGTAGAATTCGAAGAGAGAGTAATTTCGAATTTGAATTTACATCTGGGGTTTGATTCGGAGACGGGTGAGAAATTGCTGGGTCTGGGTTCTAAGAGATTCGCGCATTAATGGGTGTCTTTTATTCCAAAAGAGTTCAATGAACGTGATTTTCAGATTTTGATAAAGTATTTTGAATTTTGATTCAAGGAGTTTTCACGGGTATTTTAGAGCTTTTCTTATTTGTCGGCCAATTTGACCTCTCACTCTCTCTCTTTGTTGGCCTTTTTTTTCTCTCTGTGTCTGGTCTGTTACTCGGCTTTAATTCCCGAAGAACCTGATTCTCTGAACACGAGGGAACGAATTACTTTTCCTCCTTTCTTTTCCACAATCTCTTTGCTAAGCTTTTTGTCTCTGCTTCCTCTGTTCTTTTTCACCGACGGGATCCTCGCGAGCTCTACCACTCTAAACTCAGAGAGAGAGAGAGATATGTGGCAACGAAAATCCATTTTTCTCTTTCTTTGGAAAACCCAAACGCCACTTTTTCGGTTTTCTTTCCGGCGAGCTTTTCGGTAAAACTAAACCCCCCCAAAAAAAAGAAGTTTCTTCATATATATCTCCTCCGCTCTCTCTGTTTCTCTACGTTGTTCTCTCAAATCAATTTCTTCTTCACATTTTATCCTTTTTGTCTCATTACAGAAACGGACGCGGTTTTTATTTTTGGCACGCTCTGATTTATTTCTCTCTGACCCGGTTTCTTTCTGTCATTGAAGAAATTCAAAATCCCAAAAAAAAAAAAAAGAGTGGAAAAAGAAAAAGATCTGGATTTGTGTCCGATCGAATTCTGAGCCATCGAAGCCGTTTTCAAAAATTCAGATGTTGTTAACTCAGAAATGGACAAAGCTCGAGACGTGAGGCGTGGAGCGAGTCAGTTCTCTCCAGCCAAGCCCCACAAGCTCTTCGCTGGTAAATTCACACTCACACACAAAGATACAAAAAGAGAACAAAACCCACCCATTTTTTGTCCTTGTCGTTATCTGGGTGTTCGTTGTTTCCCTTTGTGATAAGGCTTCGCCGATTATGCGTGTCCTATGTACCTTATTATCTCTTTTCTCGTGGGTTCTAGTTGTTTATGAGCTTTTCTATTTGTGTGTGTAATTTTGAAGGGTCAGATAGTGTTGGTGGGGACTTTATACCTTCGGAAAGATCGAAGAAAGAGAGGCTAAGGAGATTGAGTGCTGTTGGTCGGACAAGCTCGAGCTACAAAGGCTACGAAATGGGTTGCGATGTGTCTGACGGAGAAGATGAGCTTCGTGTACAAGCACCGTCTATGAGTAATGGCTCTAGCAAGAGATTTAAGATTTCCAGAAAGGTAGACAGTTTTGATGAGCGGAAGTTATTAATTATTGTTCATGTTTGTTGCGCTTTTTAACCTCTTAAAAAAAAATTATTTGTACAGTTTTTTGATGACTGCAATGGCGTTGATCATACCTCTGTTCCGAGAAAGCTACGGTCAGGTGAGTGGTTCCTGAATCAAAACCCGGAAGATTTTGGCATTTTCAATTTTTCGGCAATTGGAGTCTCCGTAATTTTTTTTTTGTTTTTTTTTTTGATGAATTACTTGGAGCCCCAGTTTTTAAATTTCAGACTCGTTCTTATTTGGTGGGTCTTCTGGGAAGTTTCTTATTTTGTTTTGCTTTGGGGTTTGGATTAGAACTGAAGCAAAACTGAAGCTTTTTGCTTTTTCTTTCTTTTTCTGGACGCAAGATTCTGTGTGTTTTCAATTATTTCTATTTAATATGTTGATGCTGCCACTTTTATGCCGCATTTTTCTTTTAAATTAATTAGTACAGTAGTGTTTTGAGATTTTGCTCCATTCTGTCCTGAGTTTCACTTTTCCACGGGAGATACTTTAGCTTTTAGTGAATCAGAAAGGTATTTTGTATTAAATTGAAAAAAAAAAAAATTAATCTTGGTATTTTTTATTTGGTTAATGTTTGTGAATTTTATTTTTTACATTTACAGCCATGAAGAAGCGCAATCGCGAATCTGTTTCGCCACCTTTACCAGATTCAAAGAAGCTGAACCATACAGTCAGTGGAGTCGAATCGCACGTAAAGAATGGTGTAAGGAAACCCAAACTGAACATGGTTAGTCCTTTCTGTTTCGCCACTATGAAAATATCCCTTTCTTATCCTTTTTTGATCTAGCATTTTGATTAATATACTTGGAGTTGATTTTGTAGAAACGAACCCCAGAGCAGACTCTTTCTGGGCCAATAACAAAGGATGAGGAAGAAGTAGTGGAGACCTTGTATGCATTGGCCGGAATGTTCCCAAGCAATGATGTAAATGAGAAGAGTAAATTAGACGGTGAATCTATGGAAGAAAAACCTTCTGCTTTGCCAGAGTCAAGGGAGAGTACAATGCCTTCATTGGAAGGTTATGGTTTCTTCATTTAGCTCATTTCATAATATTCTTATTATTTTTTTCCGTCTTTTAAATTGTGTACTTTATCAGATTCAGCAGTTACAAAAGAGAACTTGAGCTCAATGCCCAGCTTGATAATTGCTGAGGTTGCCAATCCCTCATCTAATGTGGAAAGATCTCCCAAAGAAACTACAATAGTAGACTCTTTGAATGAACCCCGTGTTCAAGAACAACCCGATTTGCCTGACAGCAAGAGAGTTCGTATAGAATTAGATTCTTCTGTTCCTCAATTGAATCTACATAGCATGCCAATCTTGACTAAGAGTGAAAGTAACAGTGAAAAGCCATTGGGTGATGCTGATGAGCTGAGCTTGGATACTAGGTGGGTAGTTTTATAGATGATTTAGTGCTCTCGTATCTTCTTCTTCTTCTTCTTTCTTTTTTTTTCCTGTTATTCTTTATATATAATTCTTTCATATTTTTCTATGATCCAGTAGATTGAAGCTACCCACACAACCAGAGACCCCACTGATTGAGAGGAAACCAGAGATTGCATTGGGGCCAGTAAGCATAATTTCCTAGTTTAAACTAAATGTTCTTTGAGCTAGATCTGAATTTAATGGTGGCTTTCGGTTGCTGTATAGGCCATAGCCATTGCAAGTCAACTGGAACAACAAAATATGATCAAGGAGCCTACGAAAAATGGTACACTTCTGACTTGCTCAGAAGGTCTTATTATCATATTGTTTGGAGTTTTGCTTAGTTGCAAAAGTGGCATGTTTTATAGTTTTGCATGTCAATATTGTGAAACAATCATACTCTTTCTTTGATCAAAAGGTCCAGCATTGTGGCCAGGCTTGTCTTCAGTGGTATCGCATAGTGTTGGGAGTCACGGTCCTTCTGTGCAGTAATTTTCTTGCTTTCAATATTTTTCATACATTCATTGTAACCATTTTCTTTGTTTCTCCCCTGTTCTCACGGATTTTGCTGTCTCAGGTCCTCTGCTGCTAAAATTCAGGGTTGGCTTGATACTGCTGTTGCCTCCAGGGACAGGTCATTTGGAAGTGGTTCTTCAAGTGGAAAGGTGAAGAGGACTAGTAATTCAGTGATTGTTAAAAAATAATAAAAATTCAGTGATTGTTTCTTATTTATGCTATCTATTTCTTCACAAATGTTTGTATAGTATTTCAAGCATCTGATTGGTATTGGGTTAACTACACAGGTTTCAAAAGTGGCTGTTAATGAAAATTCATGGAAGAGGTGTGCCACTCATGTTCGCATAAGTCATCTCATTCGGATTTTTCAAATGCCAGAGAACCAAGAGAGGTTGCTATTGCAACCTAACCAATTGAAACCACAGGAAGGATCAAAGCTAGGAGTTCTTATGGCGATGAACAACTTCCATGGGGTGAGAAAAAGTTTAAATGGGATTATTTCTCCTTCCAATCTTTGCAATTCTACTACTGAAGGAAATTCAAATGAAGCTAAAACTGGTATTCTTCAGCACCAGCGGCTCCATCAAGATCAGCCCCAGGCTGCCCTGGCATCTGGGGTGTACACTCCACAGAAGCAGGTAAGCTTATATTGCAATTGCTATGGTTTCTTCCTTTCCAATGTTTTGATTATTCTCTGGTTTATTGTCAGAGTTTCGATTTCTTGTCCTTGTTGGCTGGAGGTGGTGGGGTGGAAGCGAAGAATAGTGTGAACAGAGCTGGAAATGGGTTAGATTCTATGTCACAACTCCAGGTTCCTTATCTTCATTCTCTGGCCCAGCAGCAGACTCTTATGCCTTTCTCAATGCCCCAAGCTCGCTATTCCTCCGCTTACCCTGATCAGCTTTCAGGAGCACCAGCAACATCACATCAGGTTTTTAATTCTTTCTTCTTAGAATACATAAATAAATTTGTAGAAGGAGATTCATAAGGGCCAGTTAAAATTTGCTTTGCAACTTTCCCTTTATAATGTCTTTTTTTTTTTTTTTTCCCTCATGCCTGTTGCAAGTTTCTGAGTCACTTGATGGAGTTGCTGACTTTGCACCCTCTGAATGAGAACGATCAAGTGAAAGTTCTAACTGGAGGGGTGAACTAATAGGATAGTTAATATATGATTGCCCAACGATATACTGTGAACTCGGTTAAAGACTCCAGCTTGTCCATCACTTGACTAATACGAACTTGCAATAAGCAGCAAGTTTGGTTTCTATCCATATTTATGCTAACTGGTTGTGGCTTTACCTTGTCATGTTAGCTGTATAAATTCTAAAACTAAGTTGTAATGCTTCATTCTAGGTCCAGCTTCAGGTACCTCCATATCTTGGCAGTCCATTCTGTGGTTCCCATGCAAGTCCTACAACCTTGACAAAACAACAGCAACAGCATCAGCATCAGCAACTGCAACTGCAACTGCAACTGCAACAACATCAGCAACAGCAACTGCAACTGCAACAACAACATCAGCAACAGCAACTGCAACAACATCAGCAACAGCAATGCTTTTGGGCTGCTCAGCTGGCAGATCAATACAGGCCTGTGGGAACTTCAACTTCCATGACCCAAGTTTCGAGCTGGCAACAGGGAAGGCAAGATTCTCCTATGCTGATCCCATGTGCCCAAGCCATTATCCCACCTCCCCCTTCATCCCTAGAACTACTTGGCCCCAAGTACACTACAGTTTCTCAACAGCAGCAACACCTCATGGCCATTACTTCAACGTTTCCCCCTACTCGGCTAAAAAGGCAAGACCACGCTCTCCCTGCTGTCTATGATGAGACTGGAGGTGGGTTCCATGCCAGTGGGGCACTGCCATTGCAGTTACTCTGCAATGAGCGCCTTTGATGTGAGCATCGGCAGCTGTTTGATGAGACGATGGAAGGGTAACACATTATTCCATTCATTCTTTCTGTTCATACTCAGGGACTTGGTGTGGCATGATCAAATAAGTGAAGATACAAGCAAACTTCAATTGATCACCATGCATTTCAGAATATCAAATCACCAGAAAGGAGAGCACGCGGGGCAGCCGGAGGAAAATTGCCGAGACCGAATATGCTGTGGGAGAACCTGAGACCTATCAGCTGCTGGAGATAGGTTTTGTAGTATAATACTTTTATGAGCTTATAAAATCACGTCAATGCCTTTTCACAGAGAATGATGCTAAATAGATTGTTAAGTTTCTTTTTACTTGCCTGTACCCCCTACAAAATTGTCTTTCTAGCCTCTGTTTTGGTTCTTCCATTATCGTTTTGACCTTGTCTGCTTTAGGGTTTGAGGTTCATGGCAACCACTCAAAGCATAAAGACAGAGGCAGAAAAAAGTGAAAAAGTAAAAAAGGTCAAGTAGTAAAGAATTAGGCGCAGAATTTGGATCTCTAGCAGCCTAGTGGAGTCTTGGCATAAGCTCACTGATACAATCACAAGATGGGTTCTGTGAGGGGAATGGTAATGTCAAAAAGAAAATGATTTTTGGATGCTTTTAGGTCAAGAATTCCGCCCTCCATACATGGTAGAACCATGTGGCCATTATTGATGATGCACCGTCCTGTGTAATCTTAAATTTGTAATTCTCAAAGCAGAATAATGCATGTAAAAAGGACTGAGAAATGTCGCTCGACAGCTTGTTGAAAGGATTCATACTAATTCATTATGATATTGCATTCTCATTTAACTGTTAACTTGCGCCTTTTGCCTAACTTTTTGTCTTTAGAATTTAGGTTGGATGATATCCACATAAATTAGCCGTCAAAATTGCTATTGAAAATTACTTGTCCAAATAAATTTTGGACTCTTCAGTTGTCTACTTAACCAGGTAGATCTCATATATGCTCTCTCGTAATAGCTATTCAAATTACCAACAATTTGAATAACTAATTTCTATAGATCCCAATCATGGACGGCTCTGAATGAGGATATCAAAGCATTAATCTTTAGGACAAGGTTTTTTCTTAAACTGGATTGGAAGAATTTCTTTTAATCAAGTCTGTTAAATTGACATTGTTTAAAATGGATGTGATTCTCACGTTATCTATTAAAATTGGATGTGAAAATTAAAAATGCATATGTATTTTGGACGCATACCAAATTTAAGAAACTGAATTAAAAAAAAAAAAAAAAAAAAACAAAAAAAAAAAAAAAAAACAAAAAAAAGTCTAAAACAGATAACGAGAGGCCCCAAATTTTCAAGCCACCTTTGCCTGGAAGCATTAAATTTTCGAGCATATTGTGGGTCCGTGGCGAATTTGGATACCATGCAATTCTTGCATATGTGTTCGCCACTCATTCTGATTTTTGTACGTATCTAAGAATATTCACGTCGGCTAAGCAATTGTTTTCTGTATTCTAGTTAATTATTATTATTGTTATTATTTTTCTCTACCCACATTTTGAAAGTACTTAACACTCCACCCTCTATTATAGCTCTTTATTTCCACTATTCTATTTGAAAGTTCTTTCTTTTTCGCTCTTCTTCTTCTTCTTCTTCTTTTTTTCTTTTTTTTTTTTTTTTTTTTTTAATTTTTTTAATTTTTTTTTTTAATGTTTGGTGAGTTACAGTACTACTGCTCACCATTAGCGCGGTAACAACTCATCAATTTTTCAGCTAAAATAATTAGCTTAACGTAATTATATATTTACCCAAATTTACAATACCAATGATCAAAATAACTTTTGACCGAAAGGAGTCTTCTTTCAACTTGGTTCGCCAAATGAGTTGGGACTCTTTTGACTTTTGGGGCACACAATGGGGCTGAGTTTTACCGAATTCAAACAAACTTTCAATTCATTGGTGGTGGAAGTTGCTGAGAAGTACCACGTTCAACCAATTGCCAACGCGCGGTTGGTACTACCAAACATCTGAAATACAAATGGCAAGATGAAGATTGTGGTCAGAATCCACCCAGCTTTTCAATACTATGAGTCTATGACTACTTTGGATTTGCCTTTTCTATTCTATGACTTTTCGCTGTCCTACGCTGTGAGTTGTCTCATATTATGGTTAGAGGATTGAAATTTCTTATAATTTTTTTGTCTGAATTTCTTAGAATGAGAGGGAATCTCAGGTCTCGAACTGTTTGGCCAAGTCTTCCAACAGCCAGAATTTACTGTTTATCTGTCCAGATAATTATAAAAAAAAATACAAACAAATATAAAGCTGACTTTTTACTTTTTACTTTTAAAAAAATAGCAATTATTGACAGTCACTTTCTGTTGAGGAGAATGTTGATTGCAACCACGATTTAATTAGGGTGACCGCGTGACCACCTAAGTTTATTGTGACATTGGTCAAAGTGGCTGTGCAGGTAGCTTAATGTGGTTGGAGTAGTTGCACAACTACCCACAACTTATTATTGTGGTCATGCGATTACCATTGACCATGGCAAAAGTGGCCGCGTGGCCTTTCCTATCTGATCAAGGTGGCTGTACAGTCACCCCCAAGCCTGTTAAGATAGCCACATGACCACCCTTTGCCTATGGTGGTGGTCGTGTAGCTACCCCTAATTTGTCGTGGTGTAACCACATGGTTGCCTCTTACCAGGATAAAGTGGTTGCGAAACCACCCTTCTTCCATTTATAGTTGTCAGTTTTTTTGGTTAGTTTTTTTAAAAATAATAAATTAACCCTAAACCTGCAAAAGTTAAGCATGTCTTGTCAAAATATTTTTAGGTGCTAAAAATTTCAAAAAAGTTTTGTATTTTGAGTTCTTTGTCAATGTGTTTGAGAAAATCATGTTCCTTGAAAAATACATTGACAACTATAGCCAGAATTTCGGTAACTCGAAATAATAAGCACACCAATTTGGAGAATGGATGTACAGAGTCTAGTTTATGTATATTGCCTTGATTGATTAAATATGAATTACAAACACTCATAATGTCACAAACAGCGAAATGGGGAAAGTGGGGGAAAAGGACCTCATTCAATTTTCTGATATTACAAGAGGAAATTGGAAGCAAGAAATTTGATAACAAATTAAAGTAAAACCCACGGCTGGGAAAAAAAATTCCACAGGAACAAATTGCACTCAAAGCACTCAGAATAATCTCACTCCAACTTTTCCAGTTCGCCCATTCTCTCAATAATCGCCTGCAAGTTAAAAGTAAAAATCAGCAATATGGCCAAATTCTTAAAGTCATATTATTTGCATCGTAGAAAAAAAATAAAAGACCAAAGTTGGTTGCTTCTAAGTTATAAACAAAAAATTAAAAAATTAAAAAGGTCACAATAACCAGGAATGAGACGATAACTATGTGACCAAGGTTGGTGCTATAGTTGTCCTCTCTATATTAAAGGCAGAAAGAAAGGCATGAGGGAGATTGGAGAAAAACAAGAAGAGAGGCTACACAGATGGCACAATAAACTACATTACTATCAATATATGGGAGATGGAAAGCCAAACGAGCTTTGATCTCACATACTACAGATACAGGGGGCAGACAGTAATATGCGCACCTTTTTGCTTGTTTCTTGGAGCTCACCAGCTAGAATGAATTCATCAAGTATCAGATAAACCTTCAGGAAAGGGGGAAAAAGAAAAAGATCAGTACAACAAGTCAAACAACAAAATGATCTGAACAAAAAATACACATATGCAGAGGGTATGGAATGGAACATAAGTTAATACTCTACAGATCAAGCAATATCCTCTATGATCTTGTCTGAATAACTCTTACAACAAAAATCAATGTTAAAATGAAGATAGTTTATGCATTGTTCAGCCTGGAAAAAAGAAGAAGGGAATTTGGGGGTGGGTTGGAGTGTGCGCATGAACATGCATTGTGCAGCATGACTAAGCTAACACTAAGGAAATTAGAGATTGTATTGTATGGTATAATGAACAAGGGCATCGTATAAATGCCAGGTATCATTTACATTGTATGGTGTAATGAACAAGGGCATCGCGTAAATGCCAGGCATCATTTACAATAAAATCAAATCCACATTCACAAGATTGATAGGGGAGGCTCTTTCATTTTCCACACAAGTTCACGCAGAAACATGAAGTCTAAATAAAATACTTGGGACCTATGAATTAAATACTTTATGCTGCCATGGAAGAAATATGAAAGAAAATATATAGTCTCATTCCCATACAATGGAGAGTTAGAAGCTAAAGCATGCCAACTAATCACCAGGGTAA
Source organism: Alnus glutinosa (assembly GCF_958979055.1). NCBI lineage: Eukaryota > Viridiplantae > Streptophyta > Magnoliopsida > Fagales > Betulaceae > Alnus > Alnus glutinosa. The sequence continues at coordinate 27,825,736 of NC_084891.1, read as the reverse complement.
GTTTAGTTTGCCCATCCCACAGAAGGGAATATGAGCTTTGATAAACAATTGATTGGAGTAAATGATGCATCTAACTATCCAACTCATTATCACTAACGTCAGCACAGAATAAGATATAAAGTCCAGCACATTGCCTACAGATCTAGCATCTGGAATACTTCAGATAGCAGTTTCTATTTTGGAACTCGTTTCATTGGCAAAGTTTAGTCCATGTAATGTTTTTATTACGATGTTAAAAACATCCAGCTCTAGTAACAGCATTATAATAATTAAACTACTTTTTGAAATGGCACTTTTTGTGTTAACAGCAACGCTTACAGAAGTACTATTTTTTTCTTTTTTCTATTTTTTTGGTAAATCAGAAGTACTATTCAAAGGAGGACTCTAATTATGCCATCAGAAATGATAAATTATACAGAATTCATTTTGTGAAGAATTTCACCTTCAAGAATTACTTCAAAATATGCTTTAATCACAGCTTTAGAATCAGTTTTCTTGATAGCCACATGTTGATGCATTATAAGTGCTATTTGAAATAGTACCTTCATGGGTTATAGGTTTTATTTCAGCAAAGCACCGTTTCAAGTAGCACTTCTTAGTCCATTAAAGATGAAACTTGAAATAGCATATTGTGTTGGTATTTTTTTGTCTAAAGACATCACTACAAATAATGCTCTCATCATAGCACTAAAGTGTAATTCCTAACAACATTTTTACAATTATCTTAAATGTGCCACTTGAAATAGCACTTCAATGAAAGACTTATTTTTAAAAGCATTATTTCAAGTAGCCCTTTAAGAATATTATTAGAATCTTTGTCTAAAAATATTACTTCCTTTTAAGACTCTTATCACAGTGTTAAAATCCTAATTTCTAAAACTTTTTCTTTTTTCTAGACCTAGAAAGCACTTTTTTCTTTCTTTGGCCAGAAAGAAAGCACCATTTCAGATAACACTTTGACATGCACAATACTGTTATTTGATAAACACGCTTATTTGTATAGCACTCTCTGTCTTTTTCCCAGATACTTGTTTTGTCTGGAAACGTCATTCAGAAAATATCTATACAACAGTGATAAATCATTGCCACTAGCATCAATCGACACTATACAAGAAGCAGATGAGCATGGAGTAGGAACACTTCACAGATAATTGGGCAAGAAAGCACATCATAAGTGACAAACCTTGTGAAAGTTGAAAACCAAATCTAGCTCGCACACATTGCTGAAGAAGTGATCCAATATTTCCACGAATAAATGGATGCACTCCAAATATGCCAATTCATTATCAGTAATGTCAACACAAAGCGAGAAAAATAACCCGGCATATCGCCTGTAGATCACCTTGTGTGTACGGAACTGCAAGAAGCATTATAATCAGGCAGCAGCGCATAATAATATCAGGGAAAAAAAGTTAATGTAGCAATAATTTCATAACATATTAACTACAAAGTCAGGCTATAAAAACAGGTTGAGACATGCAACCCTGCCAGTGGGAACCTTGCTCAAACAATTATAGCCTAACTGATGCATTGATAATAATTATTAACCTAAACCCAGCTTGGAAATTAGGTTTAGTTGCCAGTAGAACAGAGGGTTGGTTTTTGATTTCTTGGGTCACAAATATAAGAAATGTGAGAATCAAAGTTCCAATTCCCATCTATTTTCCAACAATTTTTCTGTACCCAAACATTGCCAAAAAAAAATAATCGGGAAATGTAAAAGAATGACTTTAACAAAATCAAAATAAAGAAATCTCACCTCGACGAAATTTGTGAACTTGGGATCTCTGTTCACCACCAATCGATGAACCTACAAAAAAATCAAATTCCAAAACCCTAGAAAATTCTTCCCCCGAAACAAATTACAGCAAAATAAAAATACCAACAATAAAACTAGAAGCAAAAGACGAACATCATACCTCGTATTCGACCTTGTGCTTCTCGGAATCCTCGAGAGGAACGTAGTACTTGGCTAGACGGGTCTTTCCCTGCCTGTTCTGTAACAATATGAACCGGATCTGCCAAAATCAAAGAGGTAAAACGACATGTTCAACAACATATTAAAACTGATTGAAATCGAAGCCCAGTGGAAGATGAGTTTGATAATTGAAGACTTTGAAGTACCATTATTGAAAGAATGGAAGGGAAATTGAGCAAAGAGCAACTAGGGCACAATTTCGTTTTTCAATTCGGTCACGGGTTCAAGTCTTTGCAAGAAAGCGAAGAAGAGAGTGAAATCTAGCGTGCCGTTCGCAGACGAAATAACGGTGTGCCCATTTTGAAAATACGCCTGGCGTGCGTTGTTTTATCATTTAAGGGGAATTAATCAGCGCCTACTTTGAACGGATCAGCTCTGATTGGTTAATAATTATATAGTATGTTTGGCAGGATGAAGATACTCTACAATTTTAAAGAAATTTGAAATTCTTAAATTATGTAAATTTAACCCCTTTTTTTATATCGTATAACCGGAAAAATGTTACATATTAAAGATATAACATATTATTTTGGCAATAACAAAAAAAAAAATCATTCCAAAAAATGTATTTTCTTCACTTTTGAAGAGACTCTTATTATTTACTAAATCAAAAGACAGTTTTTTGCTCAAAACTTTTATACTACATAAAGTATAATAATCTGATAAAAATATACTCAATTCTCATTGTTAACATGTCACATTTTAATATATAGCATTTTTCATGCGTTCAATGCATGAAATGACCTAAATTCACATCATTTAAGAATGTCAATTTTTTTTAAACTTAAATAGTCCTGTTTGGAACCCAATTTTTTAAAAACAAATTCTATTAGGTTTTGCTTCTTTTTTTTTTTTCAAAAACAAATCATATTTTATCCAAATTTTTCTAATTTTATTTTACAAAGTCAAACCTCGAAATTTGTGCAATAAATTATAGTTAAATTAGTTTTTGAAAAAATAGAACACCCAAATGCTAGGAGAGAATATTCAAAAATTTTGAATAATTAAATGTGATATAACACACACACACACACACAACAAAAAAAAAAAAAAAAAAAAAAAACCCACACAAAACAAAACAAACAAAAAGAATGATATAATGCATGTTTGGTTTAACCGATTTAAAAAGTGCAATTTTCACTCTTTAAGAATTGTGGCTTAACCCTTTAAAATCGTGTTTTTTTATTTTTAAACCACTCCTTGTTGGGATTTAAAAACGTGAATTTTTTTCATGTTGTCAAACTACTATTTTTATAAACATTGGAAATGCTCCCACAATTTTGTCTAGAAACACATTTTTGTTTTTGGCATGCAAAATCGCGGCACCAAACGGAATCTAGCCAAACTAAGCATGAGGTTGATATTGCCACTCTTAGAAATTCACTTTCATTTGTCAAGGGAGGTTTTAAGAGACTCACATGGTGCACATATAAGGGGAGGATTGAAATGGATCAAAATAATTCAATGTGTGATTGAATACAATTTGTTAACTAGAATTCTTTAATAACCATTCTTAATGCATAAAACAAAACAAAATTGCACCATTTAATGATGGTGCATTTCTTCTACAAAACACTCCTAAATTACAATTTTGAAGAGAATTTTCAACACACACTGTGTTCTTCACTCTTATTCTTAACCCAATGCCAAATCAAATAACAATACAAAACCAAGTTCTCTACTTTCTAGCTTGAAGACAAATTACAAGGCAATATATATCACCGTGTCTGTGATCAGCAAGATGTTGTTAATCCCTAGAAGTCGTGCTCATATTTAGAGTTTGCTGCAGCCAAGAGAGCAGCTCCTATACCAGACCCGTCTTTTGAGTGTTCTATAATTACATTCTTTGATATTTCAAACCCCAAAAGCTCTGTAACCGCATCTTGTAAGTATCTTCTGTACTGGGGATAATGCTCATACAAGCCTCCATCCATAGCCACCACTGTCCTCTTCCCAAAGATGAGACCTTGTGAATCCTCCTCCATCTTCTGCAGAATCCCCACAATTCCTGCACCAGCTAAGCGGCCACCTCGCTTTACAATAGTGTCACATACCTCTACGACAATCTTCCTTGCACTTAAATTGCTCTCAACCTAATCTCAAGATTCGGAAAGAAAACAGAAGTAGGGAAATTTGGTTATTTCTCAAGATTCGGAAAGAAAACCTCTGATTTATTATCACATTATAGAGGCTGAATGTCAAAAGGGTGGGGCAATGTGAGGAGTTTACCCCCGCTATATCATAGAGGATTGATCCAACAGCTTTAAGATCATCAGAGTAGTCCTGCTGCATAGCAGAAAGATATGGGGTCCTGTAAAAATTAGTTCAGAACACATTAGTAAACTGAAAACTATAATATATTTAAATGAGGATTAGCTGCAGAGAAAGAAAGGTAATCCTGAAAAGAGGTCAGCCCACGGCACATGCCAATTGAATAAGTGAAAGCCAAGTCCTCAAGACTTACTATACCTAGCTTTCAAACGAGAGTAGTTAGACAGTATTTTTTGACTTGAAATGAAAATGCAAAGACACAAGTGAAAATGCAACGACACAATATCAAAAAGATTGAGTAGAGACTATATGATGGAAGACGACTACAATGTTTGGAGTCAACTAGCGTTCTTTTCCATGAAAGTCAATTTACATAATCATGAAGCTCATGCAAATAATCAGTTCTTATGTTTCACGTGATCAGCAGTAGAATTTATCTTTCATGGTCTATTGATTCCTAATAAACAGGTTTTCTTTAAGTTATAGCTTTTAGTGTCATTGTAGAACAGAACAAAGTGAAAAGAGGGGGCAACAGAGAGAAAAATATGAGAATATTGTTTTGAGAAAGGGTTATTTTTCCATTCATAACCAAGAGATTTATTCAAAGCATCATAAACATTTTTGTTATGGATGTGAGACTCAAATGGTGAAAAAAAAAAGGTCCAATGGTGGGAAAAAGACAGCAACAGCACAAATTGCATGCAGATTAACTATAGTTGGACCACATAGCAACATAATTGATTTAGATCTACGAATATTACTCGAGGCTAATTTGAACATCTACTATCACTAGATTATGCTGAAGAATTCTAGTCTAGAACCTGAGTACAAATGGCGTTGATAGTTTTTCTGGAATAGAATCACCAAAAGCTCCTGCTTCAGCAATCTTCAGTAGCACTCTTCGTACTATTTCACCGAGATACATTCCAGAGATTGTCTTTTCAAATATCTGTCCATGAAATATAAACAACACTCGATAACTTAGTCTGTATTTCACTAGTACCATCAAATCTAAGTTAACACTGACGGTAGAAACTATAGCTTACCTGCTCACCAGGATTAATGCTAGCAACATCCATATCTCTATCAAAAACTGTTAAAGGAAGACCATTTGAGAATGCACCCCACTCGGTGTTTATAATCTGAATCAACAGATTTTATTTTTTAAATTAAGGATTAAAATCTAAACTATGAGTAGTAGACAAGTTATAAAGATGGAAAAAAGAGTTGGAGTGCTCATATACACCGTTCTTCCAGAAGAAGACACATGGCCCTGAAGTTTAGCAATAGTGTCCGTCCGTTCAACGTAGCAAGCATTGGTTCCAGTACCCAAAATGACAGCAACCATGACATTATCATCCCAGTATCTTGCTCCAGCTAATGTTCCAACAGTATCATTGACCTAAATTGCATTGACTTATAAACTATTGCACTTTATTGTTCTACAAATTTCTTCACAAGGAGAATGCTAGCATGAGAAACAACATACCAGGGCAGACACTCGCATATCCAGTCCTTGCCTTTCCATAGCCTCATTCAAACAAGCCACTACATCTCTTCCTGCCTGTAAGGAGTTTGAAGTTCTCCATTATGCTTGTATTAATTTAACAGTTTTATGCCACCATTCTTAAAGAAATGGCTAATCTCTTATGCGCTATGAGCTCCCCAAGACCGAGGTTATGTCACTACTGGACACTAAGATGCGGAGGTTGAATCATTCTAAAAGTTACCATATCCAGGTTAGTAAACATTGACCCAAGAGTAAAAGTTACTCTGAGTCGGATCAGTGCTAAAACATTATAGTAAAAGTTTGTTCATTGTTCACTTTTCATGGAAATGGAATTGACAATCAAATAATTCACAAAACCATCAATGTGAACTTGATTAGTTTTACCACATCATAAACTGGCTCTATTTCTGCAGTCTCATCAAACAAACTCATGATACAACTTAGATCACAGCATTGAGAAATTTTGAGAAGTTCCTCTGGTATATAAGGATATAACCAACTGTAATAGAGCAGTGGCACAAGAAACTCTATTCCCAAACAGAAACTCACCAACCAAAAAGTCCTTTTCTGGAACTGGAGGGGAAATGCTTGAAAATTTAAGGGAGTATGTTTTCAATAAAATTGAAATTGTTCCTGATATATACTTATGGATGGATAATTGGCATCCTATGGGTGTTTTGGTGGGGAGGTTTGGCTTCAGAATTGTATATGATTCTCATAGCAATCTAGAGGCCTAGCTGAGTACTGTCTTAAAGGATGGTATTTGGTGCTGGAGGCCGGCTCGATCTGACGATCTAGTAGAAATTCAAAGCAAACTATCTGAGGTGCAAATTGGGGTTGTTGATAATCCCATCTGGACTATTGCCCCTTCTGGTTCTTATGTGAGTTCAGCTGGTGGCCTCTGGTTTGGCATTCCTATTCTATACCGAAGCAGGCTTTTCTTCTCTGGGTGGTTTGTCAGAATAGGCTCGTTACTGGGGATAGATTGCTGTCTTGGGGATTTACAGGGGACACTGCTTGTGTGTTTTGCCGTAACGTCACTGAAAGTCAAAAACATTTGTTTTTTGGTTGTGGTTTCTGCTCCCGTATATGGAGAACTTGCATGCAAAGAAGTAATATCCCAAACCCACCTACTGATTGGGATGATCTGCTTGAAGAAGGGTGTCAAACTTGGAAGGCTAAGTCTATGTTGGGGGTCCTTCGTCGTCTGGTGCTTAGTGCCTCTGTGTATGAAATTTGGAGAGCTCAGAATGATATTCGCCATGGTGGACAGCCCAAAACAGAAGAATATATACTGATATTCATTTTCTGGGAGGTTCAATTTAGTGTTTCTGGGAAGGGAAAATTTAAGAAGAATAAGGAGAATATTCGCTTTTGTTTAAACTGGAACATAGATGTGAATCTTCTGGTTTAAGAGGCGGTTTTAGTTGGGTGGTTCTTGTTGTGTTTCGGACTGTAATGTGTCTTGTTTGTTTTTGAAGTTTTGTTTGTACTGATTTGATTCTTTTGATTAATAACATTCCTACTTATTCAGCAAAAAAAAGAAGAAAAGAAATTGTTCCTGATGTCTTTAAGACAATCGTGCTCAAAATCCCCCCCAGTTCAGACTTTCCTCGTTGAACAGAACTTCTCCTTGGGGTCTCCTCTCATCCACAATGGAATTTATATATCATGCTTAGGTATATACTTCAGATATATTGTTCCTGCCACTTTTCAGGATAACAGCTAATTGAGTTGAAGAGGACAAACAGATTTTAGGAGAAGAATACAATGATCTACTTCAATCACGAATATTGTTGCTAACATAAACAGTAGAAACAGGTCAAAAACCGTATATAGCATTTCCTACTTACACAATTATCAGGAAAATGTGAAAATACAAACCGTTCCAGAGACCGCAAAACCCTTTGTCCACTTGATTAGTATGCCGGAATCAATAGAGGTCTGCCTCACGGGGAAAGAAAATGTGAATCCAATCTCCCTTTTCCTTCCAGCTGGAAGGTGAAACTTTCCACCCTCCGTTTGCGCAAATTTAGCCAACCCAGAAGCAATGAAATCGAAAAGATCCTGCAGTTTTGAAACTCAAAAGAATTAAGAATAGCTCATAAAATAATTGCCATAACATTGTCCCCTAAAGTAATTACTGGGCAAACAGACCTCAGAGTTACCAAACATGAGCTCTTGAGGAATGGATACTTGATCGAACTCTGTGGCGATCACACGCTCTTGCTTCCCACCTAACTGCACCCTCAGCACCCGGAAGTTTGTGCCACCAAGATCCAACGCATAAAACAATCCCTTCTCATTCCTTTCAGAACATAACATCTAAATGAGATAACAATTAAGAGAACGAAAGTTTGAGGGGAAAAAAAAAGATTCAGAGAAAGAAAAAGAAGGCATTCTTGATCTTTACCTGCATAAAATTACTTTTGTTCGACATGTAAGAATCAAAAGCAAAAAGAGAGAAACAAAAGTATTTCAAGATTTGCAAGATCAAACACCATACTAAACTAAAAGTTCTACCAAACTGAACTAAACCCAAGTCAAGAAAGTTTACACCAAATAAAAACAACATCAATAGAGTGAGGATCAAAGTGACATGGAATTCCAGAGATAACATACATACCCAGTTGGGAGACTATCAACATAGCTGAGTATCATCTTGAGGTCGCTACCACCATCAACCGCAAGTCCAGCGCGCATATCAGCCGCCATGGCGTCCGCCACGTGGCGGAGAACCGGCAAGGGAGTTGCACACTGGTGTTTTAAGTCGGTCAAGATTGGCGCAACCGAGATCGCGCTGGATCGGACTGCCATCCTGAACCGAGGAAGGCGCGGCGGGGATCGTGGGGCACAAAACAATCCCACGGCTGGAGAGGCTCCGGAAACTGACATTGCTCGTATACGGAAAGATCTATGGAGTAGAAGACGAAAGAAGAAGAAAAAAAGAAAAATAGTGAAAGAAGAGAGGTTGAGAGTTGAGACTGAGGGTACATAGTGACAGAGTGTTTTTCTTGCTCTTTTATTTCTTGATGGGAAGGATTCATGACAATTAGGTTCTAAATTCCATTATTGTAACAATAAAAATAAATAAATAAACAGAAAAGATAGAAGTTTTCTGCTAACGGGTTTTCCTTTGGCTAACTGGTCGTTACCTTCAACAGTTGGGTTCTATATGTTTATTTTTGCTTTTGTGGGAACAAAGCCACCGTCTGGGCGGACACGACGATGTGGGTACAGCATTTATGCTTTGTTCTTGTCCGGTCAAATAGTAAATCATTCTGGGATGAATTATTCTCATATGCGCTTGCGGGCACCATGCCCCCGTTGGTCCCCCGGCCTCACACTCTAATGGTGAATTTCAAAAATAGAAAAACCAGAGCAATATTTCTTAGTAATTCTCATATTCAAATTCTTCTCTTTATCTTTTTACTTTTTGAAATTGGGTATGTGGGTTCATATGAATTCATTACGGGAGTCTCACAAATTTAATGATAATTTTTAAAAGTGGAAAGATGAGAGAATAACAAGAGAAGGATATATAGTATATCAATATAACATTCAACCGTCACTTTTTATTTATCCCTTAGTTAGGGATAAATGTAAAGTCAATCTATTTGTTGGCTTAAAATACAAATCTTTACATGCAATATAAAAGGTAATTCAGAAGTCCTCGGAATAGGTTAAAATAACAATTTAGTTCCTACAGTTAAATTTCTCCAAAACACTTGACGCCATGAATTCCGTTAGTGTACCACGTCAGCACCAATAGAATAATGGCACGTGTTATCTTAATAAAAAAAATATTAAAAATTTAAAATTTAAATATATAAAACTTTAAAAAATATAATTAAAAAATAAATAAATGGGTGGCCTGCAAGCTACCTCATATGAGGCCTAGGGATGCGCGCGGCTACTCCCCTCCCCAATAGAATGATGGGGAGGGGAGTGGCCCTACAGTCAAATTTCACCAAAATACTTGACGTTATGAATTTCATTGGTGTGTCACGTCAGGACCAACATGATGATGGCACGTGTTATCTTAATAAAAAAATATTAAAATTTAAAAATTTAAATATATAAAACTTTAAAAATATATTTAAAAATAAAAAATAAAGGAGTGGCTTGCAAGCTACCTCATATGAGACCTAGGGATGCGCGCAGCCACTCCCCTCCCCAAGGATTGATCATTTTTAATTTCAATATTACCTTAAACCTATTCTTTATTGTAAAGTTATCTATTTTTTACATGAATGGAATACGGAATTAATGGATTATGGTTGATAGATTTGACACAATTAATTAAATAGGTTGAATTAAGGTTGACTAATATAGTGTTACACTCATGTCTCAAAACAACTCGATCGAACCTAATATATAACATTTAAAGCTGTCAATTTTTATACAATCTGCAAACTCAACATAAACCCAACACAAAATAAGCGGATTATAGTTAAGGGGTCTGACTCGCTTATTTAAATAGTTCGGATTGGTATTGACCTATATATATAGTCTTATATTCATGTATCGACATGATCCAAACCCAAAATACAAACTCAAATTGTTGCCCGGACTTTATTGGACACATCGAAACCGCTATTATGTTAATAATGCAATAAGTCAACTGAACTGTGTTATACGTGTTAGAGAATATATTGATACTATATTACGGTACTCTCCATATATTGGAAGATTTGATTTAATCCTCATTAATTGTAATTGATTATAATCAAATCAGATTTGAATACATTCAATTATGATTTGATTATATTCTCTCTACATTCCATTTTGTATTCTCTCTATATCCTTATAAATAGGGATCATTTGTATTGTAAATTAATCAAGGAATAAGAGTATCAATGTAGCCTTTTGGGCTTTACCCTGTGGACGTAGGTCATAGACCGAACCACGTAAAATCTATTGTCTCTCTTATTTTATTATTCCGCATTTTATTTCTTTTAAGTTTTAGATTTCTTTCATAGTATCATAGCCAAAGGTCCTGAGTTTGAACTTCGAACCTTGACTCCGTCATTTACCTCTCGTTTCAATTAAATATTCCACGTGTTAGGCCTCATATATCAAAATGAAGTCTGAGCCCACACGTGAAGAGGAGTGTTAAAGTATTGATTAAGTGATTAAATTTACCTCTTCTTATCAGCTTAAGTTTTTAAGACAAGTGATGATTTAACAATATGTTCATGAGAAATTAGTTACACCCTACTCGATCAGTACCCACCAGAATGATTTTTCCATACATTTCACTCGTGTATCAGTGCATCGAGTTTGGTTGTTAGTGTAAACAGATTAAAATTGGTAAATAAATTGGAAAAGGTGATTAGTATGGACGGGCCGACCAATATTGGGAGTGGTTACATTGGCCTCAACAAATGTTTAGTCAAATTGTTTCAATTTTAGCTAATTATTTTTCTAAAACACCATACATCATATACTCTAAATCTTTCTCTATTTTATCAAACTATTTTTTTATAACTTTATTATATATATATTATCTTGTATTTTTCTCTTTCTCTACTTTGGAGAGGACAAATAATAATAATAATAAAAAAGTTTAAAGAGTGCCACAATACACAACAAATTTGTTGAGTGTTGTAGCATTTTGTAATTAAAAGTCTCTTTAATTTTTTTTATTTTTTTTTACATGTCCACACAAGAGGGAGGAGGGAGGATTCGAACTATTGATCTCCGCTTTATGAGGTGTGACCTTCAACCGATTGAGCTACTCCTTGAGGACAAAAGTCTCTTCAAATTTGAGAGCCCGATGTAAGAAGCATTTTGGTGATATTTTTGTTAGAGAGCTAGTCAAATTTGTTAAAAAGATAATATGTTGAGTGTGATGTGAATGCTCGTGGCCTTTAATGATTAGTATATGTGTGGGGAAATATATTTTTCTTCCAATTGTTAGTGGTAAAATTTTAAATATTCCTAAATTAATTTGCAAAACTAATATTCTAACCGTACAAATTAACATCTAAACCATGTATTATATCCCGACTATTTTAAAAGTTTTAGGCCTTCTTATGTTCTAGCTATCAATTATTTGTTCATAATTTTTATTTAAAAAAAAAAAATTCATAATCAGTTCTATTTTGTGTATATGAAAAAAAAAAAAAAAAAGAAAAAAAAAAAAGAGGATTTATATTTTAGGATTTCTAGCATTAACTATGCGCCATAAAACCTGACCACAAAGAAACTGTATATATAGTATAAACAAAACTTAAAAGAGGATTTATATTTTAGGATCAAATCACGTGGAGGGGTTTTGGGAGAGGCTTACATTTATATCACATCAAAATGTTTTTTGTTTTTTTTGTTTATTTTAAAAAAAAAATAATCGAAACCATTATCAAACATGCCCTTATCATGTATTAATGTATGTTTAGTAATTAACAGTTTGAGATCACATAAAAATTGAAGATTAAGCCTATGTGGTATATATTAATTACTAGATCATGCATGCTATCTATCTACAGTTCTCAACACGTGTGTAATGAACCAGGCTGATCGACATGATGCAATGGCCACTCGAGCAACTTTTAAAAGGTTTACTTGTATTGCACTCCAGAATTAATGATAAGGAAGCATAAACATATATAAACCTAGGACTCGATCGGTCGATGTCCTTTTGATTTGAATGAAATGGACCTTTCTATATTTTAAGTACCAATTAATCAGTACTCTTTAAGGATTTAGATAAAACCACCCACTTGAATTGAAATGAAATGGAGATCAGCCATCAAGATTTTATTGTTTTTGCATGTATGTCAATATGTCATTCGAATTTTTTAAATAACGTAGCAAAATATTCATCAGGTGATATCATATAGCAAAATAAAATATCGACCGTTAAAAAACAGCTGATCCTATTACAGGAAGTTGTAACTTAGCCTCTTAACATTTATGCATTGTGTATCGTAAATCATTCAAGGAGGGAAAAGGAAAAATTGCCAAATTAATGAAACTCAACCGTCTGATATATTGTGTAAGTGAGGAAACTGAGTAGTGGGCCTTTTTGCCGTTGGGTAAAGCCGTATAGGTGAAGGAAGAGTCGCTCTCTTTTGCTGAATAAGTACGGGCCAGCAAGGTCCATAACCAAGAGCAATCCACCCACCGGCTTCACCTTCAAATATAGCAAGTAACAGAAATCTAGTGAAGTGGACGCGAAGAAAGGAAGCTCCCCATTATATTAGTCAGTTGTCACCCCTCCTCCCTTACCCTTAACCTCTCTCTCTCTCTCTCTCTCTCTCTCTCACACACACACAAATACAAATAAAAAGGGTATTCTTGTTTCCATCTTTCATTCAATATTGGGAGTCTCTTGCTCTGTGTTTCTTAGGGTACGTGAATGAACATGGATAAGGAAGATGGGCTTGTGCTGATGAAAAGGGCGGAGATTGACACAAGGGCACCCTTCCGGTCTGTCAAAGAAGCCGTGACTTTGTTCGGCGAGAAAGTTTTAGCTGGAGAGGTCTACACCAGCAAGCTCAAAGAGGTGCCAATAATATTCATTATAGATTGATCACCATGTAGTTTCACATTCATTATCTCTGATATCTGCTTAATTCGTAGTAACAGCTCGGTACTCTTAAAAACTGTGATTTCTCTTCTAGCTTCCTTACCATCCTATCAATCTTCCTACATAATATATACGGTTTAAAATTTTGAGATAATTAATTATTTAATAATACAGTATTAGAGCGAAGATCTTGCATATATTCGAATCCTGCATATGTCTTTGTAATTCATATCTTATTTAAATTACAAATTTTACATGTTAGAGAGTTTGAGCTCACATGTAAAGAGTTCACATGGGAGGACAAATATTAACATATTAATTAAATAATTAAATAAACAATTTCCTATAACATAATTATCCTCTTATAAAATTGTTGGGCTTCAAGACTGAGATGACATTATTATTTTTCTTTTTCTCTTACATCAGCATTAAATTCATCAATATATATAACTTCACTCTGTGTACTGCTCTATGTGCTTGCTTGTGCATAAGGTTAAACAGAAGTTTTCTTATTTTTGGTTTTCTTTATCATGTGACGGAATAAAGGTGGATATATAAATATTATTTATAAGCTAGCTGTACAATTAATACTTAACTCCCAGTAACATTAATATAAAAATGTAAATAAAACTTAGGTAAGCTTTATTAGGGAATCAATCTCTTTCTTTGCAATGAATGCATACCAAAGCATATAACAAGCATTAATTCTCCCTAAATAAAATATGTCATTTAAACTTTGGAACGGAGTCACAAGCAAGCAAGAACGAACCAGTACACATGCATCAATATATATAGCCTACAGTTTCATTTTAATAAACTGTCTCTACCAAAATAAAAAATAAGAACATATAAATGTATCTTTTTAATGATTAAGGTTTAACAAGTAGAATATTTAACTGATATAAGGGCAAACGTGCCTACTCTAATTCCGTACGTGTTGGCTTGTTATATATTTCATCAATTATCTCTGTAAACTTAACGTTAGTTATTATTGGCATTTCACAATATTACTGAATCTGTATATTAATTTGGTATTAAGTTGCTTGATTATATAGATGCACGGTGGAGCGAGCGAAAATGGGCATGGCCCGTGGAGGCATGGAGACGTTACATCTGAGCTAGAGGAGACAAAACAAAGCCTCGAGAAAGCAAAAGAAGAAAGCGTGGTTATGGCAACTTGCCTCACTTCTCTCAAGGAAGAGCTTGAACGGACAAAGCGAGAGCTCCGACACTTGAAGAAACGGGAATCCGAGAAACAAAAAATGGAAACAGAGATCGAAGATGTCAAGGTTGTTGAAGACTCGACGAAATTTGACGTCAAAACACAGACTTCTGATGAAGAAGGAATGGAATTCCAGAAGAAAAGATACGTGACTTTCGCAAATCCTCCCGCCTTAGCGCAAGTTGTAATCCCACAAGGTGTTGAAAGAGTACTACTTGAGAGACACCCTTCTCTCAAGAAGAAGAAGAAAAAGGCACTGATCCCTCTAATAGGAGGGCTTTTTTCCAAGAAAAAAGGCAGCCCAGAAGTCGCACTGCCACGAGTTCCCTGAGCGCATTTCCAAATTTTCAATATATATAGTATTTGAGGTTCCATTCCAAGAATAATAACGTACAAACTGTTTTTTCTTTTTCTTTTTTTCCCGACTTTTCTTTCAATTTCCTCTTAACAATTCTAGCGAATGATGTCATACATGGTCCGTAATGAAATTGTAAGCTGAGATTCTGAATGTTCAATAAGATCGATCGGGAGCCAAAGCAGCATACTTTTATTGGAGCTATTCGATTATCTTTTCCTTAATTTTTTTTAATGAAAAAGATACACTTATTCCATTAAATTATCGCTCAATTTGTAATGTCTTTTAAATTTTTTAAAAATTGCAATTGCCTCATCAAATTAGAATTTTCTGTTAAATTCAACAGAAAATGAACAAAATTATTATAATACCCTTATATCAAATAAAATAAAATAAAAAACACCACATCGTGCGTACGTGGAGACACACTGCCCAGCCAAGTCGTGGGTCTGGGTCTCCTACAGACTCGTGGCCGGCCGGCCCATGGCTCTCCTCTGGGAACATGACCAAGCATTAATGGGTCTCCTTCATCTTCAGTCGGATTTTATTTATTTAAGAAAACAATTATATTTTCATACAAATGATAGCGGTATAATAAATATTTTAACTATCTTATATATGGTGTATTTAACAAAAAATTATAACAGCGTAAGGCTAAGTAAAAAGACTATGTAGTTTGAGGGTCAGTTACAACTTTTTAATAGTTTGAAAAAAAACATTATAAATTGAGTTTGGGAGGAGATCGAATAAGTATGTATAGTTTTTTTTTTCTCTCTTTTTTTTTTTCTCCATAAAATGTAAATCTTTAAAATCTAATATAAACTTATAATAAAATAACTATTTTTCATGGCCTAGTTTTGTTTGTTTACAACAAGTCAGGAATGCCTTAAAAAAATAAAAAAATTGTCATCAACAGCAGCATCACTGTGGATCAAACCTCGGACCCGCTCCATTAGACCAATTATCAAATCCGGATCGTAAGTAGATGAAGCCCATATGAGAAACCGTACAGGCAATTATCAAAACAGGGCAACACTCATGAACTCATAATTTCCATTGGCCGTATGAATATATATGCGCTTAGAACCAAATGAAGCGATTGAGATTATAAGGAAGAAGAAGAAATAAAAAGAAACCTGAAACATGATTTCATTAGAGCATGCATATATATATGATGATATCAAACCATAACATCGGATTTACGACCGTCACCATCCAAAACCCCGTCCTGCGACGACTTGTTGAAGAACTCAATGCAATCAGCGATGGCCTCGTTGTAATGCGAGTGGGACGAGTAATATGAGCTGCATGAAGTCTTCGGCGGCTCAAATCTGTCAGAGTTTTTCTGCCGCGAAGCCGCGCCGGATGTGGATGAAGAGCCACGAGAAGGGAGTGAAAACAACAGCCGCATGAGAATCTTACGGAAGCGATCGAAGAGCTTCATTGCTGAAAAGCTGATGAACTTGGGAGAGACTGTGAGCTGATCAGCCTGAGCCTGAGGGGGTTGATGATGATCTTGAAGAGCTTCACAGCCTCTTACTTGTATGGCAAAGCTGTGTCTTTGAGGCCTGTGCATTGTATTCCCTCCCTTTGACGCCTCCGGGAAGTGTAACGCTATGATGGGTGTCGTTTGGTTGTGAAGGATATAAAAAGGGGTGAGATTTTCCAGGCATGAATTTATTCTATGTGGGAACTGGGAGGAGGAGTACTCGAACAAAATAAAGAGCATATTTTTCAGTTGGGAAAAAGATGTTGGCCTACTCCATGTGCCCAAATCATTTGTATCATTGTATGGTCCTCACATAATAGTTTGTTTATTGGATTTCTTTCATCATCATCTTCGACTAAAAATGCTTAATTAAGAGCGTTTAATTTGGGCCTTCGTTAAATTTCTCGAACCAAGTTTTTAAAACAGGGTTTGAAAGTGAGAGTGAATGATGAGTACTGACCCTTTTCTGTCCCCATAATAAATCCTTGGGGAATTGCCAACCATCAGCATTTAAACATTTGTGGAGCCTGTCTGTCCTATTAAATACATAATAGGGTAATGGAAAATGATTGGAATATTACAGTTTTTATTGTCACCCGGCCCTTTTATAAATTGACGTCTAAGTCCACAGGACACGGCCACGTCTGTCATAATATTTGAATTTAATTATTTAATGCTTATAAATTGATGTGTTAGTTCACGTGACACTGTCACATCAGTTACAATCACATTTAATCATTTAGTGGCTAATATGGTAACTTGCAATAAAAATTATAATACCTGTACTCAGGGAGTGGAACCATAATTTTAGATGGGGGAGTAAAACTAAAAAAATAAAAATAACGTTGTTTAAGGGTAAAAAAATTAATTTTGGGGTTCAACCTATAAAAAAAAAAATGTGGAGGCGTTTTTAAAATTTTTGGAGATTTTTACAAGTTTTGGGAGGCACCAAAACTTGACTAAATTGATGCCAAACAAAAATTTAATGGGACAGACAGGCAAGTATTACCACATGGCTTTGGATATGGATATGAAATTAAATTAAAATTATTTAATTTTTGAAAAAAAAAATTAAAAAAAAAACTATCACTGGTCCATAAATTAATTTATTAGTATTACCACAGGGCTTTGGATATGGATATGAAATTAAATTAAAATTATTTAATTTTTGAAAAAAAAAAAACTATCACTGGTCCATAAATTAATTGAGACTGTCGTATATATTATTAGTATTATAAAATAATTATGCAATAAAAATATAAATTCTAACCTTACTTTTTACTCTTTGGTAATAAAACATAAAATAGATGATTTAATTGGAAGATCTGGTACCAAAAAAAATAAAAATGTATAGGCCAAAAGTCTATTCATAAAAAAAAAAAAATAAATAAATAAATCTATTCAACCTTTATTATCATAGGGAGGGAGGTAAACTGGGAAGCGAAAGTGATGATTGACTAAAAGCTGAACCTGTAATTGTCTTTTAACTAGCCAGTTTAATCCAAAGGATGTGATTAATCAGCTTTGAGTGGTCCATCCCCTGTAAATTCTGTAAGCTGGCTCGTTTATACATGCAATTAGCCTAAAATTTGATAGGGACAAAACCCGAAGAACAAAACGAATAAACAAAAATTGGAACTAATGTGTTATAACATGATGAGATATTGGCTAAGGATTCAGTTGGTATTTTGTTAAGAGAATGCAGGGCTTGAGATAATAATGATTTGTCAAACACTATAATTGTGTCTCGTACTTTCTTCCTTAAACAAATCAAGTTGGATCATGATGAAGTCACCAGCTTCCTGCCTCATCAAATTTTCCAATTGACCCATTTTCACTCTATAAATATGGAAATTGAAAAGTTTTATCATTTTGAATCGACTTTTTAATGCCATAAAGATTGTTTTTATCTCATGTCAAAATCAAAATATATGGTTGTAACAATTTATGTAATTTTTTTTTTTTATTATTTTTTTTTTTTGAACAATATAGCATTTACTATCATATATTGCTGAAACGCCCCAAGGACAAGTACAAGGATAGAGGTACAAGACCCCCCTAAACCTTAAGTCAGAACCAAGTCTGACTTGAAGCAGATGCCTAATTACAATCCACAAATATTACAAGGACTCCAAATAAAATACCTCTTTACAATTAAAGCCCATACAATCAACATAAGAGGATTGGCCTAGTCTAACCAGACACCAAATAAGCCCATGAACATTTGTGCATTACAAATAGACAAACTGTGATTTACAGTAGACACAAGGGAATATACACAGAAAACAGAAACACCCAAAGCAGCTTCCGGCAGAAGACAATGGCAGAATCCGCCGGAGACGGCGGCGCGTGGAGGACACGCGCCGTCCCCGGTATCACCCAGCAGAGGAACGACCACCAGTGACCCCAACCAACGCCGTGCACGGCCAGAAAATATGGAACGTGACCAACACGCGCGCCGAAGAGCGACAGGCCTTCTGTCGCGTGTCGTCCACGCGCCGGGAACCGAGACCCGCCGTGGCCTGAGCTTCCGGCCGCTGGAGCGGACGACGACGGTGAACGCCGCAGGGGGGCGCGTGTCATAAAATTAACATCGGAGGAGTGTAGATCTGGCACCAAAAAATGAAGACCCAATTTTGAACTAATCCGGCCAAAACCTCCGTAAAAGACACAAAACCCGCCACAATCCCAAGCTAGAACACTTACATTTGAGCCTTCCTGCTAAGAAGAAGAGAAGGAGAAAAGAAAAAACACAAACAAACCACCATAGCCTTGAGAGGCTAGGGGAACAACAGCTCCACAGCCTTAATGGCTGGGAGAAAGCTAGCCTCACTGAGAAGACTCAGGAGGAACCAAAACCTTAGTCCAAGAGGACTAAGGGACAAAACAAAGCCAGGGGGGAAGGAGGCTGGCCTCCCTCCCCGGCACCGATGAGAACACTGATGTCTGCAAGAAAAGAGAGAGTTGAGACGGACACAATCGAGGTTATTTTTTGAGATGTAACAATTTATGTAATTGTTTCGTGAGTTCGTAAAAAGATTGTAGTAAAAGTGGTGGGAATAAAATTATTTTTTAAAAAAATTGGGTTAAAAGAATTTTATTTAATTTGGTCTATAAAATTGTCATTTCTTTTAGCATATTAGATACATAATTTTAAAAAATTATATGTTTCTCACATGTTAATTAAAAAATTATGTACTTCTCATTAACATACACGATAATTTAAAAGAAATTTATGTCCACGCTATAGTACACGTGCATTTTCTGAAATTTAAATGCAGTGAGCTAAGATAGTGTCAATTTGAGGAATACTTTGAGTTCAAATCTTATTATTTAAACAAGAGAAAAAAAAAATTAAAAAATAAAAGAGCCTAAAGTACTGATTATCATTCCACTCAATGATCCTTAATAAGATTAATAGATTTTTTGAAAGTTAAGTGAATTGTCTCATCTTGTTGTAGAGAGACGCTCTGTCTTCTCTCTAACTTTTCCTAAAAACAGTTTCTACCCACATAACACGGGAGGAGGGTGCTTCCCTCCTCCTCCTCTCCCTTTTCCTCTTCATTTTTCCCTCTTCCTTCCGGTGCTAACGCCTCTTCTTAGGCTTTTATCATGCTAGAGCTTGCTTTAACTTTATCCACCTCAACTAAGGTATTTTTCTTGCTTTTCTCCAACACAACACATCTATTATCGGTCGCCATCTCCTTCATCTACCGGGTTTTCTATAATTTTTGGCTTGGTCGTTGGTCGATTTATTTGGATATAGATCTAGTGGGTTTGCCGGCGTCTTCTGCTTCCTCCGACAATCACCGCGTCTTCATCTGCTGCCCACGCACCCCAGTTTTTGACGATTCCCTACGACACCCACTGGAGAGAGCCTCTTGCAGCTCCCAGTCACTCCCATCCACCAGATCTGTGTTAATGTTTATGTTACTGTATTTGTTTTAATTTCTCTTGTGTTTCTGCAACTTCTCCATGTTTATCCATGTTTCGATATTTGGGTCATCAGGACTCTTCACACACCATAAATCACCTTCACTAGTGGCCCAGGGCATCCGTGCCAAGTATCATTTGACATGCATCTTCAGAAGCATTGTCATTGCGTATTTACATTTTTAGTTTTTACTTTGGACTGCTCAATCCTCGTTGTTGTAATTTTCTTTTTTGATGTAATTTATTTTCATGTATGTTAAAAAAAATAATAATAAAATAAAGAGTGAATTTAATAGTTTATTGTACCTATGATGTGATTCTTCTTTCCATCATTTGGTTTATGGCACAACTTTTGTTAGATGCAATGATGTCCATATTGACCATTCATGACCAAGCCTCACAAATAATGAGCTGGAATTTGAGAGGTTGTGGGCTTATGGGCTATACAACCTGGTGAAGAGAAGCCAAGCCCAAATTCTAACTATGTGAATCCAGGAGCACATATATACTTTTGTTTGTTGCGTTTGAGCATTTTCATTGGGCTAGTCAAAAGGTTATTTTTGACTAATCCTTTCCTCCCTGTTTTGGAAGGGAATCCATTTCTTCTTTTTTGTGCCTTAGGTCTTTTCTGGCCTTTTCTCTGTTGTATTTTTTTTTTTTTAAAAAAAAAAAGAAAGAAAAAGAAAAAAAGGGACGGCTAGCTGCTTCAATATTAATGGACAATGGTAAACCTATTTTGTCTGTACCTATAATCATCTACTATACAACAAAGGAACTGACATTTTTTATGGGATATAGCACTGATAGGTGGAGGCTGGAATGGAACCAGAATTTATTATGGGAGTCAAACATGAATCATAAGCAGTTCAGTTTTTTGGTCAAAACGGGGTACGGCCTAGGGGGCCCTGGTTCCAACTCTGGGCCGAGGTAATGAAATAGAAATGTGGGTCCAGAATTTAAATGTCCCTTTGAAGGGACGGTAGACAGAGCCCAACAACCTCGTAACTAACAGACAATTCATATATATCTCATTCATTATTAAAACATCAGCCCAAATGAGCCTTGTGGATTAGAGATTAGTAGGACAGGCTAAAGCCCAAAGCTTACCAAATGTGTTTTGATAGGTGTTTTTTGTTTTTTTGGTCTGAAAATATGTTCTGATGTGATATAAATGTGAAGAGAAATTGTCTTTATTTGGTTGTACACTCTCTTCCGTTTTTCTAATTGTCTTTATATTTTTAAGAGTATTTTTGTAATTGATTTTTTTCTTTTTCTTTTTGGTAATCTTCAAAGAAAAAGGAAAATACCCGTCGATGATGAAACTCGTGGCTTTCCTTTATAGAAAAAGAAAGTGTGCCGAAAATTTTGAGCAGAGCCAAAGAGAATAGCATGCCTTTGGGTCAAAAAGAGGACGTTGTAGGAGAAAGAGAAGAATTAATGCATATATACAGCAGCTTACCTTACCTCTTCATCAAGCCAAGAATAATTCTTATCGATCTTCACTTTCCCCTCTATTTTAATTATTGTTTGGAACATCACCAACTATTTTATCCAATCTGTAGTGGAATATCATCAACTATATATATACCACATACAAAACACGTATAAGTTCCAAACCTTGCATTGCTTCCTATAGCTATTTACGAAAGGTTATGCGTATTCTTAAAAAAAAGTTGAAATACGTCGAAAAATCTGTGTTTTAAAATCGTAAACAATGAGTATATTTTTAAAAATGCATAATTTTAAATACTAAATTGTAATTTTTAAAGCAAAATCACATTTTTCAAATTGCACGTTTTGAAATAACATATTTAAACGAACACCAAGATTAATTAAGTATAAACCAAAGATGGTTCTGAATAACATGCAAATTGCAAAGGTACCTCGAAAATAGAAGAAAGATCAGTTGGGCAAGCACGAAGCTTCTTATGAGATCCCACTTCTATGTATATAGTTTTATGTGCAAGATTTTGGGTAATCTCAGTGGCAAATTCATTAAGAAACATGTAACTAAGGAAGCTCCTATTTGTTAATAGATGATTCCGCGATCCGTATGTAAATATAATAATCATTTTCCCGTGCTCCAAAAACTAGAAACAATGAATGCGCATATGCTCCAGCAGGCAGCATGTGTGCGCAACTATCATCCCTCACTGTACTCCTTCGCACGTAGGCCCCAATCTACATGATTGCCTTCGATCTGTCTGGTCAAAGTCAAACAAACTCCTTCACGTGGCCCTCTTTAATATACTTACTTTTTTATGATCCATCACGACTTTACTTGCTAGTCTACGTAATAAAAGCTAAATATGACTGTGATAAAAATCAAAGAGTTTTTTCTTTCTTTTTTAAGTACAATATATAATATTAAAAAGAGAGGGTTACAGTGAAACAAAAATACAAGAGGAATGGGATTCTTAACAACATATCCAAACAAAAGAAATAATGTCGAAACTAAAAACCCGAAATAGGAAATAGGTCCATAAATAATTTCAAAGTGACCATAAACTAACAGTTGCATGATCTTCGTAAGACCTTTCAACTTTGTCCGAAACCTTAAAAGAGGGGACGCAAGTAGAGGCTTGACACTCAAAAAACCATTCAACCCTAGCCCAACCGATATGAACATGACATTTATGAGACTCTTTAATCTTACCCAAATTTTTCTAACGAAAGAGACGTAAGCATCTGCAAACCACCAAAAAGTGGTTGACGAGGTAGAGATACTTAAAAAAAAAAAAAGAAAAAAAAAACCTATCATTAAAGAATTACAAACTTTGGATGTAAAGTTTTTTTTTTTTTTTGTAAGTTGGATGTAAAGTTTTGAGTTGTCTATTAAATGTTCTCCATTTGAAATTAAGTGGAAAAGAGCCGATTCTTTATAATATGAAGATAAAATTTTATTTAGACAAATCTACTCTTATGCTATAAGAAATTCCGCTCCAATTACTTTTGACATGGCTTCCAATTTTCAGACTCATGCATTCAATGAACGATTAAAAACAAAAACCAGATTAAATGGCAGGTGACAGGCCGGCCATCAGCAAAATAAAAGAGTTTAGGTTTGTGATTCAGACACAGCAAAATTAATAAACACGCATGTAGCGGAGCAGTTGAGCTTAGACCATTAAGCCAAAAAAATCTCTTACATGACGAGGAATAAAAAAAAATGAATTTATATACACAAACACAAACATAAGGTCAGCAAGCTTGGCTGACCGTTGGATGAGCCACGTGATTCTGATAGCACAAAGGTTTTGGGCCGATCCCAACCGCTTAATCAACAAGACTCTAGAGCTTTGTAAATCACCACGAAACAGGGAAGGATAGCCCTCGGATTAAAAACGATCAGCTCCTCTAGATTCGAGTAGATCCCGGCGCAGCCGGCTACGGAGTCGTAGGAGCCAGCCGACACGCTATCCTCCTCCGTAGGCGCATCGTGCCTCACCCTCCCAGCAATCACACGGCACACCAGCATGGCCCTGCGACCGTCTGTGCAGCGCAGTGAGTCGTGGGCCCTACCGCTGCTGGCAGTGGTCCGCACTCCCTTGCAATCACCGCCCTTGCCTTGGAATCCGTGCCTGATACTGGTGCAGACTCCGCATGCCGGTACGGACCCGCACAGGCTGGTCGCGCCACGCGCGCCGAGCGCGCACGTCAGGTTAGTGCAGTGGAACCGCAGGAGTTCGTTACCGTCCGCTGCGCATCGGGGGTTTTTTCTGGTGCTGTTAAGTGCACGGGTCTTGACCGCGTCTCGGCAGTCCTCGAACCGTTGGATAGTGCGTTGGGTGTTGTGGACCTTCAGTATTCGTTCGATCTTGCAGATGGGGTTGTCCTTCTTGAGCCAGCTTGACTTGAAGATGATCTCCACGATATTTCGACCCGAATCATCAGGTCCCAGCTCAGACACTGTACCAAAGATTTCTAATTTTAGGACTCTCAAGCCGACAGAGACAATAGAAGAATCTCACTTTGCAATTCGAATTTCTAAGGTTAATGTTACTGCAGGGGTGAGTGTCCACCAATGACGTTGCGCCAGCTCACGGAAACAGGTCATTCAATTTCGTTGTACAGGCACAGCTTTTATGGTGAACGAGATGGTCCCTACAACCTTGAAGTGGCATAACAATGACCCAGAGAAGAAGAAGTGGGCAGTGTTGGTCATGCATGATTCACCGACAATTAGGGAAGTGATCTTTTTCGCTTTATGCAAAAGTTGCAGTGAATAAATATGAAATCAACAAAATACGACGACGTTGTAGTACAAATTAATGATTCGTGTTAAACTGTTAATTAATGCTTCGCTTTTTTCAAGCTGAGCTCTTTGGTTTCGAATTTCAAAGCTGAGACTTTTCAGTTTTTACCCATCAGTGAAAAAACAGAAAAGAGAAACAAATCACTTTCTGTCTGGTAAATTAACAAAATTAATTGACAAAATTAGTGATTTCTTTTTCATAATCGATGAAACGATTGTATAGTAAAAATTGTACTACTCATAGTCTCATAGCATGTTGTACTCGTTTAGTAATAACAAGTCCAACCTAAATTTATAGTCCGTACTCTTTCTCCCACGGGAGCATGAGTAGGTGAATTTAGCATTAAATTGCATATATATATATGCATGCAATAGTGCAAAGGTAATGCTGAAATCCATCGAACAAGAAATTATATGTAAAAGAAATTAGATAATATTACCTGCATGACGAACTGCTTGGTGAAGCTCCAAGGTTTCAATCTTCGGAAAGACCTCTCCGCACTGAGAGCAAGCACAAATGGTGGTCCTTGGAGTTGGGTACCTGATTTATTAGCGATAATTTAGTTCTCCACCATTTTAATAGAATAGAAAAAATCTCAAACAATTAATACCTGCTGGGGTCAACGATCATACGACACTCATAACACCCAGAAAGCTTGCGGAATTGCATTGCTTTCGAAGAAGGCGTGCATGATGCTCCAACGCCGGATCTTACTGACCCTGAGAGAGACCGAGTAGAGGACCTGCTGACCGGTTTCCGGCTCAGAACCCCGGTTTCCTGACCCACCGAACTACTCTCAGGTGAGTTGTCAGCTCTGTGAACAACCCTCGTGTTACCATGAACCACGTCCCTGAAGCTACATATAGAGCTGCAAGAAGACCCTAGCTTTACGGCGGCGTTTTTTGACGGGTCGTGCACTTGTGACCCTTCGATCTGCTTGCAGGTGAGGAGGTTCTTGACTTGGTCCCATGAAGACGGTGGTTTGTTCTGAGGCTTTCGCTTGCGATTGGATTGTTGTTTTTTGGGCTGATCGGACGGCTCTGGAAAGAAAGTTAACAGAGCCATAAAGAGGAAACCGAGAAAATAGAAGAGAAGTAAGTAAAGCAAGAGAGGTGCTCTCGAAAGGTGAGCGTTTTGTGTAATGGAGAGGGATCCGAGACAGGTAATAAGGAGGCAAAGCGGGTGGAGTGGTGGGTCTGCCCGGGTTTATTGTCCCATTTATGCCTCTCTGCTTTTGGATTAACTTCTGTGCTTTTCATATGCTTCGAAGTGCATCTTCGGTGATGGTTGACCTTTCTGTTGACTGGTGGATTGAAAGGAAGTTCATCGTGAGGTCCAGGGCCATCTGGGTGCTTGGCCCACTACTTAATATCACAGTGATAGGGATATGATGAGTGTGTTTGGACGGCATAAACCTCATAGTGATTTCCCCCCACCCTATTTCTCTCTTCTTTTTTTTTTGGTAAATTGTTTCTGGTGGGTTACAGATGTCAATGCTAGGGGCTTAACCGTTTCACCAGTTTAGTAACTACAGCAGTTTAAGACGGCTGTTAAACGGAAAATGATTTGTGGGGAACAAAATATCGTTTCTCATTATTCTCTTTTGATTTTTTAAATTAAAAAAAATAAAAATTTATCCTTTGATGTACCATCAAAAGACAAATTTTAATTTTTTTTCATTTAAAAATGAAAAAAATGAGTGATGGGAGATAGTTTTTTCCATCCCCATGTATCAGCTCTCTAGTAAAACTGAGTAAAGCCGAAGTACTTGCGTTATTCCCTTTATGCCTTTCTTAAAAATATTTTAAAAAATTAAAATATTAATAATCAACTCAAAATACAAAATATTAAAAATTAAAAATTATTTTTATTTTTATTATTATTTTTTAAATCAAGTCAGAATATTTTTTTATAATAAAAAATAGATTCTAAAAAGCATTAACAAGCGCCTCCAGGCAAAAATATGAAAATCCTTTTGGCTTTCCTCTTTATTATATTTTTCTAAAATTATGAAAAGGCCTCAAATCCCCAAAACCCCCCTCAAAAAAAAAAAAATCCCCAAAAACCCTAAAAATATTATTAGATTTTTCTAAAACAAAGATTTCACCCCCAAGATCTTTTTTTTTTTTTTAAAAAAAAAAAAAAAAAACTGTATGCTTTTTGAGGGGATTATTTTAATTCAAACTATGACGTTTAATATGGCTAACCCTATGACAACGACTAAATACAAAGTTGTTATCTTGCATAGTAAGATATATATATATATGTTGTATGTTTTTTGAGGGGATTATTTTAATTCAAACTATAACGTTTAGTATGGCTAACCCTATGACAACGACTAAATACAAAGTCGTTGTTATCTTGCATAGTAATTGATATATATATATATATTTGCCTTTTGTTCGCGACCAAACAACAACTTATAATTCAAAATAATGTTTTCACTTTACATTAACCAGAAGTTAAAGTATTCAAACTTTTACAAACCTACTGTGTTTAGATAAATATAATTGTTTATTTTGTTTATATTATAATAGATATAATTGTAAGGTTTTTTCATTCTTAATTTATCAAATCTAGTAAGTTTTACTTTTCACAAAGAACACGAAAAAAAAATCTTCAGTAATTTCCTATATTAATTTTGTGTTTGTTATGGATGCAGTCACGTCGAGAAGCTTGGTGTGTTTTATTTATGGACTAACTCACGGATAAATTCTGAATATATATTTGTAGTCACCCAAGCCCTAGTGCTTCTTGAAAAGTAAAGTTATTATATGAAATATTTAATTAAAATAAGAAGTGAATTAAATAAATTTTAAATTTGTGATTTTTCATGTTAAATTATCACTTATTTAAAAGTTTAATCTTATAAAAAAAAAATATTCATTTAATATTTAATTGGAAAAATACTGGCCGGTTATGGCCGGGGCCAATTCCCATGACTACATGGAATTTTCTGAGAGTACTGGGCATTTGGTTATTTTTGTATCAAAATCACGTGTGATGGGGTCCAGATTCCAAAATGAAGCAAAATGAAAAGTGAAAGAGCCAAAGAGACATCATATAAAACAAGGAGAAAGAATATGAACTCCGATGCCAACTTGGGTCTCCCACTGTTCCCCGCTATCCATCTCGGTGGGCAACTTTGGCCTGATATAATCCGTCTTTTTCCCCCATTGTTATGCTCTGCGTATTCTATCTGACTATTTGGCACCGGCCAGCCAAGTAAAGCGAATTATCTAAGGCCTAACGACAGTTCAGTCGTAGGATCGGAAAATCTAAGCTCTATGAGTTGCTACTTGTTAAAGAAATTAAGATGCTTGGGGTTGTTACAACAGTTTTCACGTGCTGAAATATCAATTGGAAGCACGACAAAAGAGGAGGGAAGTAAGCACGAAAGCTTGCCGGGGTCGATAGGTGGGGATGATTCCGATGTTTTTAAGTTATTATGTATTTAAAAAATTGGCTTGAAATAAAAATACAACAGTATTATACACTATCTTCACAACCTCCTCGGATCTCCTTAAAGTCTATGTGACATTGTCCTTTTAACCAAAAAACTAATCTTAATATACCAAATGTTATGAAAGATCACGCTACATACGTTTTAAAAGATGTGAGAGTGACATGTGGCATTACGTTCCTCTGCTGATGGTCTTTTGAATGGTTTATCCCATGTTCTTTCGCTCCCCATCGAGCTTGATGATTGAGATTCAAGGTATATGAGGTGGTTATGAAAGTTACCCAGATAGCATGAATGTGGCCAAGTGGCATGGAAGTGGTGAAGGATTAATCTTGTGTACTAATGGTTTGATAAGCTCAGATCAGTAGATTGGTATGTCAGTTATATGAGCTTATTGGCCCAATAAACCCCCACACGGGTGTTCACATTTTTATTATAACTTTCTTACAAATTAATGCACGTGGTAGTTTACTTGATATTGCCACGTTAACGGTAAGAACCTTATGACTTCAGTTACAATCAAACTTAATTATTTAATAGTTAACGTGATAATAGTATTGTAAATTACAATTTTGTAAAGGAACTATATATAATAAAATCTAGCTGAAATTTATTATAATTTTAGCTAGTCTGGTGGGCTGTCTCCCTCGGCATGCGTGCCCCCACATGTCAATTAACGAGTAAACTAAAAAGAAGAAGAGAATCTTTTTTCAGAGTAGTTAGAACAGAGATGTCAGATATGGATTTGGCCAACCATTCGCTTAAGAAAAAAATAGAGAAAACATATGGTGCCCCCCTTGTCATCCCCGACTCGAGACCAGGTCGCTTTATATCTGGTGATTCTGATTCATTATGGAACCTTCACTTCACCAGCAATAAATAATTCCCCCCAAAATGAATTAAGAAAGGATGATATATATATTATTCATGCAAGTACGATTACAATTATTACATTATTTTCATTCAAACCAAATCATTAAACTATTCCTTGCCTGTTGCTTCAACATATATATAATAGCTAACCATTTTAGGGAAGCTTATAATTAAGTAATAACCCTTCCCCCGTCAACTGATGTTTGGCCAGTGGACCTAATATATATCCTCTCCATCAACCAATTAATCACAGAATTTCCAGCATGAGGCAATATGCATGATAGGTGTTGTAAAGTATAGGAAATATTCACAATAGGAAAACTTTCAATGAAGGCATAATACGTACGTGTGACAAACGGTTACAGCAAAATTTATTATAAAGAACGACATACATTAAATAAAATGAGACATTTGTCTCCTCCTATTGTATCTTATTTCACTCTCTCTAAGGTTATTAATTTCCTTTTATTCATACTCAATTATGCATTGGAGCCATTCTCGCTTGCCCGCTCCACCAATTTCTTTCGGTAATTATCTCTTCTCTCATTGCAAGCACTTCCGATCGTTACTTTGGCATTTTGTTAAATCCTATAGTAAGTGATTATTCATGAACAAAAGGAGTAGTTTCAGAGGCATGACCCCTAGCATTGAAATTTTACCTTAAAATTAGGCTTGACTGTTACGTATGTAACGAATGTAGGATGAAAACTTAATAAGAGCGATAGATATGGTGGGATTTTCGATGAATCCTAAACCTCCCATAAGCAATTAGAGGTGTTCATAACTCACAAATACAATGTTTAATAATTTTCTTGATTGATTGCTTTTATTCAATAACAAAGAGGTATTTAAAATATTGAAATACAATAGAAAATGGAGTCCCACATGAAATCAAACTTTCATTTGACTCATAACTCAATAACATAACTTACTGTCAACAAGACTCATAAAAAAGATAAAAGAGATAAAATTAATCATACCCAAATAATTACATAAAAAGATAAACATGAAACATACTTCTACGCATACAACAATAATAAACCGAACAACTAATAAAGCATAAAACATTAATACTGAACTGAATAACCTAATATATAATACTTCTTAACAAACCCACCACATATCAAACATTACACACATAACATTGAATGTACTGCTAGAATTAAGATTGGACATTCATTCAAGCTTTGACCCCAATACATATCATCAACAACACACACGAAACCAATCATGGGGAAAACGAAAATGAATTCAATTATGGGGTACGGTGGATCTGGTTTTTTTGTCAGTTCAACTACTATTCTCATGACCATTATCGTTTGCCTTACCTTATTACTAACAAGTCAAATGACAACATATTTCCAAGAAGTGTGCATTGTCACGTTACTCTAGCAATATCATCATGTTAAACTAGAAAAAGAAAAGTCCCTTTGTCATTTCAAGGCATGTGCATCGAAATTTATTGTTTGTCAACTAGTTGGCGATTCTAAAACTACAGTAGATGTCAACCACTCTGTCTTCGCTTTCTTGTACGTATAACATGTTCCTCATATCTTTCTTTACTCCCATCCAATAGAATAGTTTTTCATTTTAGTGTTGAACCATTTTTTTATTTTTGGCCAGACCGGACCGGCAATAGGTTCCTACAAATTAGAGAGAATTATCATAAAAAAATTGTCGGTTCTAAAGAATCGGAGGAGCGTTCGATGTTTAGGTCAGAAAGATACTTGAGAGAAAACTAAATAAAGAGAATGAGAGAAAGAGAGTCTATCTACTTGGAGATGCGTGTCTAGATGTCTGTCACTTGACGAGGTTGTGACCCCTGATTAGTTGTTTTGTACGTACCGAGGCTATTTAAGTGGCCTTTTAATATATTTATCGTATGTCCATTTTTTTTTTTCGGAGGCTTGAATCACCATTTATGCAAAAACAAATTAAGCTTGTAAGGACAGAAAATTCCTATGAACTAGATTGTAGGAGTTCTTACAACCTCACCTCTAAAAAGTAACATGTGTCTTTTAAAGCATATGAGAAGTATATACTATTAAAAAAATATGTGCTCCTTAAATGCTAACGGATACATGTCACTTCTTTAGAAGCTGGATTAATCATAGGAGTTTCTACAATTCAGTTTGTAGTCGTAAGAATTGATGAGTTTAATAATTTAATTAATATTATAACATCTCTTTATGTGTATGGTCAAACTTATCATTAACAAGTGAGATCCGACATGTGAAATATTTAATTGAAATGAGATGTGAAATATGGAAACATTGTTCAAATTGATGATCACTGCTAATTAATTTGATACTATATACTTAATCATCATTTATCTCAAAAAAATAAATTCATAAAAATTAATTAATTTAATAATTTAATTAATAGCTCAACATGGAGTGTTTAATTTTAACCAAGTTCAGCAGAAATGACGAAGAAATTAATAATTGATATCACGAAGAAAACTATCTTTCCAATCACATGTAGAGTTTAGTTCACACGACACCATTCATTTGGGTCACCCAATACTAAAATTTCAGTTTTATTGAAGCATAAACCACACAGTCCTATGTAATGAAGAAACGACTGATTCGCATTTTGCAGTTCTTTAAACATCATAAGTCTCGTTTGGCAAGCATTTTGAAAGCACTTTTTCATGTTTAAAGTAAAAAATATTATTTTCTCAAAATGGTTAACAAACAATTTAAAATACAAATTATTTTTAAAATATTTTTCAAAAACACAAAATACTTTTAAAATATAAATCCTACCAAACAACGAACACTTATTACTTTTATATCACATCAAAATACTTTTTTAAAACAAAAATAAAAAATTCACTTTTCAAAAACATTGGTCTTGTATTTATATTTTTCACTATTGTACTCCTCTAGAAGTCTTTTTCAGTTTTTCCTAGATGTGGAAGTTTAATTCATTGTATATTTATTTTTTGAGATTATGTCTCGTTTGGTTCGAGGAATAGACTCTTGGAATGGAATGACTATTCTTATAAAATTGTTATTCTTTTGTTTGGTAAGGGTTTATTCCTTAGAATAGTTATTCCCATTGGAATAACTATTCTCTTATGAAGAGGGATACCGATTTCTCTAAAAAATGAGAGGAATAGCTATTCCAATGGGAATAGACTACAATTTCCAGAAAAAAAAAAAACCACATATTTTTTTTTTTATTTTCTTTCATTTTTTTTTTCTCAAAAAAGAAAAGAAAAGAAAAAAAAAGAAAAAAGGAAACCCAACCCCTACACAATAGCTGGCCGACCACCCATCCACATGGAATTAGGGGGTGGTCGCCCCACCCACCATTTTTCTTTCTCTCTCTCTTTTTTTTTTTTTTTAAATATATAATGTGAGGGTTTTTTTTTAGTAATTTAGATTGAATTCCAAATAAAATGTATGTGTTGTTATCAAATTAAAGATTATGAATAATCATTCCATTTCACTTTATTTTTTATTCTTAGAAATAACTATTCATTTTTTCAAAGAAATATTCATTTCGCAAACAAAACGAGGTGCAAAGGTCGCTAAACCCATGCTTCAGCACCAAGGAGGCCCATAAATATAAGGGCCCACAATTTCACTGGGCCGAGATCTAGAGTTACCGGCCTTCGCAGGCCTCGAAAACAATGTACCAGTCCGACTACTAATCTGCCTTGTCAGTTGTCAGGTTTCGAACCAATGATTGACCGACCAATGAACGGTTAAACCCTAAAAACAGGGTTTTGATGCCTTCCATGGCTGTCCTTAAGGATTGCCTATTAATGATTCACTAATTTTCCCGGTCTCAGTGAATCTCTTCGGCTTTCTATTTTTATAATTTTTTAAAAAGTTTTTCATGTTCTTCGCAGTAAGAGTGATTTTTATTCAATAAAGAATAGCAATGTCTGAAAATAATTCTCAATCCGGCTCAGTCCAAAACCCTAGAGTGACATGGGAAGGTTGCAGTGTCTTGCTCGACATCAATGATGGCGACCGTTTGGTTTTCGCTCGCCTATCGGCCGCCTCGTAAGTCTTTTTCTCGCACAAAAATTGCTTCTTTTTTTCTTTGTTCATGTAAAGAAAATTGGCATAGAAAAGGTTCGGTCATTCGGTGACTTGACGCATTGATAAACACTTGGTGGTGTTTGCAGGACGTTGAAAATTGGGAATAAGAGCTACAATCTGCAGCCCCTAATTGGGTGTCCTTTCGGGTCTTTGTTCCAAGTCGAAAACGGCGACAAAGGGCCTTATTTGTCTCGCTTTATTCTCTCCATAGAAGGTTTGATTTGTTATTGTTTATCATATCATAAACTGAGCGATATTCTTGCAACATGTTCATGCTTGTAGTGCCTAAACTCTGTTCTGTATTACACATATTACATGACAAAGTAGTATAATCTTTGATTAATTTTGAGGCAATTATGCTAACAATTGGAAAAGCTAACTTAGAGTTGCCTTCGCAATCTGCATTTGCTTTCTTATAACCCCAAGGCGTGAATCAGACTCCTTTTTACTGTCTTAAGCTTAAAATCACATGGTTTACTGCTTTGCTTGCCATTTTGATTGTTGAGGTTCATGGGTGGGTATCCATTGTTGGATTTTGATACTATGGTATGTCAATGACAAATAATTGCTCCAGTGGGGTGGGTAGTTCACGTTGAAGGTGCTGCTAGGTGAGTTGAATTGAAGGAATGATGTGATCTTGATGGATGAAATTGGCCTATGTAAATTGATTGAAGCTGTTGATATGTATTGGTCAAAGAGTAGCTGACTACCTAGATGGGCTGAAGTGCCATATTGTAGTTCTGGCTTGATGCTTTGCATTCGTAAGCACTTGTGGATGTTCCCTCAATAATTTGAGTGATAACTAATAGTTCTTTTCCTTTAATGGAGATTGCATTACCATCCCATGTACTGTTATGCTTTTGATTGAATTGGCGGATTTCAAGGGGAAAGAGAGGATTTTCAACATCCATCGATTGGATTCTATAAGAGGGGAAAGCAGAGGATATGGGGGATGCTCGCTCCCCATCAGCTTCACATGTCATATTTTACTCCCACTCCTTTATTTCTTTTTTGGCCCTCACCCCTTTCTGCCCGATCATTTTGGGAGTTAAAAACTTTATATATAAATTTGAGTAAGTCTTTTGTTGAGAACTCCAATGATATTGCCCCTCTTGCCATGAATTAGTGGATTTAATCTTTTATGTATATTTTTCACCTCTGTACTCTAGAAGTCTATCTCAGATTTTCCTAGTTGTGAAGCTTAATATTTTTTCTCTGTTAATTAGGTTTTTAGTTCCTTATATATCTATTTGGAGGTCTTTGTTCATTATTTTAGCCTCTTATCTTTCATTTTTGGTTGAAATTTTCTTGCTAGGCAATAATATTCAAGAGAAAGGAGACTTTCAATCACAAGAGATAACCAAAGATAATCGAGCATTAATTGATAATAATAAAGCCCAAAGCCTAACTGGTGAAGATATAGATGCAATGCGAAGGTGAGAACATCATGCTCTGGTTAGCTGGAAGTTTTCTGCCAATGTTAACTCATGTATATTACACCCAGGTTTTCCACCAAAGTTAATTCATGTGTATCACATCTCATTATCAAAGAATTATGTGATAAACAAACTACGAAGAGATCTTTGTGCCATATATTCAGATAAACGTGCTTCTGTTGCGGTGGATATGTATTTGCTTGTATCTAATGTTGCAACTAGTATTTTTTTTAATTTTTTAATTTTTACAAATGTTTGTCATGGTTTAAGTTATCAGATCTGTGTTCTGGTGCAAAACCAGTTAGAATTTTTGTCTTATTTATGCTTACCTTGAGAAGATTTGACTAATGCTTACTGTTTTTACGCAGACAGGGTGCAACGGGTGATGAAATAGTTGATGCCCTTATTGCTAATAGCGCTACATTTGAAAAGAAAACATTGTTCTCACAAGTAAGTTAGACAACGAAAGTGTAAAATAGAGTTTATTTTGCAAATAGGCTGATTTTGGTGTGTTTGCAGGAAAAATATAGGCTTAAGAAACAGAAGAAATATGCACCCAAAGTACTTTTGAGGCGCCCTTTTGCTCGAAGGTAAATTAGCTTTGCTTGAGCCATTTTATTTGCTGATGCATCAGTTTAGCGCATATATTGATTACAATTAGCTGAATTAGTTTGTAATTGTGGATTTACCTGCTGCCATTCTGCACCAACCCTCTCTAGAATTTTGTTTTGAACTCTCAAGCTTTCACTTGAGCAAAATTTGAATATTTAGCATTAATTAATTCCTTATAAATGTTGAATGACAGTAACAAACCTATCATGAGGCTCCTTAAATAATTTAAGTCACTTTCTTCCAAGCGTGAGAGGTACGGTTGCAACTGAGAGAAGCTGAGGCAACCTTTAACCTATCTAGCTCAACTTAATGTAGCTTGAGCTCAGCTCTCCAATTATTTAATAAAGCTTGGGTATATGAGGTTAACAGAGTGTTTCCCATGAACAGAAGCTTAAGACATTTGAGCCAATCAATTAGCGTAAAATGTTTTAGGAAATAAATAAGCATGCTCTAAATTTAGTTTAGTTGAAATGAAGATGTGGGGAACTTGTAACATATGTGATTGAGAAGATTAGTACGGATGAGATCATCCAACCTAGAGGATAGCTAAGGCACACTTGGTACATCTTCAATTGAAGTTAATGATGTGAACTATCCAAAATTATATCATGTGCGAGAGCCTTACTAATTACTATCACCTGTGAGTATTGTTATGTAAAAGGGTTATCTAGAGGTGAATGGTCTACCTTTTCAACAATTAGACACTATTAATTTCTTTAAAACATGCTATTGTTGTTTAAATGATGATATCTGTTTTCTATTTTTTGATTTGTTTGTTTTTTCTTCCCCAGTATATGCGAGGCATACTTCAAGAAATACCCAGCAAGAATTGGGTAATGATTTAGTGTCTTATGAACTTATGATGATTTTGTAACTGTCTTACAGATGTCTATGTATGTTGAGTTCATTTCATCTTATTTATTATTTGTCTAGAATTTGTGCTATTATTCTGGGAATTGTAATTAACATCATGTATGTGGCTCTATGCATATCTTTATGTGTATGTATATGTATGCATATATTCATAGTTATTGTGCTATTGTCTGTGTCTTCTTTCATTCTTAAAATTGCATATTAGTGGACTTAAATGTTATTAGTAGAACTAAAATATACTCCTTTCTTTCTACAGTAGATGAAACATTATAAAGCGACATGAATTTTAATGAAACAAAATAAACATGTCAATCTTCTGAAAATACTATTAGTTGGGTCATGTTGTTTGGAACTACCCCACTTGCACCATCCCTTGATCTTGGGCATTTTGCAGGGACTATTATGTTTAATTTATTTCCTTAAAATGTGTGCCATTTGCAAAATTTTGTCTGTTATGGGATGGAGAAAATATCATATTATTAGCAAAGGTAGAAGTGGAAGTACAAGTGTGGGAGCGGGCGATACTAAGCTAGAAAGACTCTTGCTTGTCTTTTTGGATAAATTTTTTATCTCAACAGAAAGAGGACATGGTCTATAAAATTGTTCTAATCTTTTTATTTTTTAATTTTTTTAATTTTTTTTGGCATAAGATAATTTACTAAAGAGAAAGGGTGTTGTTCAAAATTGAATCATCCAGTTCCTATTCCATGAGATGAGAAATGAAAATTATTATCATTTTCAAAATGAGTGCCATCAAAATGCTTTGCGTTTCGGACCCTTTTTGTATTTTTTATAAATGCACCGGTCTTGCTTGTTAATTAAATAGCTTCACACATATTTTACGTTCTTATTTATGTTTTTTCCTCATTGAGTTGATGTAATGCATTCACAGAAGACAAATGTACCAGAACCTCTAATTGTAAAATGTACCTAACCTGATTTCTGAAATATTATGGAATTAGCCTATTATATTGACATGCCCTACCAGATGCTCAACAGTGCCTTTCCACTTATGATACTTGGCTTTAACTGCAATTGTGTCTTGATCCCATCAACTTTGATATCTTTGCATTTTGCTCGGTCTATGAAGCAATGATGTTTTTTAAGAAGCTATCCAAAGCGACTTTACATATACACCTTATGCTGTATAAAACTATCATCTGAGCTATTATTACTTCAATGGTGTTTTTGAGTTGGAGTATTCTTTTGCTGGGAATCTCAAGTAACAGTTACCATTCCTGCCGATATTAAGAGTCTGGGTTTTAAGATTAACCATTTAAAACTAGATCTTTCTTGTTCTTTTCTTCTTTTTTGCTTTTATGGAATTCTTTTTTACAGCTTTAGATTTAAGTTAGTTTTTGTTTTGGCTTTTTTGGGGGTTTTCTCTTGTGTACTTACTGTAGGAATCATGATAATAACAATTCTACTAATGCAGTTGTTGATATCTTGACATGGATATCCTTCAGATTAGACTTTTCCACGTGCTCAGAACTTATTTGTTCTTGTTTGCCTGTGATTCAGATTCTTGCGAGTGGACACATTATCTCTTCTGCTTTCCATGGCTAATGTTTCTGCAAATTCTGATGTTCTCGTAGTGGAAATGGTTGGTGGCCTTCTAACTGGTGCCGTGGCAGAACGTTTAGGAGGTCCGCCCTTCAAATTTTGCTTCACTTTATGGATTTTGAATTTGTGCAATAGACAAAAATCCGGAACAATGAAAACAAATGAGTGAAAGAATAAAGAAGTTACAAAGTAAATGAAGTTCTTTCTTTTTACTGCTTTGAAGAAAGTTCACAAAGTAGCGAAAACAATTCATGCAGGCAAATTGTGTTAGTCGAGAAAGAATTCATTGGGCAACCCCTATAGATTGGGTTACAGCTCCACACTCCATTTAAGAGTTGGATCTGCATAGTCTTTGCTATCTGTCTGTGGGAAATTTCTTTGTTATGGTTGACTCGTGTAATTAGAGCAATTGTTGTATCTACTATCTTGGTTGAATGATTTTATGTTTGTGACAGGTACTGGTTATGTTTGCAGTACATATCTTGGAAGTACACCATATCCCATTGATGTAGTCAGAATATTCAACTTCAGTGATGAAGTTTGTAAGAGGTAAATTTGGCTTTGAGTTCTCCCATTTTTAGAATCACTGTTACTTGAAGTTCTTTTTTAATGATTCACCTTTGTGGAAGTAAGTTGGATTCTGTTGAGATTTGAAGATTCATCATCTATCATGGATGGTTAGATTCCTGCATTATATATGGTTCTGATGTGGACCTTAATTTACATGATTGGAAATGCAACTTGGATGGGTTTGCTTGGGGCAGGGGTAAATTCAAGCTCATCGTGGAGAATAGGATCCCCTGGGCCCTTTAAACTCAATCTGTCCAATCTAAGTTTAGAAATTGGGCTTGGATTGAATAGGGGTTGGATGGGTTATATGGGCTACGTCATATTTTCCCCCTTGCAAGAAAAGGAAAGAGGGTTAGTTCCCACTTTCCATTCCTCTACTTGTACGGCTAGGGATTTCTAGGGTTCTTGTCCATTAGGTTTTGAAGGTGTTTGGCCTGCTTCCACTCTCATTTTTTTAACTAGCTGCTAGCAACTATTAGTAGTTGAATGATATTTCGTGTACAAACACTAACTGGGTTCAGGTTTTTTGGACTCCCAGCCCAAGGCCCAATGCCAGGTTGCGATTAGCAGCCTCCAGTATTAAAATGTAGCCCAGTCTTGCCTGATGGTTGAGTTGGCTCAGGGTTCAACCCAACCAAGTTGCAAGCCTTGATGTAATCACTTATAGTTGATTCCTTATGATCAACTTGGGGATTTACAAAATATATGTATGTATGTATGTATGTTCCAAGCAGGGAAGTTCATAGTTCTAACGTGGTAGCAGGTGAAGAGCATTTCAAGCTGAGTAAGATCATATGCTTCATGATGCAGTACAACAGTTGAAACCAAGAAGAAACGTAGAAGGGAAAAGAGGAAAGGAGAAAGAGGAGCAAGTGGGAAAGAGGTAGAAAAAAAGAAGAGAGAGAAAACATAGGAAAGAAAACAGCTGTCAAATTGTTGTATTCATTAAAAGATGTCGGCTAACAGTACAAGAAAGGTTTAAATAGACTAGGAAACTAAACCCTGGTATGACCGCTCACTAAAAATAACAAAAGGCCCAATAATAACATAACCTATAGTCTGGTATACGACAATAAAATAAGAATGCAAAATAACAAAAGTGGCAATAACAAAATCGCCAAACTCTCAATCACCCAACCACAAAGTCATAGTTTGGGCTGTCCTCTGACGTTGGTGTCTATATACACGTGTGATCGATGACCTGTATTTGGTGTCTGCACTACTTCAACTATGTTCTTCAGTACCGCTGATGTAATATAATATACCATCAGAGTTGAAGGTTGGATTTTCCGGACCATCTTATGCTTTCAGCAATTACTATAGTTGATTTGTTGTCTATAACAATGCAGTCCTGTTTGGTCACCTGTGTGGTTGAGTGCTAATGATTACATTAGCCTTACATGGTAAATTTTTTAAATTTGACTAATTGGTGTGCACTATATGGTAGTAATTTTGGGTAAAGGTTGATATCCTATGTTTGAATATATTTAAAATGACAGTGCCTTTCTTGGGTAGTGGCTGGAAATTCAATGTATAGAATTAGCACGTCTTTCTTGTATTGAGTGCACTTTAAGTGCCTTCTTTCTCATTCTTTGGCATGTCCTTTTGATGGTTATTTCATTTTATATTTTGATTATTCCTCCCTTTATCTCTTTTTTTGGGGGTTAATTACTCTCCTTTTAACCTTAACATTGTATAAACCCTTTTTTTTTTTTTTTTTGGGTCCAGGATTGTGCGGTCTCCTCTCACTGAGCTCTCTTTATCCCAAACTGAATCTTCTGAGCAAATTCATCATCAGGAAGATGTCCTTAACATGGAATGTCTGTTGAATGTAAGTGGCTCTGCCTTATTTTTGGCATATATACCATTTTATAGTCCCCTAATTGTGTCATAAGATTGATTTATGCAGCATCAGATGTCTTCATCAGTCAGCATGGAAGAAATTTCTCCTCCATGTGAAAATGACATGTCAGATCTTATTCCTGAGACAACTGTTTCTCTTGTAAACAAAAAGGGCAATTCCACAAAGGCTGGAAATAAGGCCCCACAACAAGCCATTGACTTGTGGAAGAAAAATGGTTTTTCTAGGTAGCCTACACTCATTGAGTATTTGGTTTACTAATTAAAAGAAGCATTTAGTTGATAGTTCTTTTAAATACTTTATGCAGTCTAATAATTGCTGCTCCAGAGCTTGATACTTGGGACCTGCTTAAAGATCTTCTGCCGCTTCTATCAAATTCAGCTCCTTTTGCTATTTATCACCAGTATCTTCAGGTCATTTCCTCCAAATTCTGGGTATTAATTATTTTTTATTTTATTATGTGTATTCTTTTCTGTCATCTTTTTGGAGATGGTGATTGTTAACACATTTGCTCTATATATCAAATCCTTTGGTAGACTTCAGTCCAATTTCTTTGAAGTTGTGTATTTGGAGTAGTTCAAATGTAAAGCATTTGCACGGCTAACTCCCAGATAGGTGGAGTAATATTAGGGTAATAATTGTGGTGTACCAATCTACTTAGCTTTTCATGTCTGAAAGTTCGAGATCGGTTCCTTGCAGTTCATTTGCAACTATTATGTGTGATCAAGCTGACATGGTTGTTGTTTGTGTTAAAATAAGTGTGCAACTCCCTCTCATAGGCCTGTGACTCCTGAATATTTTGTGGCGATTTGGGTTAATAGATTGTAGCTACTGCTCTCCCTTTATGAATACTTTTCATAATTGTATAGATGCAATCTGATTTGTATATTCTTAGCTGAATCTTTGTACATACCCTGTGTACACAAGGATTCTCATCTTTCATTATAACATTCCATGTTACTTGTTATTAAAAAGAAGAAGGGAGTGGTAGATGGATAAGATTCACTTACTGATAGAATAATAATCTAAACTACTATATCTGTTTAAATGCAGCCTCTTGCAACTTGCATGCACAATCTGCAGCTTGGGAAAATGGCAATTGGCTTGCAAATTTCAGAACCTTGGTTGCGCGAATATCAGGTTCTTTGTTTGTCTTTTCATGTACATTATGTTGTGGAAGTTCTCCTTTATCTATAATCCAATATTCTATGCTGACAGTTTCAGATGTTATGGATTAAATATTCATTGTTGAAATTTTCTTGAGAAAAGACTATATTTTTTCAGTGTCAAACACCAATTTTCTTTGTGGGTGTGGGTGTGGGTGTGTGAGAGAGATAGAGAGAGCCCTTCACAGGCTTAAGTCTGGGTAGAGCTTTTAGGGTGAGGCCATGGCCTTAAAGAGCCAACGCTGTATAATCATGACGAATGCTGTACTGCTCTTGTTGCTTGTTCCCTTCCTTTGGATTGCAATGCTGGTGAAAATGTTGTTTGTGTCTCCTCTTATCTGATGTATGTCGTACACTTGTCAACTACCGTACTGGTACAAGCTAGTTTCTTAAAGTTTACATTGTGTTGAACTCTTTAACTGGGGTTCAGCACAGTGCTTTTGAGGAAAGATCCATCATATATCTTGTTTAGTTATTGGCAATGCTGATCACTGATTCAATACTTGTATATGATCTGGAGCTTAGTTTGGCATTGGCAGCTTCTTTTTTTTTTCTTTTTTTCTTTTTTTGCATTGATATGTATCTTTATGCAAGGGAATACGTGGAGGAATGTAGTTCTTCAAATGAGATTGGCAAGCAGTCTTTTGACCTCTTCTCTTGATATTTGATAACTGTGCGTGCAGGTGCTTCCATCACGAACCCATCCGTGCATGCAAATGGATGCGTTTGGTGGGTATATTCTTAGTGGGACTAGAATATCTAGCAGCTAGCCCCATGTACGAAGGAATAAAAGCACTCGGTTCATGGCCATGCACGCTCGTGTTGCTTGTTTGTTGGCCAGGAAAACAGATGTCTCCGAAATGTACACTAGCTTTGCCTTTCATTCATATATTATCTGTAAACTTGCAACTGCAGTAGTTTTTTTTCTTGCATGGTTGCAATCTGTTTTACATTTTTCTAATTGCTAGTTATTGCAGTTTGTTTCCCGTCAGAATAATGATCATCCAGTTGCTCAAGTATTTCTTTTTCGTTTTTGGTTTGTGTTGGCAACTGGCAAGTGAGCATGTGGAGTTTTGTTTCGAGTCTTTTAAGGGTTGATCGCCCAGCTGCTTTGTGGGGAAAAAAAGAAGAAAAAAAAAGAGGAAAATCTTCATTTACTCCCTTTAACTGCTTTATAGTTTTTTCAATGCCACGAACATACCATTGGAATTGTGACTCAAAATAATAAAAATACTCTCCATAAGATGTATTTAGGAGGAGGTAGACATTGCAAAAAATGAAACATTGGGAGGACATTTCAAAAAGAATGGTAGTTACTAGTTAAATAGGGTAAATGTAGTTAACCCAAAAAAAAAAAAAAAAACCAGAACTAAAGGGTCTGTTTGGTTTTACAATTTTAAAATGTGCGATTTGAAAATATAATGTGTTTGGTAAATCACAATTTAGCCTCTAAAATTGTACGTTTTAAAAAAAGCACCATTTACCTGTAATTTGAAAAAGTAGATTTTTTTTGTGTTTTGAATCGCAATATTTTGAAAACATAATTTCAAATGATTTATTTTCTACAATTTGGTTTAAAATTACTTGATATTTATAAAATCGCAATGACAAATGCATTCTAACCACCTTATATCATTTCATAACATCTTTTTTGTTTGGTCTTATAAAAACGCTTATTGTTCTTGAGAATGCTAAGAATTTGGTGTTCCAATAATAGATTTCAGAGAATATTTCTGTTCTTTTTGTTTTGGGATGAAGCATAGGATTATTTCCAGGTTCGTTTATCAGTAGGACGGAGTTGGGAAATAAAGTGATTTTTTTTTTTAAAAAAAAGGGTATTAAAGTAACCTCAATTCATTGAAGCTGAGGCTTGAGGCTAGTGATTCGTTTAAAAAAAAAAAAAAAAAACCTAAATCTTTTTTAACAAATTTGAGGAGGGTACGGGGTTTGGCCCGTTTGGAGGCATGGACCCGTCTCTAGGTCTGTCTTAATAAGAATTGTTCTATGAATTCGTTGAGACTATTGCATCAGTATTATAGAATAGTTGTGAGATAAAAATATAATTTGTAACATTACGTATAAATAAATAAATAAATTATTGTTAAAGTAATAGTTTGCTTTCCTTTAATTTTTTTTTTTTGAAATAATTTTAACATTCTATTTTAATTATTTTTTTTGAAGTAGACTTGAAGATAAACGCAAAAGCATTC
This sequence comes from Alnus glutinosa, assembly GCF_958979055.1. NCBI lineage: Eukaryota > Viridiplantae > Streptophyta > Magnoliopsida > Fagales > Betulaceae > Alnus > Alnus glutinosa. Next base: position 27,782,503 of record NC_084891.1, on the reverse strand, counting down.
TTTAATTTTTTTTATTTTTTTTTAATTTTTTATCTTCGCTTAATTTTTGTTTCAGAAAACAAACAAGATTTTTATGAAAAAAATTATATGATTAATAAAATATGTGATTTTTACATATAAAAATTACGTGCCATAACGACATAAGACAATTAAATAAAATGAGTTTTCCTTTAAAAAAATAAAAAATAAAAAAAAAATTGTCCATTTTTAAGTGACGACCCCAAAGGCGCGCGGCGTTATTGATTCGAACTCTACCGCATCCGATTGCCGCCCTTCCCGCTGTTTCCTCGCGTCTCTCCGCTTTTGAGAATCCTTTTCGAATTTGGTATCACACACACTCACAAACTCACACACTCTTTCAAGTCGCTGATTATAGTGTTCGGATACAAACCCAAAGACCAAACCCCCCCAGATAACGTCTTTCTCTCGCTCTCTCATACCTTTTCCCTCCAACACTCAAAAAATCTCTCTCTCCGCCATGTCCAACTCAGGCGACGATACGAGCGGTCCAATTCAACTGCCGGGCTTCCAGCCCTGGCTGCTCCATTCTCATTCGCAGACTCAGAAACACTGCTCTGCCCGCAGAGCTCTCCCTTTCTCCCTCGTCGCTCCTCCCAACGACTCCAACGGGGACTCTCACGCCTACGCGCACTCCGCCGCGTTCGCTAAACAGTCTAAACTCGCGGTGAGCTTCCACTGACGATCACCGTCTGATTAGTAGTATTTTCGAGAATGTAAATTGTTAGGTTTTCCATTTTTCTGAGTGTTTCTTTGGATGGATTCTGGTTCTTGCTTTGTTTAAGACGATTCTAGATTCTCTGATAATCAATCTGTTCGTTTAAATTTTCATTTGGAGATTTTTCATTTTTTAAGATTTGGTTTTTGGTCGTTAGGTCAAATTCTATGCAGCTAATTGCTTAATGTTAATAATTAGTTGATGGAATTGTACTGTATGCGTCAAGCAAGCCGCATTAAGTGAAGATTCTGCTTGATTATCATGATGTCGAAATTTTCTGAAATTGTATGCATTACTAACATGTTTGTGAATGCAGCTTTTGAAAGTTGAGCATGGCGAAAACATTAAATCACCACTCATTTCAAAACCTTCCGGATGGGATAGGGTGAATTTAATTATTTTAATTAATATTTAAAATTTTCCTACACGTGTTGGTTCAAACTTTCACTTAGCGGGAATATTTAAGTGAAATGGAGGTGAGTTACAAAGACAAGATTCTGATACCATGTTAAATCATATGTCATCCCAAAAAGTTAATCGGATAGGAAAAATAAGATTTTAATTAATATTCTAACATATTTGATTTATTAAGTCATATTTTAGGCATGTCTGGAAGTACGGTTGTGGAAGAATATCTTTTTTAGAAGAAGGTCTATTTCTTTTTATTTGTCAAAATTGAGTGGCCAAGAAGGCTGTGGATCGTGTATTTGATTGCCATAGATTGAGAGGTTTCAGCTATATGTTCACACTCGCACATCTTGTTATCCACTTAATATGAAACCTTACTTGAACATGGGTTAAATTTTATGCCTTAACTTCTTTTGCAATAGATGTTACATGACCAGCAGGTGATTCTTTGTATCTGTTTCATATAATTTCTATAAAATACTGTTGTCATTGCAGTTGAGGCAAAAAAATGAATTAGATAACTGTGAGGCCCAGAAAAATGGACAGGCAGCCACTCCCGTACGGAGCAAACTAGCTAGTGAGCTTTCGCTTAAACCAGACTCTCGCACTGGTGGAAACCATCGGACTAAATTAAAGGTTCCAAAACAAGCGAAATCTGGGACTCAAAAAACTGATACTGGTAACACCTTTTATTACATCAATTTATGATTTATTGCAAATATTCATGTCCTGGGCCTTGGTAACTTGCAAATTGATTTCTATGTTGATTGGTTTTTCCTTGCAGAGTCTCCCAATGGTCTGAATGCAGCTAATAATTGTCGTTATGACAGTTCTTTAGGTAAGTTTAAATTAGTAAGGTTGTATTCAGTTACCTCTCTTTCTCTATGTCCCTAAGCACACACGTTTCTGTATTAAATTGGTAAGTAGAGTTAAATGATTGGCTTTCTCTTTTTTATGTGACTACCAAGGTTATGGTAAATGGGTTTTATATGTTTTCTTGCAGGCTTGTTGACTAAGAAATTTATCAGTTTGATCCAGGAGGCTAAGGATGGCACCCTTGATCTGAAGCATACCGCAGATGTCTTGCAGGTATTAAAAAAATACTCTTTAATATATTTTCCGCGTGAAATTCAAATTCAACCAGTGAAAGTTTAAAAAGGTTCTTTTGCCTTTGTTGTAAGTAGTATATTTTTTCCTATTACAAGAATTTAAATCTTTTCCACATGACTCTTTCTTGTGCCAAAAATTTAACTAGCTGGCACTGTTTAGTGACAACTTTTTATTCTTTGCTTGTGTATTTTGCATCTTATTGGTTTGACAGGTTCAAAAGCGGAGGATGTATGATATTACAAATGTTCTTGAAGGAATAGGATTGATAGAGAAAACTTCAAAGAACCATATACGTTGGAGGTAATGATATTGACCTTCTCATTTATCCAAAAAAGAAAAAAGAAAAAACGATACCCCTTCCGGATCGTAATTGTTGAAAGTTTACAAATGGTACAGATTTTAATGACAAACATTCTTCTGAAAATGTCCTTAGATATTCCAAGAAAGGTGGGTTCAAATTTTAAAAAGATATGAGCTCAAATTTAAAGGATAATTTGAGAAGTTAAATGGATAAATGCTTTATAGGTTATATAGAGTGCGAGTTTAGTATTTAGATATTATTTGCATAAATGATTGGCTTTTTTGAAAATTTTCATTTATTTCGGAACATCTTAAAAAAGAAGCATGTCATCTATTATGGATGGAGGCAATCTTGATTTTTTCTTCAATAGGCTTTTATATTATTAACTAACATTGACTCGTTAACAATAAACAGGGGATATGATGGGATGGGCCCACCTGAGCTGGATGATCAAGTTGCTGCACTTAAGGTTCACATACTTTATTTTGATCTTGTAGTTGTTGCATTTGCAAAATTACAGATTGATCAATTGATCGTATTGATAAGCATCTCAAGTTCTTGCTTCTTGCTTGGTATAAATTCAGATTTCTTTGCCGAAAGATTACTCAACTGGAAGTAGTTGAGCCTTGTACTTTATGTAGTAAAAAGTGGAAAGTTACCATACATGATCTATTTGCTGTTTTAGGCATTTGTGTGCAGAATGTTTGGTTGAGGTGTGTGAACTAGTTCACACATTTCTGTGGAGCTTAATTCCAGTTTCTAGACATATTGTTAGCTTCCATCATAATAAAAGTGCCAATGGATAGCTGATATTAAATGTTTTCTTGTATCACTAATTCAAGACTAAGACAAACAGATCTTTTATGAGTCAGATTGCTGATGAGTATTCATCTTCTCTAGCTGTTCTCAGAAACTTATATTTTAGATTGTGGTAATTGTTCAGTTGGATGAAACAGTATAAATGAAACTTCAACCTAGGTTTGGATAGCCCAAAGCTGGTTGTCACTAGCTGCTTTGTAAAGTGAATCTAGATAAAATGAAATTTAAGTTTTCTAACCATACATATTGACATAATGCAGTAACTTGAACTCTCTGTGGTTTCATTACAGGCTGAAAATAAAAGCTTATATCTTGAAGAATGCAGTCTTGATGATTCTATAAGGTTGGTTCACTAGGAGTCTAGAGATATGTTTTTCTATGATTGACCTCTTTAGTGTTTTGAGCTTTCATCACGTTCTTTCTTCAGGCAACAATATGAGCTTCTGAGGGGCCTGGAGAAAGATGAAAATTATCGAAAGTATACTCTGAATCTCTAGATGTTTTTGACTGTATCTGAGATACGTTTCATTCTTTCACTTTATACTTTGCCTCTTTTGACTGTATAGGTACCTCTTTTTGACAGAGGAAGATATTGTGACTCTGCCGTGCTTCCAGGTCTCTCTCTCTCTCTCTCTCTCGGGAAATTCCCTGAAATTTTTACCATGTCTGTCAACTCCCAAACTCACTTTCTGGTTGTTGCTATCATTTTCTCAGAATCAAACACTTATTGCAATAAAAGCACCACAAGCTAGTTATATTGAAGTTCCTGATCCTGACGAGGTGGGTAACATGGATGGATGGGGTTCGAAAAATTATGCAATGTAATAATATATAATTTGTTTGGTTGCTTGATCAGGAGGATATCGGTTTCCCCCAAAGGCGGTATAAGATGACTATTAGAAGCATCACTGGACCAATTGATTTGTACCTAATGAGGTATTTGTACTTTCTTTAGTTATAAAAAAAAGAAGATATTTGTACTTTCTTCATGCAACATGCAGCTATATCCCCCCCCTCCTCCCTTCTCTCTCTCTCTCTCTCTCTCTCTCTCTCTCTCTATATATATATATATATATATATATATATATATATATATAGTTTTTCTTGCAAATGAATTTAATATCTTTTCTAACAGCCATGTTGTCGATGCTTGTAGTAAATACAACAGCCAATGTGAGGATATGGATGTCAAGCAGGCTAAATCATCGGATTTACCAGCTGGTAGTGGTGGCCATTGCAGAGTGGAAGATGCAAGGCAGTCTTTAGAACACCAGGGCAATCAAAACATTTCTTCAGAAGGCTTCAGCTTACCGACTTCAGATGTGTCTGGGATTCAAAAGATTATTCCTTCGTATAAAGATGTAAGTATGTTTAGAGGCGTTTGTTTTCACCAGATATTTTGAAGCTTCAAAGTGGATCTTGAAGGGTGTCTACCCTTCCTCTTTTGGATCATGCTGAAGGAAGATTAACCAATTTGTTTGCAGATTGACAATGATTACTGGTTTCACTCAGATCCTGGAGTCAGCATGACAGATTTGTGGGGTGAGCAATATCCTTTATCTACTCCTTATTCAACAAGTTTCAATTCCTGGAATTCCTAGATCTTGTCATGCAATTGGAGCAATTTGAAGGCCCATCATTTTGAGGAAACCTGTATATGTTACGATTTACTTGTGAATTACAGCAAATGAGGACTGGGCCCAAGTAGGTGACTTCCTTGAAGATGGTTCTTCAAAGAGTACATGAGGAGCATGTAGTTAGGTTTCCCAGATAACATGAAGGGTGTTGCATACTCCCCTTCATAGTTTTAAGTGTAGATTTTATAGCTAGATTTTTTTTATTTTATTCAGGTCAAATTAGTTTTTACTAATCACAAGATTAGGAAAAGCCTAGCAAAAATGCCAATCTTCTGTAAAACCCACCAATGTATACAGGGTTGCTGGAATAGGTTGATATATGTCCCGATTATGTTAGATGACTGCATGAGAGTGTTTATTTTGGGGATCGTAATGCGGTAAAGGTGCAAAGATAGGGTTGGACATGCGTATATACAGATCCAGAGTTCTTCTCTAAATGTTGAAGTTGGTCAAGTACATATCGCCCAAGAGACCATTCGACCATACAGCCAGTCTAATGAATAATGATATATGTGAAGTTAAAGTCCTATCGGGGTAAGGTGCATTGAGCTTGCCTTTAGACCGATTACCAAACTTAGGATGTAAAATCTAATTAGGACCAGGAAAATGGAGAGGATCCTGTTTCCCTTCTTTTTCGGTCCAAGCACTCTGTTGATGGTGGATCACTTGAAATGGAGGTGATTCATATTAGGTTTTGACATATTTAATGGTGTATATGTTGTTACGTCATTTAAAATACACATTAAATGTTGTGAAATATAATTTAGACCATAAAATATACCACCATCTCCATTTCAGGGTTTACCAACCAAAGCTTGCAATAGGCGTAGTTCTAAAAGTGATTCCCTACAGAGCTCATTTTTTTTAAAAAAAAATGCTCATAGATTTACGTTCCCATTTATGAGAGAACCTCTTTAGAAAGTAGAGAGAAGATGTAAAAAAGAAAAGAAAACAGAAATACCGTCATATATTATGTTTATGTCTATGTTTACTTCTGGATTAAGTCGTCCATATTTGCTCTAATTTAGCTTAAGTTGACATTTTTTTTTTATTTTTTATTTTTAATATTCTCTGTTTCTATGGTCTGCCGCTCTTTTTCTCTATTCTTTTTTTAATTAAAAAAAAAAAAAAAAAAAAAAAAAAAAAAAAAAATCCGGGTTAAAATGGAGTCATCTCTCATTTAAAAGAGTCTTCAGCTGGTGCTTGGATAAAGAGTGCAGGAAATCAATTTAACCTTGAACGTCTTAGAGTTCATTACTCAAATTAAGGCTTTGCCATGAATAGGAGATCGAATTGCTCTCTCCATTGGGGGAGTCGGCCGACTGAGGGAGTTACTACATACTCTAGATTTCCCATATTTTAGCCCTTGGAGAAGCAATGTGCCACTTTAGCCTTAGGTCCTTCTCATGTGAACATATAGCAAATGGCAAGCAGTCAGCTATTTTAGGCTGGAGATGCGGTCAGAATAGAGACCCATTTTGACATTACATGCGTTTTACGCATTCCTGGAACACGTTGGTTTGGTTAGGCTGGCCGGCCATCTCCAAGAAAGAGGGTAATTAACCGCCCACAAGAGAGGTTGAACAATTTTTTTTAGGCTAACGTGACAGTTATATTGACAAGTACATAACCTAGCGTTACATACATTATCTAACATTTTGGAATAATTTCACAAAAGGGTACTGAATTTTCATGCATTTTGACAGAAGGATACCAAACTATCATTTCTTTTGAACCGGGGTATTAAATTATTAAAAACCTTCGAATAAAGGTATTTCGTCAGCTTTGGGCGTTAAATCATACAAAAATTCTCAAAATACTCCTATGTTTATTTTTTTTAAAATTTTCAAAGATTCAGGCATAGGTATTTTTGCAAATTCCGTTAAATTCTTACCACACCTAAATCTTAGCATTTTTTTTTCTTTTTTAAGAAAAAGAATTGGGGTATTTTGGGTATTCTGTTAAGAATTAACGCCCAAAGTTAACAAAATACCCTTATTTGAGGGTGTTTGATAGTTTTATATTCCGGTTAGAGAGAAATGATAGTTTGGTATCTTTTCGTCAAAAAGCGTGATATTTCAGTACCATTTTGTGAAGTTATCTCTAACATTTTTGTTTGATCCAATAAGGGGGTTTTTTGGGATTTCAAAACCTAACTTATTCCTAGGGATAATCCCAATACAGATATTCACGAATTCGAGGGAAATGATAATTTGGTATCCTTCCGTCAAAAAGCGTAATATTTCAGTACCCTTTTGTGAAATTATCTCTAACAGTTTTGTTTGATCCAATAAGGGGGGGTTTTTTGGGTTTCAAAACCTAACATATTCTTGGGGATAATCCCAACGCAGATATTCACGAAGCAGTGTATATCAAATGAGTAATGATTCAATGCCACTCAAAGATACAACTTTTCACCACCTTACTTATGTGACAAGGCGGTCTTCCACTACTTTTTGAGTTTTTTTTTTTTTATTTTTTAAAAATAAATTAAGGTAAGGGACCACCTTACCACATAGACAAGGTGGTAAAAAGTAGTATATTTAGGTGGTAGTAAATCATTACTACTCATATCAAATTCTCTGAAATTCTCATCTTGCTTGTAATAAATAAGCTGTAGATCACATGACTTAGAACCCACCGTCCAATTTGGGCAGTAATCTAAGGAAAATCAGACTTAACTACTACAAATTCCAGATTAATTATGATAAGTGTATCACTCACTTTAATCTATAACAAATTAAATACCAATTGTCAACATAATTTCACCTAACTTCACTTCCATGAGGGTCAATTTAATATGATAGGCGCAGACCTAATCTGGCAATCATAGGAATTAATTGGTAAAATACTCACCTTGAAGTCTAGTCTATCTATATCAGTTTTAAAAATAACAGAAAATCCAATTAGTTATTTATTGGATTTTAAGGCCTACTACTACGATTACGTTTGGCCCCACAATTTCATAGGTTAACTACTTGTTTTGAAAATGAACGATTTTAAAGTTAATTTAAGACTTTTTTTAGACCATAGATTTTTTCAAATGCTTAATTAGGTTTTTAAAAAATCATGTTCTTATTAACTACATTTTAAAATTACGATTTTTTATTTTTTTTTCTTTCAAACGGTATATTTTGAAACCACTAATCCAAATAGACAGTAGATAAACAAAATAATGAAGTTCATCCCCTCTTTTCTCTTAGCTAATCCTAGCTATTCTCCAAACTATACTCCCTTCCAAGTTGCAACTAGCTTTTCATTTTTATTTCCCTGGATTCTACACCAACCCTCAACGACTGAAAAAAGTAGGACCCTTGTGGATAAATGATAATGCCTTCTTTTCTATTTAAAAATTAGGACTCTTGTGGATAAATGATAATGCCCTCTTCTTGAAATAGAAAAGATATATGATGAAGAGTAGTGATTCACTACCACCTAAATATACAACTTTTCACTACCTTATCTATGTGGCAAGGTGGTCCCCACCTTAATTTATTTTTAAAAAATAAAAAAAAAATCAAAAAGTAGTGGGGGACCACCTTGCCACATAAGCAAGGTGGTAAAAAGTTGTATATTTGGGTGGCATTGAACTATTATTCTATGATGAAACATTCGGAAGCAAAAATTTCTACCTTGATGACGACCCTTATAGTAAGCTTGAAAATTCAGTTCTTACTGTTTTTTAAAATTTAAATTATACTCAGATTTTATCCAATATACCTCAATGTCAACAACTAACCAATAAAAATAGAGCCAACAGCAAGAAATTTTAACGCTACCCAGTAGTAAAAACAATCCAGTAATTCGAGTTTCTCAGAAACAAAATAAAAAGGAGAGAAAAATGAAAAGCCTCAAATATTAAATATTTTCTCACTATCGAGTATCGACTACCAAAAAGACATGAACTAATTAGCAGCAAGAAACGGTGACAAAGCGATTAAAATTGGTTAGAAACAATCAAAAAAAATTAAGTAGATAACGGGCAAGCACTGTAGCAAAATGTTGACATTATGTCTGTTGGAGCGATCTTTTGACGTTTTATTAGCCAAACTTTAGAGAATGGTGGGGTTTAAAATATCTGTTGGAGATGCTCAGAGAGCAAGAGGTCTACATAGAAGAGAAGTTATAAAAGCCTGCCCTTTCAACTACCACAAAGTTCAGAAGAAAGAAAAACAAAAAAAAAGCACGCATCAAATTCTAATCGATGAACCATGTCAAGACAATATTTACTGTGGGTTCTAAGAGTAGGAAAAACTCAAGCTGGTCTGTCAAACTAAAAGGATGGTGCTATCGCACCTATCTTGAGACCTAAAGGCATATAAATAATATAAGAAAAGCTTTTGAAATCTAGACATTACTTCAACACCTAATGCAACTTTGTTAACCCTTCAAGGTCACCCTCCTAACCTTGCCAATTATACTTTTTATTCTCATCCCCTAATCATGCGAGAGTTGCAGCTGCTAACACACGTTAAAAAAAAAAAAATGAAACAACAAATGGAATAGAAGCTAGAAAACAACAGATTTACATCCACGTCCACATCACAATTCAATACCCACCACTATGGTCCACCTAGATGAAATGCTATTTTTGCAAGATATAAAATTGGAAATAACTAACTCCATTCTTTTAACTTTTGACTGAAGAACGGTTTTTCCTCAGCCGGCCACGTGTAAACCGAATGGCATCTTCCATTACTGTTTCTTTTGGGGGAGGATTTAAGTTCTCATCAGCTGAAGCAGCAGGTGCTGCAGGTGCTGCTTCAATCAGCATTGGTTGAGCTTCGGCTGCTGTGGCTTGGCTGGTGGTTTCAGCTGGAGCAGCTTCTTTTTGAGTATTCACACCTGCTGCAGGTGGAGCTTCTGTAGGCACTTCTGAAGGGCCAACCTCTTCCTCTTCCTCTACCTCCTTTTGGTGTTGACTGGAAGATGTACTTGAAGTGGGAGATGGCGGCTCTTCAGTTTGTGGTTGTGCCGTAGTAGTTGGTTGACGATTAGGAGTAGCAGGGGGTTGGCGACCCCTGACACTTGATTGTTGTCGCTGAGATTAAAAGGAAATAAATTGGTCAGCAATAAAAATGAATAAAAAACAAAAAAGAATAGTAACATGATGTATGACACAGGAGGGATAAACCAGGGTAGAAAAAATAAAAAATAAAAAACGTAAATTTTTATAATACGTCACCCTGTACCGGGTTTTAATCAGATACAAGTACTCAAATTGAATTCCACATTCATAGGCAGTAGATGCAACACTTATTCAATATTTCATGAACTAAGCGCACATATCATTGTCAAAACCTTAAGGGAGAGGTATTTTTATTTTTTTGATAAGTAGGGATGAACCTAGGCTATTACTACCCTCTCCCTTAAGGATATTGACTAACAGAAAACCCGTTGATTCATAGTTAGATCTGAAATTCCAGTCGAGAGTTCCATTTATGATTAGAGGGCAGGCTTGCAAGATCACCATAAAACCCCAACTAGCCTAACTGAAGTGGGTAAAGTGGTTACCCACTTCAATATCTAGATCAAATGCAAAAGAAATATTCACTTGCAAAATTGCCAAAAAATAAAGGTCTACTTTTGCCCTGAGCACTTTTTTTTTTTTTTGCTGGGGGGGGGGTGTAAAAATAGCAAAACAAACCCAAATCATACTTGTTAATTGTTATAGACTACCTGAGGAGGGCGAGATTGCGGCGTTGACTGTGCAGCAACATACTGCAAAATCTCAAATATTCTTGTCTGACCATAGCTTGCAGCTCGTTGCCAATACAAAACTGCAATATCTCCAGCCCTAGTCCTCAGTTCCAACAAGCTACGATCAATCTCAGTCTCATGCTTCGCGACATATGGTCTAAAGAATGAATCATACACATACGTCGTTCCCTGACACAGTTACAATATGGTAAATGAAAAGAAAGAGGCGCAGGTACATTAAAGGCAAACAAATATTTAGAAAAGCATATAGTTTCACTCCAGAAGCGCAAAAGATATCCAATACCTTTGTTTTAGGGTACCACAAATATATAAAGAATGCCAACTTAGCTTCACTGTACATCGGAACCCTTCAAGAAGAAGAAAAAACATAATCACAATACTGAAAGAGATTTATCGAAGAATGGAAATTGTCTCCTTATTCACATTAGAATCTTACCATGAAATAAAAGCATCTCCAACTCTCTCACAAACTGTCAAAACAGCCACCAAAATCCTGCAATTCAAAAGGGGAAAAATTACTTTTTTACCACTAGACATTTTTCATACCGATTGTTGGCACAAATAGCTATATCTAGCATACCAATACTGGCACCAGAAGCGAAGTTGCTCGATCTCCGGCTTATTCCTTTCAACAGTTTTGTAGCACTCATAAGCTGGATAAGCATAGCCAAAAACCATTCTGCCAACACATTACAAGTAATTGAATTTTGACAATCAACAATAACAAACCTACAAAGTCAAATGAGAAAATGGGTTGCAGTGTAGCATACACGAGTCCTCTGGTGAGAAAGGATCCTATCATTCTGTATACCTATCACATCCAGATAAACTAACCAGTTAAGAAAAATATGGCAGGTTAACCATTTTGTATACTTAACGAACAGCATAGTAGCTCATGGTCATACAAAGCAAAATGGTGTCTTATTTATACCAACAGAACTGGCAGAAGACATCATACTAGTATATATTTTTCAATTTTTCAGAAACGAATTGCAGATATAATATTGATGCATAAGCCAACTACAGCTGATGAAGATCTTTATACACAAAGACAAGGAACGTCACTCAGATTTGTTTACAAATTTAGGTCAACTGTGTATCAACTTAAAAGTCCTTCAATTGTTTACAACCAAATAAATTTCTTTCTTTATAATGGCAAGTAATACACGCACCCGGTGGGTCTTGAACCAACAACACGACCCACCATCACCCAAAACAAATTTGAAGTCTAAATGTCTCTCTATTTTTTTCCCCCAAATCAATAAAAAATTGAATTCAACTAACCTAAATCATTAAATCACGCCTCATCAAACAGAGTTTGACCATTACTTGATCATAAATCTCAGAAATGTTTGAATAAACCTAACACAACCACTTAGGCAAGTTCAGTAGCCGCATTTTAAAAGGCAAGATCACATAAAACCCCTAGAGAATCCCATTTTACATTTGTCTTCCTCACTTTCTCTCATCAGCCAAACAAAGAATTAGCGTTTGATACAAACGTAAAACTAAAATTTTCACTTAAACGAATTAATAATCACGTCACGCGATGCTTGTGGTCCACAAAGCTTAGGGCAAAACACAATGCGAGAAAAAAGAATCACACGGAACAACCACCTAACAATCAAATGGACCAAACCTAACAAACATTCGAGCAATTTTTTATTTTTTTTTGAAAAAAAAAATCGACCATTTCAAATTTAAACAAGAAAAAAGAAAAACAACAACAACAACAACAACAATCAACACCGAAAAAACTATAAATGACCTAAAAGGAAAATGGAAATCCGCAATCGCCAAAAAAATATTTGAATTTACAAAATATCTCGGGAAATATCGACTTCAAGGTAGTGTTCAAACATCCAAACATCAAAATCAAATAAATTACAAGATTTAGACTCGGAGAGAGAGAGAGAGAGAGAGAGAGAGAATGAGAAATCGATCAGTACCTCTTGATTATTTTCTTGGATTCAAAATGAAGAAATTAAAGGGAAAAAAAAATGTGTAAATCGAAATGAGGCTAATCCGAAGCAGTGGAGGAACAAAGTCCCGGAGAAATTCAAGAAGATCGCCGGAGCGTACGGAAAAATCGGTGCCGCCGAAATGCCAAGGAGAACCGTTACGATTTCGACGAGTGAAGGAGAGTCTATTTTTGTACACTCAGAGAAAGAGAATTAGAGTGAATGAGCAGTCTTTTGTGCCGTTTAAATTTCCTTCGTTTTCTTTTGTTTTTACTTTTTTTTGCTACGGACTTGTTCGTGGATTAACCTTTGTTTTGGGTTCCGTATTAAGAGGAAGTTTGTGCGTGTATTGTGGGGCACGAGTGCGGTGTGAAAGCTAGGGTCTGATCACCGTTAAATTGTAACCGACGGTTTAGATCAAAATTTCTATTTTCTATTTTATTTTTTAATTCTTATTTTTATTTTTATCATACTATCATATGTATAAATTTTTCTTTATATATATATATTTAATATTTTTAGCAACTCGATATTTAGATCTCAATAATAATATGATAAAATTCTAATTATTTTATTTAAAACTAATATTTAATATTTTTTTTTTAACTTAATCTATTAAATTGACATGTATCTAAATTGAATTTAATTTAGTCTATTTCCCATTTAAAGAAAAAAAAAAAAACTTAGTCTATTTTTCTGATTGAATTATAAGAGTGATACTAAATTATTAAAAAAATATAAATTTTAACTGCTTTATTAAAAATATTTATAAAAATTAAAAATATATGTAAGAATTATATGTATTTTAAATATATATTAATTTAATAAATTTAAAAAATATATCCATAATAATATCTCAAGAATTATAGACGGACATGTTTCAACCAATGTTTCTGCGGAGTGCGGACAACGGATAATGGTTTCATCTCTCACCAATTTACCGTGTTGTCCTCGATAGAAAAGTGGGAAATGCATGACAATTTAAATTACGTGGTGGTATTTATGTGAACACATAGGGTAGGCCATGGAAAGAACGTCACCGCGGGGTGAGCGAATCAGTGCTTTGGATAAAGTCGAAGCGACAATGAGGCGCCGATTAGTTAGCAAAGAATCCGATCGTTATGGATAACGAGCAAAGTGAATACTATTATTAAACCCCAAAGTGAAAAATAGAATATGTATATCAAGCCCCAAAGCGATATCGTTTTAGTGAGAAAAGGCCCAAGGAAGTTTTAAAATTGGGGCGTCTAGAATTAATGTTAATATCTCCTAAAATGTTTTCAAAACAACATTGGGCTCCCACCCAATCATTTTTTTTTTTTTTGGGGGTTGGGAATTGGGGCTTTAAGGTCCGTTAGATTATCAGTTGTTTTAAAATCTTAACGGATAGAAAGGGTCTTACGTATGGACTTAAAACTCTTTATTAATAAGCGAAATTTAATATGTTAAATATTTAGCTGAATGTGTTTAAAGTAAGAGTGGTAATTCGTGTCCGCATGTTAAATTTAGCTCATATTGAAGAAGTATAAGACTATATAAGTCAATTGTAACTTGACCCGTTTAGTTAATGGGTTAGACCCATAAACCCTAATTAGTTAATTTTGTATTAGGTTCGTTAGTCGTATAAAAAATCGTAAGCTCTTATATTGTGTGTCGGGTTTGGATCGTATCGAGATATTAGTATAAGACCATATAGGTCAACCTTAACCCGATCCGTTTAATTAAACGAGATAGACTCTTCAATATTAGCTTATTAATTTTGTAACGAATTCACGGATATTATGAAAGCTAAAACTGTAGAGTAAAGGATTGAAAAGGTTTAATATATATTTTGACAAAATCTCATCCTATTTACGTGTCTTTCTTTTCCATTCCTTTTTGGTCACACTCTTCTACTTGAAATCCTTTCTCTCTGCTTTTCTGTCACTCTCAAATTCTCAATCTGACTTTCACTTTTATTCTCACATGGGAAAATGCATGACGCCTTGTAAAAGACTCTTTACCATTTTTATTAGATATGCCGATGCATCTTCTTTTTGTTATTTCTATCACCTTAAAAAAGGATTATGATCTTTATGCTTTGTTTTGCTGATTAAAGCAGGCTCGAAATGGGTTGAGAGCTTGGTTTGCTTTAGCCCACTACATGTGTAAACAAAAATTTAATAAATCAAAAGGGGGAGCATGATTTGATTGAGACCACCAAAATTCAATCCAATGAATGTTAGATCGATGCAAGCATAGCATCAAGTTTCTTCTTCTTTTTTTTTTTTTTATGAAAAGATCAAGTTTCTTCTTTTATGATGGAGTTTGATCATCAAATTTAAAGACAACATTGAGTACTCACGCGTGGAATCAAAATAATTGCAGCCGAAAGCTTGGCGGTGCCACTCTAATATGTGACTCGAGGTTAATTATATTTCAATTTTGATTGTTTAAGAAAGATTCAAGTTAAAAAGAGTGCTTAATTCCATTAAGTTAAAGTCATTCAATAATTTGAAAGTACTGTACTTTTATTAATTCACATTAATAATTGAATCAAATATGGAGAGAGAATATCCATGGCTTATCTCCGGGATTAGGATCTTCTCCATTGATTTAAGTATAATTGAGAGAAATTATTACATGATTTAGATTAAGTTTTAAGGATTTAACAGTTTATATATATATATTGTCACGTAATAAATATGTTATCATATTATTTAAAAGTTTTAAATGCTTGGTACTATGCAGGTAGATGTAACAAAACAAAATATGAATTGTGAGATGATTCCTCTCTATCTTGACCATGTATTATATATTGCCTTCTTAATTAAAGTACTAATATTCTTCACACTCATTTATTGCATCTATTTCATGCCTGTTAATGTGACTTATTTTAAGTAGCTTCCTATGTCATCCACTTAAAAAAAAAAAAAAAAGTCACTTAAAACACGTTATGTGAGCGGGTGTGAAACAAATGTGATAAATGGGTGTGAAGAGTATCATTAGTATTCCATGTGATTTAAGTAAACTCGTATTTTATTTTTTCAAAGTAATGCTAAATACTATATTTTTATCCCACAATGTTGATATGACACTCTTGACTAATCACTAGATTTTCTTTTTAATGAAAACTGGTTCAAAGATTATTTGGGACTGCTATGTCAACATTAATTATGAGATAATTATGAAAAAAAAAATTATGATATTTAGCATTATTTATTTATTTTCATTATCGTGGCCACCAAGAGTAGGGAGTACTTTTTAGCAACAACCGACAGTACTTAAAACAAAATTGGCATCACATAATGAATTTAATTATACGCACCTAATTGATCTCAATATCAGCTATATGTTATAGATCGAGCATGCAGTAGGTCCTATATTAAATCATGCTTTTAAAGTAATGTGATCATAATTAATTAACCTAAGCCAATTTTTTTAGTTAGTTTTTAAGGAATCAACCATCCATTTTTAACCCACTAGCTGTCTTTTATTGGCAAGCCACGAGGCTTATATAGTGAACAGTAAAGTTGTGCAGGTCGTTGCTTAACCTCAAGATCGAGGATGATGCAATGATCATGAGCAATTTCAAAGTCCCTTTGCAGCCTTAATTAATTAACGATATCTGTAAAACTTTAATCTAGACCATAAAATAATCATTCTCTATTTGGATCGAGCATCCTATTCGATCCCATTGACGGACTCTTTACGGTTTCATGGAATCACAAAAGAAGAAGAGAAAGAGAGAGAGAGAGAGAGAGAGAGAGAGAAGATAAATTTCCATGTAGCTCCAGGGCAGGGCAGGACAGGACATGCATGGCCCTTTATTTTGTGATTGTGTCAAGTATAAGAAAGCGAAGAGCACAAATAATGGATAATAGACAGAAAGGAAAGTAAAGATAAAAAAAAAAGTAAAAAAAGCAGGTTTATGAGAAAGTAAAACTCTATCTAGAACGCAAGCAAGGTGGAGAGAAAAGGAGAAGCATGTGGAAGTGGGGGAGGTCCCAAAGCCTTGGATTCTACGTGTTGATAAAAGTAGTACTATTACAGCGCTATGGAGCTATAGTCCGCTCCATTTTATGAGACAAGAATCGCACATTCAACATCATCCTCAATTCTCTCATCTCATGTGCTTTCAATTATAGTAGGTTGGTGCCCCGTCGCTCTCATTTCTTTCCCCCTTTCACTCTCTCTCTCTCTCTCTCTCTCTTTACAACCAGCATACTTCCATTTGACGCGCACCGTTAATTTCATTGATCAGGATGTCCTACAAGTATGGAATGTACTTCTCTATGATAAAAAATAAAATAAAAAATGGGAATATAAATTTTCCCAATGCAAGCAACTTCAATGCCTTTCTCACTCTTTAGGGCAGTTCTTTAGTCATTAACACGATTTAAACTGTTTTTTCCTTGTCTATGAGCTGACCAATATATGAAAAAGGGGATTCTAATTTTTCCCATCACAAGCAACTTCAAATGCGTTTGTCTCTTTACGGAACTCTTTGGTCGTCATTAACTTTCATTAAATTTAGAAAAGAACAAAAAAAAAATATCCATTATTTTATTATTATTATTTTTTTTATTCATTTCAAATAAAGTTTAGCTGATAGGCTACATTATTGAATAGGCAACCCTCGAACCATCGAGGGTAGTCGGTCACTCCCATAAAATATTGAAGTGGACGAATGGTCATACAATTTCAATCATCTCCTCAAAAGATAAAGCATTGGTCGACCACTCTTCAAGGGGATGACCGACTACTCAAGGTGTGGTCCGACCACGTCCCTTTTACTAATAATTAGTTGCTTCTTCTCCTCCTTTTTTTCTTTGAAGACAATGGCAAGAGATTTGGTTTAATTTGGTGCAGTAGAAAAACTACAATATATGTGGGGGTAGTTTTTTAATGATCCAAATTTACTTTTACTCTCTATCTTTCTAACGAAAAATTTAAAATTAAATTTAAACGTTAAAAAAACTACAATTAGTTTGCCGTAATTTTTTTTTACAGCACATCCTATCGCAAGATCCAAACCGTTCGTTTGGATCTGAGGATTGAAATTCCAAGAAATTGCCCGAGACCTCGATCGTGGGTTAAGACCCAAAATTATAACAATGTGGTGGCATTAGGGTAAAGATATTGGGCTGGTTATGGTTCAACGCACGCCATGAACCTCGGACCACCGTTTGAATTCAGAAACCCCCCACTGGTCCTGCTAGAGTGCTAGATAGCTAGAGAAATGGGCTGGACACCTGAGGCCTGGGCTGCTTAAATTTTAGCCCACATTTACCAATGCTCGTCCATACAGCCATAGACACGTGGAAGAACTTTGTCGTTTGTGATACACGTGTTTTCCAACTGTCCGGTGGTTAACGTCTGCGCCCACCCCACATATCCAAATCCATTAGCGCTGGAGTTCAGCTCAACACTGCTTCTTCTAGCCTTCTAGTGTTGAGCAAGAGTCTTTCTCGCTCTTGTGTGTGTGTTTGTATTGGAGACCCAGAAGAAAATTGGATTAGTCTGAGAAATGTCACAAGCACCGTCTCTCCCTCGCTTGCGCTCCCCGTTTCTCTGTTGCCCTCTCAAGCTCGCTCCTCCTACGACTTCTTTTCTCTCCTACAAACCCACGAGAAATCAACGGTCGCCGGCGTCTTATCCATGCATTCGAGCTCTTGATCTTGATCAAAACACGGTCCTTTCTCCACCCACTTTATCTTTTTTTTTCTTAAGATTGATCAATGCTGCACTTCATGTGAGAGGGGTGACTTGGAGATAGTGTTTGCAGGTAGTGGCAATATCGGTGGGGTTTGTGAGCGTTGCGGTTGGAATAGGCATTCCAGTCTTCTATGAATCCCAAATTGATAATGCTGTAACTGCTTTTTACCCTTTCTTCTAATTTCTAATCCCATTTTGTTTTACTTAGTAAAATATGAAATTGAGGGTTGTTTATGTTGCTGCAGGCAAAGCGAGAAAACACTCAGCCATGCTTTCCGTGCACTGGCACCGGGGCACGTAAGTAATGGTGAATTTGTTACCACAAGGGAAATTACAGGTTCAAAGTTTTCTTGTTAATCCTGTTAAAATGCATCATATGCTCTAAGAACAAATGTTAATTTAATAGACTGATTTGGAGGAAAATTTTGTCCAAATTATGGATATATAGATAGTACGTGTTACTCTTAGAAAGAACCTGTTGAACCCAACTGCAATGCCATAGGCTAATTGTCTAATTGACATGACAGAGGTAGCAGTGCTAGGGTTCTTAACTTGATGAATTATTATGCTCGCCAGTTTGAAATCTTTCCTCTCATAAAAATGGGTACTCTTCACCAGAGAAATGCAGATTTTGCATGGGAACTGGCACGGTGACAGTAGAGCTTGGTGGGGATGAGAAGGAAGTCTCTCGATGCATCAATTGTGAAGGTGCGGGTTCATTGACATGCACCACATGTCAAGGCAGTGGCATACAACCCCGATACCTTGATCGAAGGTTCGTTTTTTCCCCTGTGCAACAAAAATATTTTAGTAAGATACTTGATTTTTCTCTTGGGGGGCTGAATTGATAAAATAATATTATATTTTTTTCAATAAATTATTTTGTTTCATGCAATTAAGAAGAAAAGAAAAATGACCGTTTCAAAGCATAACTTTAGGTTAACATAGAATCATCACCATCTTTGATTGAAACAAGGAAATGAACTAACCAAAATGTTGCATCGCACTAGTTGATACATTACTCATGTGATAATAACCACATGAGCTTAGCAAGCTCGAAATCAGATACATTAGGATTCTGTGGACGATCAAGTAGCATGTTGCTAGATTTTACATAATGACTGATCAAATTCAAATGCAGCAGATAATTCAAAAACCAATTGATTGAAGAGCAAGAGAGAATGATAAGATTCATAAGAACATAAACAGAAAATTCAAAATCAAACTAATTTGAACTTTTGTAATCACTATTATAAATGATGCATAACTCCCGCATTGGATTGACAAGGCGAGAAAACAAATTTTTCCAAAATTTTGTTGTTCCTTTATACTATCAGAGAATAACAGTGACTAACGTCTATTTTTCTTCTTCTGACTGTTCATTCAGACATTTCGTCAAACACTTTCCCTGCACACCCCATTACACTGGTGGCCATTGGCCAGCTCGTCTCTTTCCTCACCCAACCAGACTAGCTCTTCATCTATTTCAAGTTGATTATTGTTACTCAGTTTATTACCTGTGTTTAGCTTCATACCATATTACGACAATCAGTACTAGATACTGCTTAGCAAATAAGCAAAATAGTTCAAAAGTTTGGATATCTATATGGGGAGAAACAATTATGGGTTTATATAGTAGACTATTCACAAAGTGGCAATTATGTGCATCCTATTGATGAGTGTATGTTTGTTTTGAACAGAGAATTCAAAGATGATGACTGATTCCCAAGAAGAAGTAGCAGTGATTTTGAAATTGGAAGAAATTAGCGTCTCACTATTTTTGACTGCATACACATCTTCTGCATTCTGTCTAGTGCTTTTTCATGCCTTTCATCTTTTGTATAATTTGATCATTGATACAACTATCTATCTTATTCTTTTACATATGTTTTGTTGTGATTTGATGAAGATAATGATGTGTGCTGTTTCTTTGGCTTCAATGGAAGAAAAAAAATGTTATTATTTTATCGATAATCAATCCAAGAATAAACCATAAACCACCGGACATAAATTCCTACAAACTGGCTTATAGAAAATTTCCTACATATTAACTTCTAATAGTGACATGTGTCCATTGCATATGAAAAACATGTTTTTTTTAATTGCATATACTTTTCACATTTTTTTTAATAGATTAAAGAACACGTCGCTTTTAGAGGCTGGCTTGTATAAGTTTACAAACCAATTTGTAAGAAATTTATGTCCATAAAGCACCATCCAAGAATGTGATGCTTTTAAGTGGACTCGACACTCTCCAATTTGTTCCAACACACAAGATGTTATCGATAAAAGTAATGCTAACAATCACATTTTTATTTTACAATATTAATGTGACAGTTCTAACCAACAGTTCGATCAGTTCTTATATATATGGCTTGCAGAAAAATCACTGGAGATTCTTCTGTGCAATAATGAATGGTCAAGATTGCCTCCATAATTCTCCCCCAATCTCGTAATTTTGACTGTTTATTTTTGCACAGTAATTTTTTTTCGCAAGCCAAACTCGTCCAGCTAAGACAATTGGTTCATTGCTACTTGCCAACTCACTTGGGTGCCTTCTACACAATCAACATAAAGTGCGTACAGCGTAGTGCGTTTGTCAATTTGCATCTGGAACTAGATTGGAGCCATGTGCCACCCTTTGTGGTTCTGGTTCCCCGAACTGCTTAGAAAAGGAACCCATTTCTCCATGAGAGAACCTAAATCAACTTCGAACTTCACATGTAAATCATCGGTCAGCTCCATTGGTGGATTAATCTGCAAGCAATACTTCACACACATAGGTTACTCCCATTAATAAATCATCTCATCCCTGAATCATGAAATCAATTATGAACAAAACTACAGCAGTAGAAATGAGATGCAGTGTTTATAAACAAACTATTTCCACCTAAAAAAGGAAGACATTAATAATATGTACAATCTACTTCACTCGAGCAAAACTATACTAGTAAAGTTGACATTTACATTCCCAAGTTCAAATTAGCAAAAAAGTCGTGGTCCCTGAACTAACTGTTGGTTGGTTTACCACACTTCCCCTGCAACCATGTCAGCCGGATCTTGTTGCCTTTTAGAGATATGAATATCTCCCTTAAATTGGCGTCCTCAAAGAGGTCCAGAGCAGCAAAGTAGAGCCTGTCATCAATGTCCTGTATTTCATCCAGTGCTCGAATGCAATTAGTGATAGTAAATTTGTCATCACTTGGCGTTATTGCAACTGCCCTCGATTTCAAAGTAGCAACCATTTCTAACATGGTTTCTGCCATAGTATCATACATCTCTTGATCCTTTCTGCTTCCACCCAAAGAAGAATGTGTCTCAGATGGACCTTTCCTTTTTCTCTCAGCAATATTCTTCGTTACCTTTTCTGCCGATGACATGTTTCCTTGCATAGGTCTCAATGATGATGCATTTGCATATCGTGGGGTTCCACCATCATGACATGAAATTAGTCCTGCAGTGTCTATTCCAACAGACCTGTCTAACTCTTCATAGTGACTGGATTGTGCATATTTCCCTTCAGTCACTGAATCTGTGAAGATTTCACATAGCTGCTCGTATATAGGGCAGTCCTTGACTTTGATTATTTCAGTCCTAGGCTGTGCCTACACGTTAAATCTATCAGAAACTCAAAATAAGATATTCATGGAAGTAAACTTCCTGAAGAAAAGAAATGTACCCCAATATCTTCCCATAGGTCAAACCCAATGCAGCAAGAATCATCCAAAGCAAAGTCGTTATTTTGATCAAAAGCTGACTTCAGATTATAGAAGCGCGTTCGCAGAACATCCAGGTGCTTCCTCAATTGATTGTTATTGAAGTTGAGATCTGTTTGCTTATTAAATTCCTCACGAATGAGATTCCACGTTTTCTTGTCAAACACATTGTTTGGTCTGTTCCCTAATTGAATCTGCTTAACAACCAAATCAGCAAATATTTTATCAAGGGATGCTGTCCACCTTGTCCTTGAACGTTCCTGCTTTGGTTGATGACTGGCTTCACTATCCATCTACAATAGATGTCAACAATATGCCAATTAGCACCAAAAAAAAAAAAAAATCTTGCTAAGAAGCAAAGCTTTTTGAACACCAAAATAGATATTTAAATTAAGTTAATGGCTTATGAAAATTCATTATTGAAAGTATTTGGCAAATACCATTTATAACTAGGGCATGAGTATGATGCATTTGACCTATAAATAGTCTCATCAAATGCAGCAATAAAAACAATCCTAATAATTTTCAATCATTACCTTGAGTTAATTTTTTACCCAAACGATTGTCACTGTTGCATGCATAGGAACAGCAGGTCGTGCTCCTCTGTTAGATGGCATAACATAACCATATGTTATTAATCAGTAGCAAGGTGAAACCAAGATTTATAAAACAAACAGGTCTGTAAAGTTTTCTAAAAATTGTTATTCACTACTTTGCACCATATGACTTGAAAATGGTGGAAATATAATAGTATCAAGTGCAAGAAAAACCAACATGAACATAACAGATTGTGATAAAATTGGTGATCCTGAAAACAAGCAGGGATCAAAATCATTTTCATATCACAAGATGGACACTGTAAGGTGCAAAAGTAACAAATAGTATTGGTCAAACACAAGGAAATATGTGCCGGTCTACAGAATATTACCAAACAAAAAAAAAAGTCGCCCTAAAAATTGATATTTTTTAGTCTCTATAAAGCATAAGTGAAACTGATATACTTGTGATTCATAAACCCCAATGAGAGAGAGAATTATGCATGTCAGACTGTATTACTATATTCTACATCAATCTTCAATTAATTAAATTCCTTATACAATGAGCTGTCCTGTAGGTACAGGTGCTTCCTCAACAGTCCTATCATGAAAAATAGCTGTTTTCTCAAAGGGTAACAGCAATTCCGATTCCCATTAATTTTAAAGGGATAAAGGTATGATAACAATTTTCCGTGTTGGGGGTGTGACCTAACACTGGGAATTCTTGCCAATTCAATCCAGATGTGATACATAAATCACTTGAGTTAGAGCAGAATATCTTAGGACTTACATAACCAATCACAAGAGATTAACATTGGAAGAAGAAAGAGATCCACAATCATTTGTATGCAGCCTTTGCACTCTCAAATGCAAAAGCTTACATAATTCTCAGCTCCAAAAATAACAATTCCCACCTTCTTCTACTTCCTTTTGCAAACACAGCAAACATATTATCAGATACTAATATGCATATAATTATAATTCATTTGTGCATGTTTTGTGGCGGTGGGGTGTGAGCAGAAAAGTTTTCAAAGAATGATAAGAAGTACATTAAATTCATTTGTGAATAAAAACTACTGCCTTTTCTTCTCATCACATTGTGTCCCTATGGTTTTGCCAACTTCCTTCTAACCCTTGATTCCGCATATCTCCCTTGTCTGACTACATTAAGTTTTCTCGCTAAATATGAGCATTAGCAAGAAAAGATGTACAATGTATAGGATTATTACGTTAAATTGCTCTCTTTTTGGAGTGGTTGACCAATTTCAGTCTAATAAAAATCTACACAGATTGACCATACACAGCCCTCTAGATTAAAGTCAAATTATACAATTCACAATACCTCTGTTTGGTTCTCAGGAAAATTTTGAGGGAAAGGAAACACCTTTCCATCATAAGCAGCTTAATTTTTAGTACGTTCCCTCTTGTTTTTGGACTCATTGATTTCTTAAGAACCAAACGGACCCTCAGATTGAGTACTTTTCAAACCCTAAAAATAAACAACAAAAAGAACAACAGTGCTACCACAATCACGCTTAATCTTTTAATCGCTTATACAGTTATACTTCAAAAATGAAAGCATTTTCTGAGGCAGCAATTCGATTTCACAACTCAATGAATGTATTCAAACATATGAAATGCACGAAATCGCTGCATGTACACCAGAATATAAAAAGAAGACGAAAATAATAATATGATAATTACAGTAAACAAAAACAATAATGGCGATGGAGTACCTGATCGGAAATAGGGCCAGAAAGTTGCGCCGGCGAGAGAGAGAGTCTAATAAGACTCGCCTCAGCTCTATTTTTAGGTTATATATATATATATATATATTTTTGGCTGAGTGGGTTAAGATGTCAGTTGGAGATTGGGGCGGTCTCCGAAGTGGCGCGTCTTCTGACTCGGTCACTCACACACCATTTTGTGAATTGGGTTTTTTTGTTTTATCTACGAAGAAGATGCGCATTTTGGGTTCCACAATGCATGGCTGTAACCATGTGTTTTGTTGTGCACCCTTTATGTAGGGTATATATTAAATCATACACAACACAATTATAACAATTACACAACAATCTCTCACATGAGGGTGGACTTCACACACATGAGAGTGGACCCGGGATTTGATTCTTGTACAACACCAATACAACAACTGTACAACAATTCCTCACATGAGGGTAGGTCCCAGTATGTGAGACCCACCCTCATGTGAGAGATTGTTGTACAGTTGTTGTATTGGTGTTGTAAATCTAACATTTTTCGAGTGGACCCCAGTGTGTGGGGTCTACTCTCATATGAGGGGTTGTTGTGTGATTGTTGTGTTGGTGTTGTAAATTTAACATTTTCCTTTTTTTAAAGAAATCCATATACATGTTGTGCACATTTTTTTGTTGTTGTGTATATATCACTTTTCATTAACTATTATGAGATTTTTAATGTCGTCCTTCAAATTATTCAAAATTAGAATGTCAATGTTTGATATTTTAGTCTCGTTTATAAAATTTAAAAAATATATAGAAAAAGTGAAAAACATGGACCTTGGAAACCCACGGCGACACCATGGGTTTGGAGTCGTGGGTCTTAGTCGCCCTTTTGAATTTAATTAATGATAAATTTGTATTTTTATATTTTTTACATAGGTGCAATAGATATTTTACTTGTTGGCCGCTTTAAGTTAACGGAAAGAGATAATTGCACCGTTGTTCTTTGTGGTATGTCATAATTAATTTTACTCTCTATGGTTTAAAAAGTTCATGGGAAGTCCATGTTGTAAGCAATAATTACAAATGGATTCCTAGCGTTAAATTCTATTAAATTTTTTAACAGATTCAGTCAAATGTCACGTCAGCGCTACGTGTCGCGAATAAGATGGCGATACGTGTCCATCTTAATTAAAAATAAAAATTTATTAAAAAATAAATAAATATACTTATTTTTTAAAAAAAAAAATTAAAATTCAAAACAAAAAAAAAAAAAAGTAGCAAGGGGTAGCTGGGGGTGGCCAGGCCACCCCTTGCTTCACGTTTTTCTTTTTTCTTTTTTTCTTTTTAATAAATTTATATTTTTTTTATTAAGATGGACACGTGGCGCTGCCGTGTAGAGATAACAGACTCCGTCAAAATGATGGACGAAAAATCGACCCAGGGAGTAAAACGTAATTATTGCATAACACAGGGACCTCCTATGAACTTTTTAAACCATAGGGAGTGAAAAATAATTATGACATACTACAGGGGCCAACGGTGCAATTATCCCTAACGAAAAACCGGAATGGTAAGAAGGGAATTGAAATGGGCTAAAACATCAAACATCTAAATTGCAACTTTTGATAATTTAGATGTGAGATTGCAAAAGTGATGACAAAATGAGAGGGTTGTGAACACCTTGTACCCAACCCCCCAAAAAAAAAGAAAAAAAAAGAAAAAAAAGACTACATATAGCCCTCTCTAACTACCAATAATTTTGGTATGGAGTGGCGGAACCATCTCAATTTTGCCCGATGGGTGGCTTGAGGCACCCCTCTTTTTTTTTTTAAAAAAAAAAACTTTTTAGTTTTCTATTTATAAATAGCTATAGTAACACGTGTTTGTTTTTGAAAGTTATTAGAATAGTTTTTGGTACAGTGACATACATCTTTGTTGGTACTTGCTTCAATTACTGCAAAACAATAAAAGTAAACAAATGAGCTCACGAGAATATTGGCAGGATCCCACTCCAATGCTTAAGTCGGCATGTATTTCAGAATGAAAATAACAATGAACTAGGATTCTTTAGGGGAATTTCGTCCCCCTTTATCTAATACACTGTGTCCATTTTATAGGATTTTTGGTAGCTAAGCCTTTGCTGTGGTTCCACGTTCATGTGGTGTTTGAGAGATAATCTCAACAACAGTATCTTAAATATTCAAATCTTAATATCTTGGGATTTGACTCCCTATTTATGAACTATAACGATGAATAGCTCTTATCATCCATCTAACAACTTATTTGAATGAAATATGGTTGAGTGAGACTCATAGTGAGATTTTATGACATGGTTCTGTCGATTTATGAACGGAAAAATTCGAAGTGTGGCTTTTTTGTAGACCTGAGATTTTATGCATCTCAAGCCAAGTATTCTTTGTCTCTTTGATGTGCTGCACTACAGTAGCCTACCTTATGATATTCATTTTATATCTACTATTGAAGTGGAATGCTTGCATATGGTGGCTGTATATATATATACAGAAAAGAGGTGCTCATACTTCCCTAACATGAAGTGGATAAGTATCACATAAAACTTGTATATATTTTTTAGTCCCGTCTTTATATCTCAAGAACAATTCAAAAACCTTGGCACAAGTGTAATGCTCTTTTTTGGTTTTTTAGGAATTTTAATGATTTTAAAATGGAAAAAATGGATGTGTTGAATGAATAAAGGAATGAAATCTGAATGGGTTGTGTTGATAAACTGGAATGATCGAAAACAAAGGTTTGCTGGATTCCAGTCTCCAGATCAGTAGGCTCCCCAAGAAAGAAAATACAATTTCAACAAATCTGTTCTGAATGAATAATCATAATCCTCCCCATACTTGGGCCTGGGCCTTATATTTTCTTAACAAATGGGGCTCACTAACCTAATAGACATATTACATTTCTAAACCGTTCAAAGCACATTACCCACAAGGTGTCATTGCAAAAGCGAAAGCCCACTTTTTCAACACAAGAAAAGCCCCTTTAATTTCGCCTTTTTCTTTTAGTTTTTTTTTTTTTTTTTTTAAATTAAGGTAAATTTAATTTGTATAAATTTTATAGGGGTACTAATCGTCTGAGTTAATAAAAAAACTAACGGCAAAATTAAAATTAAAAGATACTTAAAAATATAATATTAACATTATAACTTTTGATAATTCAACGGTAACATTCAAAGCCCGTGACATATGGAAAATGATAATTGAAGTTTTTCCCACAAAACAATACATAACTAAACTACAAACGAAATGAAATAAAACAAAGGCAGACACGGAGGGTTGTCCATTGAGACCAGCTGGGTCCAGCTGGCATTGGAAAAGGCAGAATTAACAACCATATTTCATTTTAGGTTTCGTTTTAATCGTTCATCCCTTGGTGGCTCTCACATGTGAAAAGACAGCTGATTGATTACCTTTTTCGGTTGATTCGCAACGCCCACTACGTTAAGAACTTAAGATTTGGAATTTGATCGCCCCCCCTTGTATTCGGATCCTGAAAGCCTTCAAAGAACTTTGATGCACTTTATTCCGATTTTTTTTTTTTTTTTTTTTTTGAACAAAGAAGAAAAATATCTTCATTGCAAAGATAAACAACTACATCATGATCCCAACAGGATCTAGGGAGAACTTCTCCCTATCCAGAAGAACCTGAATACAAGTAGGAAAATCTGAGCTCCAACAAGCATTCAGAGAATTCAACTTAGCTTCCCTAGCCAATACATGAGCCACCCCATTCAAAGATCTTTTAACATGAACAAAGGAAGCAGAACGAAAAGCTTTAAGTTCCTGTACAATGCTTTCAGTAATATGGCCAGCTGTAGACAAATGAGGAGGAACAGAATTAATCTCTGCCACAACTTGAGAAGAGTCCCCTTCAAAGATAACATCCCTTACCTCCAAAAATTTACCAAAATAAACTGCATGAAGAGCAGCAAGGGATTCAGCAATTCTGGAATCACCCTTCACTAGGAGACAAACACATTTAGCTGCAATACACTCTCCCCTACTGTCTCTCACCACTAAGCCAATACCAATACGATTTCCTTTAATATCAACTGCAGCATCCCAGTTAATTTTGAAAAAGTTGGCAGGGGGAGGACACCAAACTTCAAGAGGAGAAGAAGCAGAAAGAGTAGAGGCTTTAGCAAGATTCTCCTCACCCTGACTACATATTCTGAAATCATCCAAAGAAGAAAGAGACTCCTCCCAGACTCTATGAGGAGAAAGAAAACTTCCTTGAAAAACAAGAGAATTTCTTCTTAACCAAATATTCCTAGCAACCACAAGCTCCACCTTCTCCTTCTCAAAAGTTTGAAAACAATAATCCAAAAGGTGCATAAAACTTTGCTGAAAAGTACTACATTTATGGAAACAAGACAAATGATCTCCCCAAACGTCTCCTGCAGCTGGACATGACCACAAACAGTGAATAACATTCTCAACCGCTAGACCACAACAAGGACAAGAGGGATCTTGAATCACCTTCCTTTTACAAAGATTCTCTTTAGTGGGCAATAGGTTTTGACAGGCTCTCCAAGCAAACAATTTAACCTTCCCTGGAACTTTCAGACTCCATAAATCCCTCCAAATAGCCGGCGCTTTTTCTGCATAAGAGCATTGACCTCTGGCATCTTCTTTGAGAGATCTTCCTATGTAGTAAGCACTTTTAACTGAAAACAAGCCAGATTTAGACCCTATCCAGATAACTCTATCTTGTGGTAGATTAGGGCTCAAAGGAATATTCAGAATGGCATCAGCTTCATCCTTCCTAAAATTCTCATAGACCACATTTGAATTCCAACAACCCCTCTCCCTATCTATTAATTCTGACACAGTAGCCTCTTGTCCCAAAACACCAACAGGAGAGGAAACCAAATGAGAAGAAGAGGAGGGGATCCATCTATCCTTCCAGATTTTAATGGAAGACCCATCACCAACCCTCCACAGAATACCCTTCAGCAATAAACTTTTGGCTTGGAACAAACTCCTCCAAACATAAGAAACCCTAGAGCCCAAGGAAGCCTCCAAAAAAGAAGAGGAAGGATAATATTTACTCTTAAAAATTTTAGCAACAAGAGAGGAAGGGTTCTGCAAAAGTCTCCAACCTTGTTTGGCTAAGAGGGCTTGGTTAAAAATCACCAAATCTCTAAAACCTAACCCTCCATTTGATTTTGCAAAACTCATTCTATCCCAACTCATCCAATGAATTCTAGAAGACTTAGATAAATGTCTCCACCAAAAATCTTGCATTAGGCTATTAAGATCTTTACACAGAGAAATGGGGAGCTGGAAAATCGACATACAATAAGAAGGGATGGCCTGTATGACTGCCTTTAAAAGGATCTCCCTGCCTGCTTGAGAGAGAAAAACATTCTTCCAATTGTTAAGTTTCTTCCAGACTTTCTCCTTAATAAACTGAAACGCCTGATTTCTAGATCTTCCCACAAAACAAGGAAGCCCAAGATAAGACTCAATCCCATAAGTTTCAGATAAGCCCGAGAGAGATAGAATCTCCTGTCTTCTACTAAGCTTAGTATTTCTACTAAAAAACACTGAAGTCTTATTCAGATTAACCCTTTGACCAGAACCGTCCTCATAAATACTAATGATCTTCAACAATCTCCTCCATTCCACCCTATTTGCCTTACAAAATAAGATGCAATCATCAGCAAATAGAAGATGACTAATAGAAGGGCCTTTGGGAGATGAAGGAACCCCAGTAATGTGGCCCTTCCTCTCAGCATTACACAACAAGGAAGAAAAGCATTCAGCACATAACAAAAAAAGATAAGGGGAAATAGGATCCCCTTGTCTCAAGCCCCTTGATGGGTGGATAGCACCAACCGGATTCCCATTAATCAAAATAGTATATTTAACAGAGGTCACGCATTTCATAACCAAATCAATCCATCTAGAATCAAAACCCAACTTATTCATCACAGCCCTCAAAAAAATCCATTCCACCCTATCATAGGCTTTACTCATATCTAATTTGATCCCCATAAAACCCTCCTTTCTCCACATTCTACTTTGCATTGTATGGATGATTTCATAAGCAACTAAAATGTTATCAGAAATGAGTCTACCATGGATAAAAGCACTTTGATAACAAGAGATAATATTAGGTAAAATATTTTTGAGACGATTGGCTAAGACTTTTGAAATCAGTTTATACAAAACATTACAGAGACTAATAGGCCTGAAGTCTGTAACATTAACAGGATTCTGAACTTTAGGGATAAGAGCAATAAACGTAGAATTAACATCACTGTCAAACTCACCAGAATTCAGGAAATGCAGGACAGCTTCACAGACCTCTTCATGAATGATATGCCAGTTTGCTTGATAGAAGCAGACAGACAACCCATCAGGACCAGGGGCCTTCGGAGGAGACATCTGAGAAAGGGCGACATTAATTTCATCCTTAGTGAAAGGAAGAAGAAGTCTTGAGTTCATCTCAGGGGTAACCTTGCTTTCTAAGGAACCAATACATGTATCAATATCCACATAATCGCCCGCAGAAAATAGTTCCTTAAAATAAGAAACAAAAGCCCCTTCAATTGAATCTTTAGTAACACAAAGAGACCCACTTTTATCCTTCACCTTAGAGATAGAATTCTTCTGTCTTCTATGGTTTGCAAAGGCATGGAAAAACTTGGAATTTCTATCCCCATTCTTAAGCCAGTTAATCTTGGCCCTTTGTTTCCATTTGAGTTCTTCCATATCCAAAACATAATTTAGCTCCGCTTTAAGCCTCTTCTCCTCTTCTAAAGAATCCCCATCTCCCCTTAACTGAATCAAAGAGAGGTGGTTCTGTAAATGCTCAATCTTCTGCTCCATTGAACTCTTCTGAGAACTTGCCCACAACTTCAAAGCATTTCTACAATCCTGCAGATTCCTCTTGACTGTAGACCAAGGTGAATCCGAGTTTTGTTTTGCTCTCCAAACTTTCTTAATCATCTCACTCTGCTCCTTACTTTTTGCCCACGCAGCCTCATATCTAAATATATTACACTTTGGCCAAACCACTTCCCTGGAGGAGGAAACCGAAACTAGAATAGGGCTATGATCAGAACAGGTTCTGGAAAGGACTTCAACACTCACTAGATTAAAAAAAGAACACCACTCAGCATTAGCTACAGCTCTGTCAAGCCGTTCCTTATTATTCTCTCGTCCACCTCTACCATTACACCAAGTGAACTTAGGACCCTTAAAACCCAAATCAGCCAAACCACAATCATTTAGGGCACATTGAAAAGCTCTCATCTGAGAGTAAGGTCTAGCTGCCCTACTGGACTTTTCCCCCATACTAGTAATCTCATTAAAATCCCCTAAGCATAACCAAGGATCTGGGGATAGGGAAGCTAAGTGTCTTAGCAAAGCCCATGATTCAGCTCTTCTTCCAGCTTCAGGGTGGCCGTAAAAACCAGTAAATTTCCACACTAAGTCATCAGTAGATCTTTAAACTACAGCATTAATATGCCTTCTACTGTAGTTCTGGATTTCCACCCCACTACTAGAATTCCAAAAAAGCATCAGACCACCACTTTTACCTTTACTATCAACCACAAAACAATTATCAAAACCTAACTTTGACCTTACCCGATCTGCCTTATTTTGCTGCATTCTGGTTTCCATAAGGAAAACCAGTTGGGGCTTCTGTATCTTCACCAATCGGCGAAGGCATTGAACTCTCCGGGGGTTCCCCAGCCCCCGACAGTTCCAACTTAAAATTTTCATGGCTGCAGGCGGGGCTGGAAACCAGCCTCCGCCCAATTAGTCTGTGGATTAACCTCATCCTCCGTAACCCTTCTGCCCTTTTTTGAAACTGGCTGATCATCTCCCTCATTTCCATCTAACAATTTCCTCTTCACTTCAGAGCCTTTCCTTTCATTTTCAGCAGAATCCAATATAGGACCCCTTCGAGTCTTCCTCTTCTTTGAGACATCTCTTCTATTATCCTTTTCCCCAGAATAATCGTAAGGCTCCGGTTGACTAACCACTGTTTGCAATGATTGTTGTGGACCAGAACAGCGATTATCTTCATTACATGCCAGGCTCGACTGGAAATTATCCTCCCTAAGGCCACTCCACACCATAACGCTATGGGCTGTAGCCGATTGACCCATGGGTTTTTGGGCTAATTTCTCCACATAGTAACTTGCCTCAGGCCCACTATCTTCCTTAGCAGCAAAAAGCTTACCTGGCAGTGCCACCTTATCCCCTTCCATAACCATTCCACTGATAGGTTCTGTACTCTGTCCTTCATCCAACCCAGACTTTTGCTCCAGCTCCTCCTTAGTCAACCTCGAAGACTTCCTCTGTAAGTCTAGATCCTCATTGATCAGAGAAGAACTAGACTGACCCGACATGAAAACCATTTCTTCCTCTTTTCCTTCCACATAACACTCTCGTCTATCAAAAGCCTCACCACCCTTGTCACAATCAATTGCCATCTCGAGCCGTGAACCTTGTACTACATGACTCTCCCCTTCATTGCCCAAAATGCCCTTATCCCCAACAATGGTCGGAACTGAACTATCCAGAACACGTCCATTGATCATCTGCCCCAAACAATCCTGTTGAGAATCATCACTGCCGTGTACTCTCAAAGCAAAGCCAGCAATTCTTTTTCGATTTTTTTTTTTAAAAACAAAATTACTTTTTATTTTTATATATAAATACATTTCACAATATATATATTTTTTTAACTCTTCATGTACCATTAAAATATTATTTATTTACAAAATATAAGTTTTTTATGTACTCTAGCATTTTTTACAAATGAAATGCAAAATGACGGAGATGAGAAAAGGAGAGAAATATTTTATATTAAAATAATGTATAGAAAATTTAAAGTGTTATCCAATACATTGGATATCACTATAGTATTCTCAATGTTTAGGAAAACTATAAAGAAGCTTTTGTAAATGATTTTTTGTAATTTTTTTGAGATTTTTCATATATTTAAATAATGAAAGAAATTATAAAAAAAGTTGTTCCAAGTGCTCCCATGCAACAATCTAAGTCCTCCCTTCCCTCAAGATAGGCCGAGCCATGATAACAATTTTGGGTGGACATTAGAGAAGTAGGATGTTGGGCGAATTAAAAAAAATAAATAAATAAAAATAAACTTTATAGAATTTAAAATTTTATTTTATTTTTAAATTACTAAAATATTGTATTAACCATTGAAATTACTACCTTTTTTCTTCTTCTTAATTTTGGAAGTTTATGGAGAAGAAGGTGTGTTGGAATTCCAAAAGGCAGGTTAAGGGTGGTTTTTTTTTTTTTTTTTTTAAAAAAAAATGCACAATTTTAAAGTTGAAATAACAATTTACCAAACTATTTATTCTGAGGTCATTATCATGGTTTAAGAAGAAATTGAAGGTTTGTTGTCATGGGTTAAAAAACACGGCAACTCTTCTTCGTTTTTTTTCTTTTACTCTTTCTGTTTTATGCGAGAAAATCATGGGGTTTATGATCAACGGTCTCTGTCATTTACCGTCCTGTCGGTGGCCAGGTCAACGATCCAAATCAAATGGATTTCGCTAATCACGAACCACTTCAGTGCAGGCCGCAGGTGCGTGTCTACCATTCAAGACCTCAAAAAACCAAAACATAAAAAACCGATTTTACTTTAAAAAAAAAGAAAGAAAAAGAAAAAGAAAACCGATTTAACCCCTGGAGATTGCCTCTGTCGGTGTTCCAGTACAAAGAACCATATATTAATAACAGAAAAGGAAAAATCTTTCCTCAGCTCAGGGACCAATCTTTGTCGGTTTGGCCCAGATCCAACAAGCCTGTTCTTTAACCACATTTTTCCTTTACCGTTTCATAATATTTTGGTTTATCAGCACCCACCAAACCCAAAATTATAGGCCATTGTTGTGCTCTGCTCTTTATCCCCTCATTTCTTTCATTAAAGACTCAAACTTTCCGTCTCACATTGCTCATTGTGGCACTCCCAAGAAGTGTCACTCATTTTCCGTACAGCGTGTTTGGGTCTGAACCAGATCCAGGCCTTCCAAGTGGTATTTTGCAGTGACTAAATCGTTGGGAAAATGGGAGAGAAATCGAGGAGTTCCAAAGGGTGGTGTGGGTGGCTTCTGGTTCTGGTGATTTTGGCTCTCGTTGTTGGTGCGGTAGTGATCACAATAAAGAAGAAAACGGGTCACTCCGATAAGGCGCCTCCGGTACCCGGTCCTCCGGGCGCCACTGTCAAGAAGTATTCCGACGCTCTCAGTATCGCTATGCAATTCTTCGACGTACAAAAATGTTAGTACTTTTCTCTTTTTTTCATCAATTTTTATACAACGTGGTGTTGCGCGTTTCAATGCATACAATTTCACGGTCATTATGCTTTGTACCATCACTCTCAAGGCCGGCTCGATAAATGTAGGCCTAAGGCGATAAATTATATTCTGAAAAGTGACATGAGCTTTGGATTTAGTTTCTATCATTTGAAATATGAAAACCCAACTGGTAAATTTCACAGCTTGAAAATGGAAATGGTGAATATATTGCCAATGACTATACGTCTATACCGTTAGATTTTTGTCTTCTTTTTTCTTTTTTCTTTTTTGCATTTTCTGTTAATTTAAGGTGGGTATGCTGCTTTGTTATTGTAGCTGGTAAGTTGGTAGATAAACCGATATCTTGGAGAGGGGATTCGGCTCTGAAAGATGGAAGCGAAGCAAACTTGGATCTGTCGAAAGGAATGTACGATGCCGGGGATCACATGAAGTTTGGTTTTCCGATGGCTTTTACTGCCACAGTGTTGTCCTGGGCCATCCTTGAGTATGGAGATCAGATGGAAACAGTGAATCAGTTGGAACCTGCTAAAGACTCGCTCAAGTGGATCACTGACTACCTTATCAATGCTCATGAGTCCGACAATGTTCTCTACATTCAGGTTACTCTAGCCATCTACTATGATTAATCCAATTCTCGCTTAGCAGTGTGTCTTGGTGCATGTGTCTGTCCATTTCTTTGCACTAATTTTTATACCAATTGTTGGAAAATTTCCATGAGCATTGTGAAAAACAATATATATATATATATATATATATATTTTTTTTTTTTCATGTAAGTAAACTATAATTGTAGGAATTTGGTTTAGGAAACGGATAGCTGTAGAATTTTTTGTGGTTTATTTTCTTATGCTTTGGCATTGTTGGTTGCGTCGTCAGGGCTTGGCATGAGATCAAACCACTCTATTTTAAAATGTCTATTTGATTTGTTCATCTGTTTTGTGAATGACTCCCATTGGAAAATAAAGCAGTGCTCGAATATTGTTCCATTTGTCATGACTAATCATGTAACACCCCAATTTCATATTGGGAAGAGATACATGTAGTGAGTGGTTTATAAGAGATAGTCATGAGTGCTAAGTCCCACATTGCCTAGTTATTAGGTGAAACTGGGCTTTATAAGGGATTCTAGTGAAATTTCAAATTGATTAGTCATTTTGTTGTGATAGCGCAGATCTGATTAGCGCTTTTCCCTGAGTCGTTATAAATAGTATCAAAACCACCTAGTAACACTAGGTCATGTGGTACTAGAGTATTGCATGACGTGGCCCTGACGAGGTCGTCAGGGGTTTAAGGGGGGGAGTTTGTAACACCCCAATCCCATATTGGGAAGAGATACATATAATGAATGGTTTATAAGAGATAGTCATGAGTGCTAAGTTCCACATTGCTTAGTTATTAGGTGAAACTGGGCTTTATAAGGGATTCTAACGAAACTTCAAATTGACTAGTCCTTTTGGGGTGATAGCGCAAATTTGGCTAGCGCTTTTTCCTGAGTCGTTACAAATCAAGTTTCTGACGTGTTTCTCTTTTTCACTTTTGAACTTGGTGCAGGTGGGTGATTCTAAAGCGGATCATAGTTGTTGGGAGAGGCCTGAAGTTATGACTGAGAAGAGGCCACTCACGCAGATCAACACGTCTACTCCAGGGACAGAGGTTGCAGCTGAGACTGCAGCAGCTATGGCTTCAGCATCTCTGGTGTTTAAGAAAGCCGACGCCGCTTATTCAACAACACTCCTTAAGCATGCCCAAAAATTGTTTACTTTTGCCGACAAACACAAAGGTTCTTATAGTCTTAACATCCCTGAAGTCCAGACCTACTACAATTCAACAGGATTTGGAGATGAGCTCTTATGGGCAGCTAGCTGGCTCTATCATGCTACAGGGGATAAATCATACCTTCAGTATGTGGCCCAGGAAAATGGAAAAGCGTATGCTCAATGGGGAAGTCCAACCTGGTTTAGTTGGGATAACAAGCTTGCAGGAACCCAGGTATAAATATATATTTCTAGGAGATGGAGTTTTGTTGCAAATTTATTCCAATTTCATATTTATTGGCATACCTTGTTTCTAAAAATCATAACTTGATGCCAATAATGAAACCAGTTGTTTTAGTTCTATATTCATTTAGTGTGTTTTTATGAAGTATGAACAAATTCCGGAAAGTATTGGTTAAATTAGTTCCATCCAATATCCCCATATCTTGCCAAAAGCTAATATTTCTAATGAGCATTTACATGTAAATATAATGCATAAGAG
Organism: Alnus glutinosa; assembly: GCF_958979055.1. Classification (NCBI taxonomy): domain Eukaryota; kingdom Viridiplantae; phylum Streptophyta; class Magnoliopsida; order Fagales; family Betulaceae; genus Alnus; species Alnus glutinosa. The sequence goes on along the minus strand of NC_084891.1, from coordinate 27,745,560 downwards.
CTGAACTTTGTAGATAGATTGTAAACATTGGAATTTTGCTTGTTTATGGAACGTTTATTTGTGAAGGAATGACAGTCTTTCCCATGATATATATATATAGACACACACACACACACACACACACACACACACACACACACACATACACAAAGGTGAAATCTCCCATGCTCTATGATTAAGAGATGCTCCTGATAGATGAGCCTTATACATAGATTTGTTATCAATTGATGCTTGACCCATACATTGTGTGAACCATGAGAGATTAAAGTCTTTTGCAACATGCTAAAGCAGCTTTAACGCATCACAGATAAGCACATGAAAACTTTCAACAAATTGACTTTGGAGATGTTGCAGGCCATGTATATGGAACTGCCCTTCTGTTATTCTATAAATGTTTTCTTGTGACGGAAGACCATGGCATGGGGACGTGTTTTTGAAACTGTACTTTCAGGAGGAGATTACAACCTACTACAACCTTCTATTTTTGCAAACATAGTTACTGGCTTGGCTTTGCCTCGAGTGTTTGAGCCATGAGTCTGAGTCCAGTGATTCTATCTTCCTAGATTATACTAAGTTATCAACAGAGTTAATTTAGGTTTTTGAGACATTTTGCAAAGCCATGAATAGCATATTCCGCTTATAGACTTTGTTAAACAAGTCTACAATTTTGGTACAGGTTCTGTTGTCCAGGTTAAGCTTCTTTGGTACCAAAGACATCTCAGACTTGGAGAAAAATGGTCTTCTAATGTACAGAAAGACAGCTGAGGCTGTTATGTGCGGCCTCCTACCACATTCTCCAACAGCCACAAGCAGCAGAACCGACAGTAATCTTCTCCACATATGCTATAAGACTTGGATAATCATGCACATATTTACTCTAATCTTCCTCCTCTCTTTTCTTTGCATTGGTTTTTAAAGTGAATGGTTTTGTGCCACTTACGTTGATTATACATAACTAAATCTTCTCTTAGCTGCTTGCTCTTGACATTCTGAATTATGTTTGGATGGCAGATATTTGAAGCCAGCAATTAGATGGATTGATCCTAGAATCAATCCTCTTTACTAGGGGGTCTCACCAAATGGTTAGGAGGTCTATTAGGCGACACTTAAATATAATAAAAATTTGTCATGTATTATGAAACCATGCCCTGCCTGTGTATGGCATGAATGCAGAGGACTCAGAGAAGCAAGGGTTTTACTGGGTCCTCCAAGGTTGTTCCATCTTGTCCCTTTTGAGGGAAACATCTGATTTTGTTAATTATTAAATGCTAGAATCCATACAAGGAAAAGATTAATAGAAGAAAATGGATGAGCAATTGGCTTATGAAATGAATAAATAAATGAATGAGTAATTGGTGGCTTTGGTTCTAGAGACTAGAAAACGAGTAGTTAGCGCTTATGGTTGCTAAATAGGTTGAGTAAATTTTGTGTTTTCTGTTGTAAACATCTAAATGGATCATTAAGTAATAAAAATCATCCTTAAGTGATGTGCCATCTTATGGCAAGGAAAATTAGAATACAGGAAAGCTTTAGACAGCCAGGATGCCTAACATTTCCAAGCTGTCAAATACATGTCCAGAATGAAAGTCTTGCATATGCTCTCAGGTCAATTTAGAACAACTAATGCTTTGAACCACCCAATTGCAATTATCAAAAAAGAATCCCATGCTTACCATCACATTTTCTGTGGCACAGGTGGTGGTCTCATATGGGTCAGTGAGTGGAACTCTCTGCAGCATCCTGTTGCTTCTGCATTCTTGGCTACTCTTTACAGTAATTACATGCTTACATCCCAAACTGCAAAGCTATCATGCAGTGGAAAATCCTTCTCTGCAGCAGATCTTCGGGACTTTGCCCAATCTCAGGTATGATGTCCATTTTCCATGAGGTCTCCTAGAGACAATAGATCTTAGCAATAAATGACCAGGACACTTGGGGAAGTGCTAACATCTTGGTTTGCTGCCCGTATTTACCAGGCTGATTATGTCTTGGGTGACAATCCCTTGAAAATGAGTTTTCTTGTGGGGTATGGGGATAAATACCCACAATACGTGCACCATAGGGGAGCTTCAATCCCAATCGATGCAAAGACTGGCTGCACTGATGGCTTCAAGTGGCTCACCTCAACTAAACCCAATCCAAATGTAGCTATTGGAGGACTTGTCGGCGGGCCCTTCAAAAACGAAACTTACGACGACTCCCGGAACAACTCAATGCAGGGAGAACCAACCACATATAACAGTGCCGTCATAGTTGGCCTCCTGTCGAGTTTGGTCACCACCTCTTCAGTAGTCCAATCCTTCACCTAAAGCTGCCTCGGTACATAAATACGCCATGTTTGTACTATAGCTAGCCGTTTGGCTCAATCCTTCACTGCAAAATTTAGCATCTGATTAGGTTGCTTTACAAGAGTGAGATCATGTTTGGCTCAATTGCTCTGAGCTTTCCCGGTCACTTGTTCTAGTAAACGTTTGGTATGGTTCCTTTGTTGCAGTGTCTATGTAACAATTTGTTATTGTTTCATTTTATAGTATTATATTTTTTAGTGTTCCATCTTCCACCAACAAAGTGCAGACCAATGTCACCAATAGATGTAATGATGGAGGAAACAAGAATATTAGCATATTTCTGCCCCTTAATTTGAAACAAAAATCTACCCACTAGTTGTTCTGGTAGTGGGTATAAGCTAGAATTCTTCTACATTAGTTGGAGGCGTTCTAGCATCGTACTAAAGGAGAAACATTTTCATCCGATGATTGTCATGACTATTGACTTTGATATGTTCGATGATTAGGAGATGAAGCAACGTACGAAGGATAGAATTTGAACCATTTTTTTTTTTGACAATAATTTGAACCATGATATGGCAAAGTTCTCACCTGAGGACTTTTCCGAATGCATGTACATAGATTATCTAAGGAACAAGGCGCATGTTTGGAGCCTAATGTTTCCCCACTTGGTGTGTCCGTGAGTTTAGGTTAGCTTGGTAGGTATGATAGATAAATGGGAGCAAAGAATAGGTACGGAGGACGGGAAAAAGAAAGGAAAAGACGTATCATGATTTTTCTTCTTCTTCTTCTTTTTTTAAGTCTTCTCTTTATATATATATATATATATATATATATATATATATATATATATATATATATATATATATATATATATCTCAAATTATGATAAAAACAACTCAAAATAAAAATGAAGTACTTTTATAATACAATGTGTGTAACAAAAAGTATATCTAAATTGAACACTCTCATACACGTGCACACAAATGAACTATAGTTCGAATTATAGCTTCAGTTTCAATATTTTATCAACCGATGTCAAACTCACCTTTGAGGAATTTCCAAGGTTAGAATTTCACTCTCGAACTAGTCTTTCAGAAAAAGAAAGAGGGAGCGGAAGAAAGCAAATACCCACAGTTAGAAAATCACATGTACAACGACCAAAGACTAATTACTTTTTAGGCAATTCTTAGTTTTTAGAGGGGTCATTAGCCCCAATCATCTCAAAATCTCTCCCATACACATATGATTCAATTTTTTTTTTTCTAAACTTTTGTAGGGGCCATGGCCCTTATTGGTCTACATGTGGCTCCGTCACTGCTTATCTAACCCAAGATTTGGTTAAACATTTGAACTTTATGAAAAAAATTTCACAATTATTTGTCTGAATTATTGACTCCTAACTTGAATTCCGTGGGAATTTTAGTTTTGTAAGGAAATGGAAGGAGTTTCAATATTATATCAACCGATATCAAACCCACATTTGAGGAATTTCCAAAGTTAGAATTTCACTCTCGAACTAGTCTTTCAGAAAAAGAAAGAGGGAGAGGAAAAGAGCAAAGACCCACAGTTAGAAAATCACATGTACAACGACCAAAGACTAATTACTTCTTAGGCTATTCGTTGTTTTTAGAGGGGTCATTAGCCCCAATCATGTCAAAATCTCTCCCATACACATATGGTTTAATTTTTTTTTTCCAAACTTTAGTAGGGACCATGAACCTTATTGGTCTATATGTGGCTCCGTCACTGCTTATCTAACCCGAGATTTGGTTAAGCATTTGAACTTTATAAAAAAAATTCACAATTATTTTGTCTGAATTATTAGAAACTCCTAACTTGAATTATGTGGGAATCTTACTTGCTAAGAAAACGGAAGGAGATTTCCTTCCTTTGTGGATCGAAATACAAGTCAAACTTGTTAGCAAATGCCATATGCCAAGGTGAGAGCGGCAACTGGTACCAATGGGGCAGGCCCCCTTATCTACACAGCTTCAATAGGTGAACACCAACACAAAAGAAAGAAGGGGGAAGGGGGGACCACTTGCTCTCCACCATTACTTTTCCCACCGTCATGCACACGAGTCACTTTCTGAATGGTCCTTGTGGTACGGTCATGTAAAGCTGTCCTTGTGACCTTCGATGATTCAGACTAAGCACCAACAAATTCTTGTGACTCCCAAGCCCCCATCCATCCCCGGCCAACCCTATCTATCTAAACCCAAATCAACCTCCCTACTCTATAGCTAGCATTCTTCCTCTTCTTGTTCCTCACCTCTCCTTCATTCAAAAAGTTTGCCTTTGAATTTGAATGATTATTCCTCTTGTCGGGATGATTATGTTATACATAGTACTTCTATAATCATTACTTATGTCTTAATTTACGACAATTTGGAGACCTATGCTACATATTATGTTTCAAACACAAGACCCATAAAGTGAAATCAAGTAACATCAAAAACTTTCAGAATTGAAAGTCAAAATTTCCTCTAGCTTGGAGCATATTCATTCTTTTCAGACTGTTTTAGTGGGACAGGGATTAGATGCAATGAATAGCCTTTATTACATGCAATGCAGTTTTACTTGCTTAGGATAAAATGTTCAACCAATTTGAACAGCTGTTCAAATAGTATAATTTAGGAGCCCTCTTATATAAGCTACTCGTATTATTCATTGTACTTGATCCAAATACGTTTTAGTAATAGGTATATCTTTTTCCAACGATACTAATTTTTTTTTTTTAAATAATATGAAATGAACTGTTTAAGGACAAGTAGTGGCTTTACTTACTCACTCATAACAAGTGTTCGGACAGCTCAAACATATACTTTAGTAAGTAAGGTCCAAAACCCCTCTCTCAATCATTGCACCCTATTCATACCCTTTTTAAGTGTAGGTGATATTTCTTTCCAACTAAATCAACCTCCTTTTTTTAAAAAAAAAAAAACTGGAATTTAAGAGCTTGCTACGAAAACTATTCTGTTTGTTCTCTCTCATGCAAACACCTTTTCTTTTCTTCCTTTTGTTTTCAACCTGCTCAGAGAGGAGGGAAGAGACTTCTCATGTCTTCCCTTCTCTCCTCCTCCTCTTTCCTTAATGATGTTCTTTGATTTTGTTGCTGTTTGGCAAGAGATTTCTCTAGTCCTCCTCACTTCTCTAGAGATTTTATTCGTTGTCTTGTATGACTTATCTAGCACGGAATTGCAATTTCTGTGTCTTGGCTGCTCCACTGTGCCAATCTCACTCTCCTCCTTGTTTGCCATCTTCTTTCCCGCGTGGATGACCGGTTTTATCCAAGTTCTTAAATATGATTTTTTAAAAGTTAGATCTACGTTTCTCCGATGGTCCATGCCTCCCACGTGCCACTCCATTGGACTCACCGACGCTTCAGCTTCCCGACACAACTAGCCACTTCACATTCCGCCATCCACGCGTCGTTGCTGGATCTAGTACTCCAGTCATCTTCGCCAGACACTACAGTTGCTGTTTTTTTGGGGTTTTTTTTTGTTGTTTATTTGTTTATGTTATTTTATGTTGCTTGGGTTTTAGTCTTTCTTCAGGGAAGACTCTTGTTTTGGAATTTTTGTTCGTCAATCTCTTTTCTATAATCACATATTTGAACTCTAACCATGCTTGCCTTAATATGTGTCTCTTTATTTTCTGAAATTGTCTTGTACAGTTCATTGAGAAAATTGAGTCACTTGTCTAACCCATTTCTTATCATTAGTAATTATTTCAACACAGTTTTAGTTTGCTTTGTGTCTAATGTTGGAGGATCTACCCGTTTTTTATTTATATGATCGTTCTCTCTTTTTTTTTTTTATCTTTTTTTTTTTTCCTTTTAATTCATAAGTGGTAAGGATCATGTAAACCTTTTCGACTTTTCCATTTATTAAAAAAAAAAACCAATCTCTTTTTCGTGAAAGTTACTTGTAACAACCCATCAAATCATGAAGAATATGGTCTATAGAGACAAACTCCGATATATACACCGACATAGTAAAAGTAGTATTAAAATCACTGGCCTTTGACGTCGAGGTCAGATTCAAATGGACAAAATAAATAAAAAATTAAAAAAAATTCAAAGCATGTTCCACAGCTAATTAAAAGAACTGTGGTGGCACTTTTCAATCTACAGGTTACGTGTGTTTGTGGAGACTTTTGCTAAAATCTACGGCCATTAAGCATCCATCATGTGTGTAGATATCTGATCATCAGGTCAACGAGCAATGTCTAACTTTGTTGTGTATCCCAAATGCTGCTCCATCTCCCAACTTAGCTTAGGTGCCACCCCAGAGTGCTTGGGAACATATTCCTGGCGAAAGAAATGGACGGCTCAGATCATTTTGCTGCATTGATTATTACCACTGACCATATACGGTGGCGTCGCACGTGTACAGATTTAACAAATAGAGCGAGGGGTTTTATACCTCGAGCTTGCACATGAGTTCTTGGGCAGTTTGGGCAGAGACGATAATGTTACGGGCAGCAGGTGTTACGAAGCCTTCATCAACTGCTTTGTCTATGAATGAGAGGAGTGAGTTGTAGTACCCGTCCACGTTTAACAAGCCCACCTTCAACCCCACCCAAAAAAATAATAATTAATTAATTAATTCTTTATTACTTTAAAATATAAATGCGCACAAAAATTATATACTTTAAGAATATATGTCATTTTAACATATTAGGACAAACACCCAATGACCCAATTTTGAGATTTATTGCTGCTTACTTTTTCAGCTAGAGTAAATTTTACAGATCTAATGAAACGATTTTCCTCCTAAAGAAAGCTAATCTCAGCATTAATAAACACACAATAATATTAAGAAAGAGAGAGAGAGAGAGAAATGAATTGTTACCGGCTTATCATGAATTCCCAACTGAGCCCAAGTGATAACTTCCAATAGTTCTTCCAAGGTGCCATACCCACCTGTAAAAATTATTGTGATTGAATTCAAGAACATGACAGATATGGTTGACCGTTATGCATACAGTTTTCTTGGGAAGTGCTAAGCTAGTCTTGAAAGAATGATTATCCGAGATGTAAAGTAGTGTATAAAGAAGGTAGGAGGCTGCTGGCTGCTGACTGCTGTGCATATAAATGATTATGATCCACTTGAAAAAATTATTGCGCATTTAAAACAACAAATGGGTGAGATTCTACCAAATAAATAAAAGAAAATATACAAGAAGATGCACCTGGCAAGGCAATGAATGCATCGGCTTGACGAGCCATTTCGGCTTTGCGTTGGTGCATGCCTGATACGGCTCTTACTTCTCCCACTGTCTCTCCGGTGATCTGAAATCATAAACCACGCTTTCTTTTTATATTCCCACTACCGGAAATTAATTTTTAACTAAAGCATTCTCTGTGGGGAGGACATTTTCGGTGTTGCGTTTATTATCATAAGAAAAAAGAAGAGAAAATAAAGAAATCGGTGTTTAGTTTCAAATTGACTATGTATAAAATCTTTCTTGAGAGAAGCACTCAAATAAAGTTGAATTTATTATTATACCAGCTACGGGAAAATGGTATATATTTCTTTTTCTTTTTATTCTCAAAAGCAAGTCATAAATTCAAGTACCTCTCTTGGCATGAGAGTCGTGGGAATTACTCTGCAAGAAAAAGACACAGACATCAACAAAGATATACACACAGACATATACATATATATGAGAGAGAGAGAGAGAGAGAGAGAGGGCAAGTTGTAGTAGATACCCCAAAACGTGGCGACCGCCATCATAGACAGCTTGGGAGATGAGACCCATCAAGCCAATGCTTCCTCCTCCATAAACCAAGTCAATGTTCCTTTCCACCTGCAATGGTTTTATATATTGTTAAAAACCGACGGGGTTAATTCAAACAAAACCCTTCCATTATCGCCTTGAAAGAAAGAAACATTGTAATTTGTACTACAAAACTGAGATTATATTTGATTGAACAATGAAATATATCTTTTCTTTCCTTTTTCCCTTATTCATCACCAATTGATCCAGCCCAAGGAAGAGAAAACAAAGCAGAGGATACCAAAAACAGGGATCTCTGTTTTACTCAAGCACAGTCACAGAGGTCTCTGTTTCGGATCCGTACTTCTTTCTTTTTCTTATCAAACAATCACTACTAGAATTTGCAAGACAAAAGTTAGGCACTAAAACTTCTGGGAATCTTACTGCAAAGGCTATTGGTAGCGGAAAAGAAAAATAATATGAAAAAATGATCGAAAAAAAAAAAGAGAAAATTTTGATATAGATCCTTAAAAAAGCGGTTAAGGCTCTGTTTTGTAGGAACAGGAAGCAAAAACAGATCATGTCACGTGAGCAATACATGATGTTCTGAGGTAGGTGGCCTAATGAGGAAGCCGGTCCCAGAAGAAGCTCTCATCCTCTCATTTAATTCAAAGATAAAGAAAAAAGAAAGAGTGGTTTTGGGTGGTACCAGTTGTTTGCCGAGTTGGATAGCAGCAAGCTGGTAGCTAGGGTTCTTGCCAGGGCTGCTCCCACAGAAAACACAGACACGTCTGAATCTTGATTTCACGGAAGCAGGCTGGCGCTGCTGCTGTTGATTTTCCATTAGTGGAAAGGCTATGGAACCAAATTGGGTTTTGTTTTTGGTGTGTAGGAGAGAACGAGAACGTGTTTGTTATGATTTAGCGGTCAGCAAAGTGCTTCAAAGTTGAAAGCCGATGCCAAAAAGTAAGGAATGGCAAAGGGTTTCATGGTCCCTTTTTATATGTACACATCAGCCGGTGCTCGGAGCCTCAGCGACTCGGACACACATCACGTCTCTCAGTTTGTCTCGGGATATTTCACAAAAATGAAATTCACGTTCAAATTGACAACAAACTTTAGGTTTTTTGGTCTTTAATTATTATATCAAAGCAATGTCATTAGCTGATTGTGATCCTATTTGTCGTCTAAATTGTTATTAATTTTGGCATCACGTCATGAGAGAATTTATTTGTCTAAATAAATTTTAAACTGTTTTATTATTTATTTGAACAAATAAATCTCTCACATATTGAGTCCAAATTGTTAGGAATTCTTATCCCATTCGCTCTAACCCCCCTCCCCCTTTTTTTTACCTAATCACCATGTGCTGTGGTCCTTAATTTGGGGTTCAGCCCACCTTTCATTTCCTTGTCAATCAATTTCTTTCATTTTTATCTATTAGAATATATTTAGACGTGTGTATCGTAAACAATCAAATTAATGAGCACAATATTCGGGCCTTACCCTGTAAACGTATGTCATAGATCGAACCAAATAAATTTTCAGTTTCTTTTCTCTCTCTTGCTTTCGCTGTTATCTCTCTTTCATTCTATTTAAGATTTATACACAAATCTCATCATGGTATTAGAGCAGAGGGCCTTAGTTCGTAACCTGTCTCATTTATTTACTTCAAATTTTAATTAAATATTTCACGTGTTGAACATCACCTATTAAAAAAGAATTTGAGCCTACACGTGAAATAGAATGTTAAAGTATTGATTAAATAATTAAATTTATCTTTTTTTATTATCTTAAATTTTTGAGACAAGTAATAATTTAAAATTATTCATACCGGTTCCATATCTTCATGATAAAAAATTGAACTTCACGTACATATTTAATATTTTATGTTCTTTTAAAATAGTATACATTTGGCCATTTCAAACCATGTGATTGTCTTGGGTATATGAATATGGCCATTTTTAATCCATTGCAAAAATAAAAATTGTTAAATTAGTTCTTGTGGTTTGAGCTTGTGACAAATAACTTTATGAGGTTTCAAAAGTAGCAAATAATTACATGTGTAATAAATAATTCCTTTCATATAAATTCCAACCATTTTTTTCGACACCTTCATTAAGAAATTATAAATCTACTCTAAAATTTTATAAATAAAAAATAAAAGAGATATTAGAGAGAGTACGGGGTGGTTCAGCCGTGGAGTGGTCAGCCACCCAACTCTATCCCCATTCTTTTTTCATTTTTATTTTTATAATTTTTAAGGTAAATTTGTAATTTCATATACAATGATTCCGTAAAAAAAAAAAAATTTTAAAAAAAATTTGTCAAAATTTATATGAAGTGAGTTATTTGTTACACAAACATACTACAAAAAGTTATTTGTCTCTTTTAAAATTTCGGAAAATTATTTGTCATGTCCTCAAACCGCATTTGAACAATGTTTTAAAAAGAATATGGCCTTCTTTTTCAAATTTGGAGATAGGTTGTAATAATGTAGTCTTCTGTACTGAAATATTTTCCTACCCTACAAAATGATTCATACAATTCAAGCAGGGACGACCCGGACCCGTACTTCACAATTAAGGACCTGGTACTTGTATGCAAAACCTGTGGGGTTGGCACGTGAAATTATGAATCTTAGACAGTCCCACTTGCAAATTATAATCAACCCAAAGAAATTTTTATTTTTTACTTTTATTTATTTATTCTTTTTTTTTTAAAAAAAAAAACGAAGTTTCTTAGAGAATTTCATAGGAGATAGATAGATCATCAAATATGGACCTACTGGATGAAGGTGTATTACAGCTGTAATGGTGGTTGCACGTCTCTACTGCCCAACAGTCCAAGGGTGGATAAGGACTTGCCCTTCCCTTCAGTCTAACCGGAATTTTATTCCTTTCTTCCATTACTTTTTATGGGTATCTCAGCCAAACAAAAAATTTATGGTCCAAGGCCCACCCGTGGCCACGTACACATCTAGAGACTAGCTAGGATAGAGTCATAGAGCCCCCCCTTTGTTTTGAGTGTCATGAGTTTACTGCCAAAATGGTTCACTTTTACTTCCAAAATTCGCTTCTGTGGTTAATTATACAATGAACACCTTTGGAGTAATTACTTAGATGTAATGGGAAAATCAAACTGTCAATTATTTGCTCCTAAAATACAAATAATAATTGCCATAAGAGTACTTACTTAGATGCTTAAGTGGCCGTTTTCCTTTTCGATCGCCTTGTATTTTGCAAAATAGGGTAAGCCAAGGTGGCAAAGTATCTATTTAAGTATTTATTATAGCCTTTCATTATACAATTTAAGTTACAAAAAGTCTTTCTCAGACAAAGAAAATAAAGATGTCGGGGTACGGCTCCCTACCCAAACGACGTCCTCTGGCCAACCGTCGGTGAACAGTGATGCTCAAAGTCTCAAACAACCCAAATAAGGAAATGATTGAGTTTATTAATATGTAGCCTCAATTAATTATGAGATTTTTTTTTTAATTTTTTTTTTTCATCCATCTAGTGTACAATTCTGCTGAGTCAGCATGCTCGGAAAAAAAATCAATGGTTAATGAAGCATGCTAACTCAATAAAAATATATGCGAAATGAACACCATAATGCAAAGAAGCATTTGCCATTAATTATAAAGAAATATGCACCACAAGATCTAGATTCCACTCCCACAGATAAAGTTTTCTGCAAATTGGGCCAATGAGATTTTTTTAACCTTAAATTGACATATATCTTTATAGCATATAATTCTCACACGCATTTTGACAAAGTTTTTTTTTTCAAATTGGATTAAGAAAAATTTCTCTAACGTTTATTAAATTGATATATTTTCTTAACAATAATCACATGCTTTATTAAAAATGAGGAATAATATATACTACGCCCCCTTCTCTCCACATGACTGATGTGACAGTACACCATCATGCTTTGAATTTTTATTTTTTTAAAAAAAGAAAGGTTGAGACAAAGGTTGATGGATAATGTCACATCAACCCAATGGCATAAGAGTGTATAGCAACATTTCTCATTTCTCATTAACATATCTCAATTTAATAACTTATTGTTTAATTAAAAATATACAACAATACATTTTTTACTGGACGGATGTGACAGCATTCATCAATTATTTGGATCATCCAATGTGAAAGAAAATATATATATATATATATATATATATATATATATATATATATATATATATATATATATATATATATAATAATTCATTGACTTATGAGCACTACCCCCCACCCCCCACCTCCCACCCCCATCCCCACACCCACACCCACACACACAATGAGATAGACGAAGGATGATGATGTAATATTTAGCATTTATCGTTAAGAATATCCACCAAATGAATTAAAGCTTTATGTTCTAAAAAAAAAATTAACGCTTTCGTGATTCTTCTAATGTGTCGCCGCCGAATCTTTATCTTTAACATGGGGAAATCAATGTACGTAACATAAGCCTATGAGTCTAATATATGAATTTGTATGTCTGCCATGACCAAGAGTTACGTGTTCTTGACCAAGAGTCTCAGACAGCCTTCCTCAAATCATTCATTGCTTGTCCGCTCGCTCTGACTAGATTTACGGTAACTTTCTTATAGTCAAAGCCGGTTCAAAATTGCATGAAAACATTCTGGGAACGAACCAACTTTTACACCCAATCTCTTGGCATAATTGATAATTCCATAAGAACAAATAATTGTGCCGTGATTCCGTAAACCATGGAAGGAATTTTCCATTGGTTTGTTAATATTTTTTAGATGGTCTTTTTTTAAAAAAAAAAAAAATAGTCTGATATATATGACATAAATATGAAAGTAAATTTGATTGTTTTGTATTTTATATTGTTTGTTAATATTTTTATTTTGAATAAAAAAAAAAAAAGAAGATAAAAGTAAAAAGTATGACCAAAGGGGGAGCATGCATGGGTTTTGTTTTTAAAATGAGTTTCAAACTTTTTGACGTATAATGTTCTTTTATCCCAATTCTCACGGCATCCTCCAGAAATACATCAAAATCAGAAAAGCTGTTTCATGAGCACATAGCAATCAATGGGGTTTCCCTTGATTGTGGGGTTTGACAGAAAAAAGTAATAAAATATCTACTTGGGGTGCTTGTTTCTTTGGATTTAATGATTAATTAATTTATAATTAGATTATAATAAAAGTTTTAGCGCCCCTTAATTATATCACTTTTGAAATAATGCCTGGCCTCTTAATCCACGTTAGCATAAATGATCATAACTGACTATTTAATGGGAAATAATCCTAACACCAAAAAGAAAAAGAAAAAGAAATAATCCTATCTTAGAAGGATATTCTTTTCTTTTCTTTTTTTCTATTAAATTCTGTAAATCAACCAGTATAACTTTGTTTACTTCATTAAAACTCGTCCAAAAAATTATTTACAAATTAACTTGACAATTCATAACAGTTAAAATTATTAAGTTAAAAAAATGACTTCTTAACTTAATTAATTAATGGTTGAATTGCCAACTATATATTCTTAATCATTTCTTTAATTATTAAATTAGTGAAAACTGCATTAATGAACCCAACATTTCCTTCTTAATATAAAGGTCTTGTATTTATTTATTTAGGTTGTTGATGCAGTTTCTGGTTCAGTGACGTGACATCCTCGAATCCGCCCCCTGCTTGTAACCTGCAAGACAGAAAAGATCCGCCGAGGGTTGACCGACGGAGCTCAGTAAGGAGAGTGAGAGTAGAGAGAGAGAGATCAGATTAGCCTCCCTTTACCTCTTAAATGTTACGTCTATATATAGGTCCATTCCCATTACTGATATGCATAGTGAAAGTCTTACAGTTGTACAATGTGAATAATATTCAGTTATGGTGTTCTGACACTCGATAAGGTGTGTAGATATTTGACGTGGGGCTCCGTACTGACACCTAATATGGTTTCTAATTTAATTTGATTGAATTATTAAAAGCTGGAGATCCTAATAAATACTAAGAATTTTAATTATGCCCGACCTGTGAACAACCAAGGATACAATTTGGACGCATGTTATAAGACCGCACAATCCGAACCCACCTGACCTAGGAGATAATAATTCCCCGCCATAGGTGTTGATACTCACAATATACTACATTGACAAGGGTCCCAAAACCCCAACTTTAAGGATTTTCCTCCCAACCAACGAGAAAAGAATCTGATAGAATACCTCCCCAGAAGCAACTTTTTCAAAGGCATACACTGCCGTGCGGCCCATGATTAGTGGAGACTGGAGTCAAACATGCCCACATGAGATTCCCACTCAAAAGCGGGTGCATGCGTGTGCAACTCTCCCAGCGCCAGAGCTACTACAATTATATATTTTGCTTTCCGTGTTCCATCCATGAACATTGAATTATTATCTTCTTTTCTTTTTCTTTTTCTTTGAATTCACGTAACACTACGCTTCAAACCGGCCGGCTTATCCACTCATGAACTTTCCACAACCTTATCTATCCATTTTCTTTATACTAATTCCTTATATTTATTGCCTTCAAATAATTTTTTATTTTATATTACTTTAAAATTAATGAGATTATATATTTATATGGTTGTTTATAATTGCGTGATTGGTTGCGGGTTTTACTAACCTATTCTTTTATATTCTATTCTAAGAAGGTCCTTGCATTAAGGGATGGAACTAGAACGGACTCGGGGCATGGCTTTCCTGATATTAAATTTTTTTTCTTTATTATTATTTTTATTTTTAATTTTTAGAGTTTAATATTTTTATTGTAGAAAAATTGTAACGAGTCTGAGAAAGCGTTAGACACATTTGCACTATCACTCCAAAAGAACTAGTCAAGTTACAATTTGAACTATATAAAATCGTTTATAACGAATCGTTTATAACATACAGTCTAATCATGGGCTCCTTTATAATTCATTTACTCTACGTGGGTCAATCATCTTCGCAACGTGGAACTGGTTGGGGTGTTACAATTTCTCCTCCTTAAATCATTCATGACGTCCTCGTTAGAGTCATGTCACACAGTGCTCCACCACCACGACCATGACGTTACTAGATTGCTATAAAAGATCACGCAGTGCTACTAAATTGCTACATACCCTCAATTTATATGTAGATTAATTATCTTCTTCTTAATATGAGATTGGCGTGTTACACAAATTATCGTATCAAAAGGGATGGCCTCACACTGTCCATCTATGTTTGCTTTTCCATTGGAACTCTTTACCGTGTTCTTTTCCCTTAATTTCCTTACATGAGTAGATGGCCGGCAACCTTGTTTTTGCCATTGGTGGCTTAAAAACAACCATAATTTCACCACCTACATGTCTTTATATATAAATAGACATATTTAAATGGAATATTGACTGGCTGAAGGAGTTGGTTTGACTTACAGTATATTTAATTTATTTATATTTTATATTCATAAAACAGGGGACTTCTAAGCCTCCTGACCAGTCATAGTTCACACATGTATACACGTGATATAAGACGTTTCCTGATGAGGTTAATTTAGAGGACACGTACGTCTCCAAAACGGGATTTATTTATTGTTTGGAAGGTGCAAGAAGAAATAACCTAATCCACTCCTATAAATATAAAGAAAGGACCTTGATTAGATTCAACTGGATGAGGCCATGGGAGGCAATGACAATTAACAAATCTACTTTTAGCATTTGTATCTCCTTTTCGAGTCAAATCTGTTTCATGGCTCTTTCTTGGCTGGCCGGCAAGTCATCAGATATCCTCCAAAAGCTATATTCATTGAGATCAAATTGTCCATTGCCCAATTGTATGACTTAATTGGTGAACGCACGTGGCGTTGCTTTGTTTTTCTTAAATAGGGGGATGGAGCAATTATAAGATTGTACATGTCGTAATAGTGTCACGTGAGCTACTATATGTTAGAATAGATTTCAGTTTGGTAACGTGTCGATCTTCAAGAGTCTTTAACCTACAAAAAAAAGTTGCGTCGGAATAATCCGACAATCCCACTCCGATGACTTAGTCAATATTTTATCTAATATGTATATCTTTTTAATCACAGAGAATTGATCCCGCATACATGTGCATTAATGAGGTATTTATAGGCGGAGTAGCAAGAGTAATACTCTTTTCATTGGGCCACGTGTCGAGTTTGGAGCATTTGTCGAAATCCCGAATCGTGGAGTACGTGCCACAATAATCAGGGAGTCAATCTTTTACCGACTCTAGATCATGGGGTGTATGCCACAATAATTAGAGAGTCGGTCTTTTACCAACTCCGGAGGAATTCGACTCGGTAGTTGGCCATCATTAGCTTTTGGGCCTATGTGTTGACTGGCCCAATTGATCTAGTTCATACGATGACTATTGCTGAGCTCAGTTGATATTGGGCTCGGCCCATCTCGGTAGGTCAGGATATTTTCCCAACACTATATTAATTTGAATGAAATTATAATAAAAATTATAGTATATGAGTATATCAAGCATGATTCATACCCATTTTTAATAGATGATGAAATTAATTTAAATGAAATTATAATAAAAATTGTAGTACATTAATTTCGTGCAATTAATATACTTAGCGAACTCCTTTGTTCTATAAGTTGCCTGCAAAGACAGGACACAATCAAGAACTCGTAAGTGGTAAGATGGGGAATTGAGGCCAGAGTTAATTTGGATCCAATAATTTTATTTAATTTTTTAAAAATCAATGGTATCTTTGTAATTCAATAAATGGGTGTGGTGTCGCCCTATATTGTTTTAGGTAACTCAATTAATGGGCGTTTTTCTAGGGTATTAGTCATGATGAGTACTCTATTTAAGCATGTTTTGTACTCCAATAGAAAGATTTGATGAAATAAAATTATAAGAAAGTAATTTTGTCTCTTCTTCTCTCTCTCTTCCCAACTTGGTCTCTCTTCTCTCTCTTTCTTGGCTTCTCTTTTTCTAGCTTCTTCTCTATTTCTCCCGTTTTAGCTTATTTTCTCATCTCTTTGTCCTAATTTCACAATGTGTTGTTGTGATCAGTGTTTGTCATCATGGTACCTCCAATTTTAAATTAGAGCATATCATTAACTAAGTGATTATTGGATTGATTCGATCTACATCATGCTAATTACATTTGCATTGTGATCTTGATGCATGAATCCATCTCTTGGACTTAATAATTCTGTTCATTTTTCAAACTATCTTGGTAAGTAAGACATGGATGATTGGCTCTAGAGTACTATTGGGCTAATGATGAAGACAATAGCAAAAATCCATGTCTAGCTCTAAAATTAATGATTGTTGCTTCGGTGCTCGATTTGTACCGACAGCTAATTGCACTCGATCTTAGACCTTCGGTGCTAATATTACATTAAACTATATATATATATATATATATATATATATATATATATATATATATATATATATATATATATATATATATATATATATTTGATTGGAAACTTATGGGCCTTATGTTTATGCCAATCATGCTACGCATAACACATATATCAATAAGAAATCCTTTAAAAAATGGTGGAATGGTGATTGCTTTGTAATTGTTTAATTAGGTGTACACGTGGTGAGAATTGGTGCACCTCGCGTGCCATTCGCAAGCATGCGTCACAGATGACTTCATGGTCCATCGATGGTTTGCTATGATTTTGCAGCTTTAATTGATCATTCAAAGCCTCCGATCCCTAACATAGATTTCTTTCCGATTCAAAATTCTCGACAAAATTCAACTACAAATTCTTACGAATTAGTTTAATAAAGTGACATATTTTTTTATTAATATTGTTAAAAATAATATGCAAAAAAATATATTTTATTAAAAAAAAATTGTATTTCTCACATATTAAAAAACATATTGTTTTATTATACTGATTTGTAAAAATTAATTACAAATCAATTTGTATCTAATTTCTATCTCAAAATTCTCGTTTGTCACACTTGTAGCAACATTCACTGAGATTCAACATTCACGGATAATTTTCAAGGTTAGAATTGATAATGTCGTGGAAAAAATCAATTTTTGAATCAACACTTAATAAAAAAAAATTAATTATTTAATTGCTAATTTTCATTGTCACGTCATCTTAATTGTATAACAATTATATAACATTATATTAAATAGCATTACTCTAATCTTAGTGGGGGTTTAATTTGGAGTATGAATGTTAGATTAGACTAATTTAGTATGGAATAGGTTAAAAGATCTAACATTTTGCGTCTCATCAATTCACGAGCTTTTGATGCATTGGTTAAGTACTTAACTTTGGTATCAGAGCAGATATCACATCACGTGTTCAAATCTCGAAGGGGTGACCTATAGAAAGCGTTACCTAGTAGCGGAGTAAAGCCGCCGGCCGCAAAGTGGAAAGGGCTATGACATGTCATGATCGGGGGAGCTCCGGGTCTTGAAGCCTGAAGTTGATATATATATATATATATATATATATTGCTTGAACAGTTGAGCTTGTTGCATGCGTCGATCGACCATTGGTTATAACCTCAGCGTCATCTCTATCCCTTCCTTTCCCACAGCGAAGACGGTGCGGATGTGAACAAGCAGAGGAAAATTCCAGGAATGGAGGCAAAAAGCAAGGCACAAGGCAGGCTACCAATCACGTAAAAAGATAGATAGAGAGGTTTCTTTCCTATTCCCGAGGACTCAGATCAAATGGGTCCCCAAATTCCCCACCACCCGACCATTCAAAGCTTCGATTGTGCTGCGCTCGTGCGGTTGATTTGAATTTGGACCCAATTTTTATTCCTCCTTATTAGTCCTTACCCACCACCCTCCCTCCCTCTCTCCACTCTCCCAACTCCAACAAACTTACAAACCCTTTTTGCTTCCACTTCCACCCAACCGAGAGAAAAGGAAAATAAAGTAAACGACATTCTCTCTTTCCCCACCCAACCGCTTTCAAAGCCTCATAAGTCATAAAGTCTACCTTTTAATTAATCCAAATACCATCAAAAGAGTCTGACGTAGTAGCAATTATTTTTTTCTTTTTCTTTTTCTTTTTGGTCTTGTCTTTTCTGCCGTCGAGGATGGAACTCCACTTGAGGATCGACACCCTTGTAATAAGGCTGCTATTCTTTTTGGTTTTGTCTTTTCTTTTTGTGTTTTTAAATTATAATTATTTCATTTTATTGATGCAATTGGCCATTAGACGAGTTATTGTCGATTCACCATTAAAAACAATTTTTTTTTTTTAAAAAAAAAAAAAATTACAAAATCTAATTAACAGTGCCACGTCTTCAAAATTTATGGCAGTTTTCTTTTTATTTTTTTTTTATAAGTTCTTTATCTTTTTTTGACTTACTCTTTATGCAAACTTAGGTGAAGCTCATAATTATCCGGCCAATAATGTGGTCCAATGGGACAGATGATGTTATGGGACAGACCCCAAAATTCTAACCAATGACGTACGCACGAGAAGACCAAGAAGAAAAAGATAAAAGAAGATGAGAAAAAAAGTATTATTCTAAATTTTCGACCATACAACTTCGAACTTACTTTTTACATCATATATTGGAAATGTTTTTTTTTTTTTTGCTTTATCTTAACGTTCGTACTTCGCATCCTCTGCACTGACACGGCTGCACGTCTATATAGCCTTATCAGTCTATAGGCCATGGGACGTGTCACGTGAGAAGTGAGCACTTTTGATTTGAACCGCAATTACTTTTTTTTTTTAAGTCAAGACTTAAAATATTAATTAAATTTTGTGTTTTAACTTAATATGAAAGTAAAGAAAAGAGAATATTTAATTATTAATTAAATGATTAAATTTACATTAGTTTAAGCTTTTTAAGATTATTGATACAGTAGATCACATGATTACTCTCAAACAACAAATACATGAAAAAAAGATAAAATGAGATCGAAGATTTGTGAGGGGGCCGACGATAGATAACCCCGATGAGTAGGACGATCCTCCTTGTACTGCAGAGAAATGGACGTTGTACAGAGTTAGCCAAGTGTCATTGGGGATTGGGTGTGACCCTCATCCGTTGTCGTGCAGGAGTACATGTTCATTGTTCATTGACAAGATGAGGGTATTGATTGCCTGCTTTTTTTTTCGCTGAGAATAATGAAATGATTGATGCGATGCAGTGGGGAGGAATCTTCGATCTGGGATTCCTTCTATTTGTCATTTTGAAAAAGGAGTGTTCTTTGGGCCTTCTAATCCTTGTCAAGGCCCGAAACGTGGGCCCGGGCCTGTGTTCTCAAAGCAGGCCCATTGGAAGATAGTACTATTCTCTCTTGTGTTAATGTTTCACCATGCCAAGACGTACGGGAAAGTCATGTTTATCGTCTCTTTTAAATCTCGTTTCTTGATATGGACAAGACTAGAAGAGAATCAATCTAAATCGGATTCAGACGGATAGGCATATTCAATTAACGAATTGTCATGGTCAACCGACAGTCTAATGCCTCCAGCCCGCCCTTTTGTTATTCAACGTCTGCATGGGCATGCCGCATGATATCATGTGGCCTAATGCAAACACGGAATTTCATCATTTAAGGCTTAATAAACCCTACCCCTATTGCCCTTTACCAGGAGGAGGGACCCAGAGAATTAAGACTCTTTTTTTTTTTGGGTCTCAAAAGTTGCTCCACCGACATCCAGTCCTTCCACACGTACGCGTGTTCGGTACGTTGTTTGGTTTCCAATTCCAAAGAAGAACAATATCCTACTTCCAGGTATCGCCATGAAAATATCAAGTATTCGGGTTTCAGATTGGATAACATCTTGGTAAGATTTGTCCAAACCATACTGGCGCAACAGACCCAAACGTGCCCGATATGCAGGATTAATAAAGTTTTCTCAAGGCATAGCCTGCTCGAAGAAGCCCATGGACAAGCAAGTCTCGACTCTCCGTTTTGGTTATCGAATTGTTTCTTGCACTTGCAGGAACATGTGCTCGTGGATTAAGCAAATATTCTACCTGATAGTAGCATCAGTAGAAAAATTAAGGGAAAATAAAAATGTAAAACCAATCTACGCGTTATTTCAACTTGCAACAAGCTTACTATAATTTAAAAAGTAACTTAAAACTCCCCGTGACAAGAAAAATGACAAATAACTCCCTGCCCTAACTTCCGTTTGAAATTTAACAAAACCGTGAAAATGCTACACGTGTCCCCTATAATCAAATATATATATAAAAAGAAAAAAAAAAAAAAGAAAAAAAAAAAGAATAATGTGTCAATATTAATAGCTTTCATCAAACCTATTAATTATATGCAATAACGTGTCAATATTTCTCAAAAACCAATATCCCAGCAGGAACAAATGAATCAAACTAGACCCGTGTCATTCTGCCCAAATGGAGGAGTGGGGGAGAGCACACACGTCAGTTACAAAAATAATGTGGAAAAGAACTCGTTATATTTGCCACTGGTGCAGACAATGCACTCACCACAACGGTCAAATTGTTCTGCAACACAAGTATCACGGAGATTATTGTTTTTTTTTCTTCCTTTCCATCTAAAAAGAGAATACAATAAACAATGGAACCGCATATGAAGAAAGCCTAAACAGACTAGACCTTCTAAATAAAGGAAAAAGAAAATAATGTTACAACTCTCAGCTAATGAAAAACCGACTATTGTACATTATTTTCATTGTAGCAAATGTTTCTACTTGCGCCCAAACCCAGGCGGTGGGGGTGGCCCCTTATTCGCCCTTCTATCTAACGCAGAATATTGGTTGCCTGGTTGTTGCGGGCGACCATACCCACCACGAATGCTCTGGTTTGCCATTGGAGCCCAATTACCCCGCTGCTGATGAGAAGCTCCGGGTGGTTGGTAGTTTTGATAAGGGTTGTAACCGACTTGGTAAGACTGAGCATGAACCACATTTGGAGGTTGTGCCATCTGCCTGCCAGCATACATTGGTCCGCCATTCTGATGAAGTCCTGCTGATGGATAGTTTACATTCCTGGAATACTCTCCTTTACTGTGGGTAACTGGTCGATTATTTCGGTCATAATTTTGAGGATGAGACCCATTGCTGGATTGGTGGGCTGCGGATGAAACATATGGTGGATTATACCCATCCTCATGGTAAACTAGAGCGGTGGGGGAATTTGAATTTGAAGATTGATGGTGACCTCGAGGAGGTTGAAATGTTCTTGATGGCGGTATTCTATTATACACCTGATCGTGACCTCTATCATTTTGATAGGAAGCCAGCGGTGGGTGGTAAGGAGGCACAGGGTAAGATGGTGGTGGGTTATGCATTTGATTGCCGTACCCATTAGGATCTACCTTCGCTTGTAAGCTATTAACGACAAGTCGATGAGCTGCATCCCCGAGCTGTCGGCCAGAAATGGCTCCCGAGGAGTTATGCCTGAAAAGAAAAACCAAATCCACAACAGTCAAACATACCAATGAAATAAAATATTCTTTCATATGTATTTGACACTCACATCCGAGAAGGAGAGGGGAAAAGGGGATGTCCAATAAGTTTAATCCAATTATGCATCAATCAATCAAAAGGATATTCAATCATGGCGTACCTTCCATTCTCCCATGGCTTCCTTCCATTCTCCCATGGTTTCCTTCCATTCTCCCATGGCTTCCTTCCATTCTCCCATGGCTTCCTTCCAGAATCTTCATGCCACAAAACGGGTTCAGGTTGTAGATCCCCCAAATTCACAGTCTGCAAGAAATAAACTTATACACCATCAAGTTGAAAAGCCACACCCACTTAGCCATCAAAATATATTGGCTTTTATGTAACAGCTACATTAAAATCTAAAATTTAAAAGAATAAAAATAATAATTAATGAATGAGAGACGTGTAGAAGATGATAATAGGATTTTTTTTTTTTTTTTCGATGAGGAGGAACCCCTCCAAGGTAGGGCCAATTCATATACCCACACATGTTAGGTAAACCTTGGACCCATGTAAAGTGCCCCCTCCACACGGATCGGGTAATATTCCAGTTTCGCCGGCGGGTTGGCCCCAAAGAATTGTTTGCACCCAAGGGGATTCGAACCTTAGACCTCATGGAACTAACACAAAGACCAAGACCCTTACCACTTGAGCCAACCCCTAGGGGTTAATGATAATAGGATTGTTTAATTAAAAAACCCTTCCCTTGGAAAATGCCAGAAATAGAAGGCATAGAAAAATTGCTTGAAAAGTAAAAGTAAGACCATATTTGAAATGATATGATCAAGGATTGATAAACATGTGGATGCATATGCACAGAACACATCAAGAAGCTCAATGGGGCAAGATACCTAACACCAAAATGATATTAGTCTTCCAAGTGGATGTGAAACGTACGTAAAAGCAAGAAAATTATCTCAAAGCAGCATCGCTACCTTTCATTTTGTTATCAAATATTTATGGAATACGAAGAATAATGTATAATGTGTTATAACTCCTAGAGTGAGAAAAACGGTTGTTTATTATCTGACTAACTCCACAATTCAGTATTGTGAACTTCCTTGAATCCCCTTCTCTTCTCTCACACACGCAAGCATAACTCAACTCAATAAAGCCTTGATCCAAATTAAATTGGGGACAAAGGGATCTAACTGACCAATCGAAGTACGTCACATGTAATCTTTTCTGCTATTCTATCATATCCAAAGTCATACTCTCTTTTATTTGCTAATAGCAAGCATTCTTTATTATATCCAACTTTACTATTTTAGGCTTCTACCTTTTTTTCATTCACTCGAATTGAATTAAATCACTTTTGAAACAATGCCCTAATTAATCTTCATGTGGCTCTCCTTCAGCTTTTTCTCAGTAAAAGTCATCCCTGGCTTTGAATGGATGACTTTATTTCTTATCTCTCTACCACGTTATCCATCTTAACATTCTCATTTTGATTACGTTCATTTTATGAACATGTTACTTTGTAACAGGCTAACAGACGTGCCATAGAACATAGTTGGTCTCAAAGCAATCCAATGGAATTCTCCCTTTAACTTAATAGGTATTTTACAGTCACAAAACACTCCTTATGCACTTCTCCACTTCATCCACCATGCTCTTACTCTATGAGCCACATTAATACTCTTATCTCCCCATTCTTATCAACTATTGATCCAAGATGCTAAAAGTAATCACTATTGATATCTCTTACCAAGCTCTACTATCCCTCTATCCCTATTTCTACTTTCATTTAACCTGCACTCTATATACTTGGTTTTAGTCCTACTTGACTTAGAACCCCTAGATTCTATATTATCCGTACAAACTTCCAACTTGGAGTTGACTCTTGCTCACGTCTCATTAGCAAACATGGTATCAATTGTAAAAAAACATACACTAAGAGGCCCCATCCTCAATCAATCTACTAAAGTTCATCCAAAACCAATGCAAAGAGATACAAACTTAATGTTGATCCTTAATGTAAACCTATCGTGATAGGAAACTTAGTTGTGATACCCCCACATGTTCTCTCTCCATACAACAAAATTAGATCGCATACCAAAATTCAGGAACGAGGAAAACAAAAAAAAAAAAAAAAAACAGTTGAAAAGAACTATTAACTGACAAGACATAAAACCTCACTAATAACCACATACCTTCTTTGGGAATTTAACCCCAGCAAGCGGTCGAGTGATGTGATCATGCGCATCTGGGAGTCTGTATATAGCACATCTGAACAGCAAGAAGTAAAGACGAAAGAAAAAGGGAAATTTTGAGAAGGGGAATAACAGATTGGACACATGGTTCATCAATTGAATAGCAATCGGTGCTCAAAAGCTTACGTGACTTGGTTTTCAATAATATCTTCCATCCCTGCTACAGGAGACCTGAAAATAGGTGGGCGAGGATCTCCAGCACATGGGGATAAATAACCATTCATTCCACCACTGCATTTAGCCCTAAATAAAATCAGAAAATAGTCCAACAAGAACTTAAATTTATTGGTAACAAACTTGTGCAGCAGACAGGTGACAAGCGGGCAGGGATACAATTAGAGTTGCAACTAGACCACAGAACTTCAGCAAAAACATATGAAAAAATCACCATATCCATACTAGGTAGGTAAGCTTCTCTTTTTTTCCCTTCCTTTTATGGGGGGAAGGAGGGTTATGTCGGGGCCTGGTTCCTCCAAAGCAAAAGGATCACAAAGAAAATGAAAGGATGAAGACAGAACACCTTGGTAAAAGAGAAGTCAACATGAAAAGTTCTATCGAAAACAGCTACACAGGTTAAATTATAGCCAAGTACAGAACAATCTTATGATCACTAAGGTCATAAAAACATAAAGGTGCAAACCCATCATTTGCGGTCAAATGTGCAAATCTTATTAGGATGGCTTGGAATTATGCTGAACAAACTCAACAAATGGGCACAGTAAGATTATTCTGTATTCAGCATGAAGTACAAAATTAAGCTGGCAGCATAAGATTCCACAGAACTTCTAAACCAATCAGAGACCAAATGCATAAATAAATGACACATTTTTAAGGAGGAAGATAGTTAACTTGTCACAAATTTTAGAGGGGAAATATGAAAACTCAATGACCAAGAAACACAAGGCCCACCAACGACGAACAGTAAAAATTGGCATTATGATCATAATAATAAAATAAAATTCAAGAAAAAGATTGCTAAAAAAAAAAACTTTGGCAGATATTTCCCCATTTTAATGAATAATTCAGATCTTATTGAGAAAAAAGATGACAGCAGTGTTCTACAACCCAGGTTCTAGAAGAGCATCTCTACATTTTCCAATTTCCCCATTTCCCCATTTTTTATGAAATTTCCCCATTTTTTTTCTTAGAAGAGCATCTCTACATTTTCTAACCAATTCTACAAATTTACGAAACCTGAATGGAAGTAACACCAAAATGTAATACACAACAAATGACAGCAGTGTTCTACAACCCAGGTCAAGTAAAAAATAAGGAGAGCCCTCACATAGAATGTACACACTGATTAATTCTTTGAACCTTGAAAATCAAAAAAACAATGTAATGGCCAGCATTTAAACACTGCAACAAACCTTTTTTCAGGCTCGATTCTCTCCTTAACCTCGACTCGTTCTTTGTCTGTCAACCGTTTACACTTTTCGTCAAGAATACTTATGCATACAGAGAGTGGATGACACAATTTCACAAAAAGCATGTCGAACATCACGCTATTTCGCCGTACCTCCTCCTCCTTTAGAAAAAAATGCAGAACTCAATCAAAAGTGAAAGTCATGTCTAAAAAGCTGAGGTAAAGAAAACGCAACTAGTGAAGTAAAGAATATCAAACTAGCTTGTGGAAAACACCATACCATCAATGTATGTTCAATTTTCTTAACTTCCAAAAGAAGGCGGGCTTCATCAATAAACGGCAACTTTGCAATACCCTTAAGAAAAACAAGTAGAGGTGTAAAGAAACAAATTGAGACAACAGTCATCTCATGTACATCATCATCACACCTACAAATAAAGATTAAAGGAGAAACCTACCTGCCAAGCAAATCTTTTGCCATTCATATCCACTTCAAAATCTGACAAATAGCACATAGGTTTTAAGGGGGAGAAATTATTACTATATGTAAATTCAACCAGAAAAGAAAAAAGAACAAAAAAAAAAGTTTCAGGCCTCTATTTGTGTCAAAAAGCATACCAGTTGGGTAAAAGTCAATAATAGGCGAATTTGGATCGG
Source organism: Alnus glutinosa (assembly GCF_958979055.1). Lineage (NCBI taxonomy): Eukaryota > Viridiplantae > Streptophyta > Magnoliopsida > Fagales > Betulaceae > Alnus > Alnus glutinosa. The sequence continues at coordinate 27,718,916 of NC_084891.1, read as the reverse complement.
TCATCAACTTCCTGTAATGCTCAGGAAGTGCATGGGAACTGCAAATGGATTATATTTTGTTCTTAAGTGATGGGAAGCATAAAAAATTATGAACATAAAATAAAATAAAGAAAAGTGGCTACTGCACCTTGCAGCAGGGAAGACTCCCAGAAGCTGATTGAACGGTTTGAAGGGAGTGCCAAGCTCAAAGCTTATGTCCAGTTGTCCAAGATCCTTGAGATCAGAAGCAAACGGCGCATAATGATAAGGATAAAACCTACAATAAAGATTTTCCAGAGTCAAAACTAAAGATACAAATACGTGAAAGCATATTGGATAGAGAGACAACAAATTAACCAAAAAGATCATCCACACCACAAAAGAAGAAAGAAACCCAAAGCTGTGAAAAGATTTGACAAGGCCTTACAGATTATAAATTTGACTTCAATACAAGTGAAATTTATGAAAAACAGTGACAGGATAAAATAAAATGTTTTTGTTAAATTTCAATCATATGACAAGGCTGTCTTCATCATCTTCATATGTATTCAGGAGTTCCTCTGTAGTAATTGGTTTCAGTTCTTAATCAAATATACATTTCACTGAAACATCAAGTTAGCAGTTTAAATATGAACCTCAACCATATCGCCTATATTATTTCCCTTTATGAACCCATTCCCTATTTTAAAAAAAAGGTACGAAGTCATCCACATTTCCATAATTTACATAATGGTTGGAATCTGAAAGAATGTGGTCAAAATAAGAAATCAACTAAATGAATTTTTTTCCTGTCGGAAAGAAAAAATAGGAAGGGGTAATGGCACCCCCTACCCTGTAGAGCCCACTGACACTAGAGCTAGGTAACATCATGTTTTAACATCATTGTAGCAGGTTCAAACCCACATCAACTATATGATTTAAGATTTAATGTGGTCCCTGAATGGTGTTTTCCATTCTTTCCTTCCCCCCATATATCAAGGTTTCAACCTACAAGGTTCACCAAATCCTTACACGGTAATCCAACCTACATAGATCACAAAAACAGAGGGTGGGAGTGGCAAGAAAGGGAAGAAGAGATCTCTAAGCCATTGAAACTTTCACATACCAACACCTCCTCAAACAAAAAGTTACTCCCCAACCCAGAACCCAAAAAGAAAGAGGAAACAGAAAAATCAAAAGAAAAAGAGAAGGAAACAGAAAGAGCTTAAAAAATGGAAGTTATCACCAAATCACGGAACATTTTTTCATTGGGATATTGGAATTTTGAACCACTAATTTTTATTTTTTTTTACACAAGCAAGAGCATGCAGTAAAGACAGAGGGAGGACTGCACCACAAGAAACTGAAAAAAAAAAAAAGGATTACCACCAGCTCAAACAAAACCTTAAAATTAAGTAGATGAAGAAGTAGAAGAGAAAACAAACTCACCACTGCCAAGAACATACCCCTTCATAATAATAGTGCATAACCCAACATAGACCTTCTGTGTACTTCAAGACCTACCCAATAGAAGTGCCAATATATAAGATAAACCTACAGTTATCTACCAAATACATGCCAATGTATAAGATAATCCTTGAACTTACAACATCTCTTCGTATTGCATCAAGCTCCTCCGGAGTTTTTCCAGAAAACTTTTCCTCATAATATCTTTCTTTCCACCCCGGCTCTCCCAGTCTAACCTAATAAAACAACAAAAGAGAGATGAATACTCAAGGTAAAGAATGCAATAGCAAAAGCTAAATGAATTGCTGTATGATGCCAAGCTTTTAAAACTAATCAATATGCAGAGGTAAAGTTATCATCAAACCTTGTCTTCTTCCGGATTTTGAGAGTTAAAAGCATCAGATTTCTCGCGAAGTACCTCCTTAAGCTTTGATTTTAATTCTTCTTTGTTTTCACTTTCCTGGAAACCAAAAGCGAAAAAGAGGATGACTCAATGAGCATCGCTCTAATATCTTATACTGTAAAGAAAGACAGCAGACAAATGATAATACAATAATAGATGCACTAATAACTCCTCGCCAGCAAGGCTCATACCCCAGCCCATAGAAAGTTAGTCTTAAAGAACGGCCGACGGAGTCAAAATTACACTAAAGTGCCTGTCCCAAAGCAGGAAAACGTACTTCTATTTCAAGGCTATCTTCAGCTTCAACAATAGCAGCACCAATAGTAGCTGCTGAAGACAAACGTGCAACTTTATGGGGCCGAGCAGAAGCCCCCTGTTTGCTTTTAGTTTCAAGCCCTGACAACCGTGCTGCGGCTTGTTCATGTTGGCCATCTTTTCTAACGAGTGTTGACCTCTCTGAACTGTGACTAAATCCTGATTGTTGATAGGGTTTAGGCGAAGGACCAGAAGCAAGACGAGAACCATGATATCGAGCAACTGGAACCAGAGACTCAGGTTGAACTTGAGGCTCTGCATCATCTCCTCTCCTCGCTTGTGCCTTATCACGCTTTATTCTTTCAGCCTGCCGCTGAAAAAGGAAAGAAAAATAAAAATCATTATCATGACTTCGGTTTACAGGAATAATAAACAGCAACAACAAAAACAGAACCACATAATATAGTACTGGATCCAATAATATTCTTAAAAATTCATTGCTTTAATAGCAAGCAGATTGAACAATCACACAGATCCTGAGATACGGTTTATCTCACCATTAAGGCCAAGCCAAAAAAAAAAAAATAGTAGAACAATGCCCCCAAAAAGAAAAATCAAAATCAGTATGCAAAATTTTGTCCATAATAACTTGGATATCTATCCAGTAATACCTATGTCCTCTCTCTCTCTCTCTCTCTCACACACACAATGCCCAACTTAACCATTCCTTAATCCTGACTAAATTCAGGTTCGCCCCATGGATCTTTTTTTTTAATAATAGGGGGGTAGCCACATGTTCATTTTCGGTCATTGTGTCCTATCTAACTAAAGATCATATAACCTCCATCAACTCCCATTCTTACCATAATCCTTCCCCTAACACTTCAGTCCCTTCTTGAATAAACCCTAAAACCTAGAAGTAAAGACAACATGAAAAGTACATGAACATGCTTCCACTTATTAAAATCCTCCAATTTTGTAATTTAATAAATAATTTCCCCCTTTTCCTCATAACTTCCACCAGATATTCTAGATCCTCCTCCCATCGATGAGCAGAATAGCAAAAGAGCATTTCTGCATTGGACTACTACTCTCACTAGAACCTCTGAATAAAGGTTTGACAGTTTGTGGCCATCCACCGCTGTGAAAACAAATTATGTAAGTTGAAATAAAGATAGTAGAAAAATATGGCTACTGCTAACAGAGTTATTGCTTCCCAATGCGCACACATTAGAATTTACAAAGTAGAACAATCCTTTGGCAGCTTAGTTCAAGTTCCTTTTCTAATTTACGCGCAACTGGAAATATGGCCAAGTTGTGGGACACCCACAAAAAAACGAAATAATTTTCCAAAGGGGCAGCTAGAAGAGTTAGAGATATCTCAAGCTAGCTGCAGATGATAAATAGAACCATCTCTATACTTAATACGATCCTCATCAATGAAGAGAAAATAATGAGGTTAAAGGTAACCATGTCAATCTAAGAACAGAGCAAACCTGATGCAATCGAGTTCTTTTCTGGAATATCTTATCTTCAAAAGATCCAACAGCCTGAATAAAATGCTCCACCCTGCTTAGATTTGGCTGTAAAATAAAACGAGTCAAAAATAATATTCAACCCCTAAAGAAACTACGACACTCAGATAATTAATTAAATACCTTGCTTGCATTGGTCAAATACCCTCCCAATGCCCTAAATTCCTTCTTGTATATTGCAATCAGCAAGTTAATAGCACCCTAGAAAAATTAACAGGATATTAAACAATTAGTTGTGTAAATTGCAGCTATATTGCAAGTTGCAACATATATAATTTCCTGTATGTTGCAATAATGAAGATGACACACAAGGACTGAGACTATAAATGCCTAAAGACATCCAATTCATTCATTTCAACACATTTCTAACAAATGATGTCGATAGAGAATAATTCGACTAGTACATCATGACAAGGTATTTTACACAACATTTACCAAGATGCTATTAACGTTTGACATAGAAAATACATTATGTAAAGGTTGGAAGATTAGCAATCACATTGAAAATGCATTTCTCTTTTGACTAAGCTTATCATCCAACATTCTACAACATCATCATCTGGGCACCTCTACTGAACACATTTCTACCCATATCAACAATGGAATGAATAACAAATTTCTGTGTCGAATCTTTATCTTCCATGTGCATTTTCAAGTCCCAAACCACTCAATTTACCTCTACTTCCTAACAGTAAGATATCAAAGCCAATATGTTGACCAACATTCGCATGATTACATGACTATAATTCTTGTGATTAATTCTTCGTTTGTAACATAGGTGTTAACGTATTTATAATAAATTGCTATGTATAACTGCTGGTGATAGACCAGAATAGAGGAAGTTCCTCTCAAAGGTTCTTGTTGAATTTCATTATTAAATTATAAACAACATAAATGGTTTGTTTTGCAACAAACATTTTAACCACATAGACATGACACTAAACAGGGCATTTGCTACATTTTAACAGTAGAGTTTGTGCATGATGTACTAAAACCTAGTCCAAACCAAGCCTATAAACCCAAGATGATTGCATTCCTTAATGACCAATGAATCTTTCCACACAAAATTACCATATATTCACATACCACTAGTATTGACATCAGTATGGACAATTAAACAATTAAAAAATACCCAAAAAAAAAAAAAACAAATATCTTTTTTTTTTTTATGCCAAATACAACTTCACCACATGCCATTTAGATTATACCCAAACATCATATCTTCTTCTTCTTTTTTCACTAAATGTCTACTTTTAAGCTTTTCTTATTGAAAGAAGGTCCCTTAAACCTTAAAAAATTATTTCTTTGATAAGTAAATGCAATTTATTAAAAAGCGCAAAAGGCACAATCCAAGTACACAGAAAGTATACAAGGAACGAGCATGAAGAAATTAATGATGCTTCTTTATCTTTTGAGTTGTTCTGCCGGATTGGAGAAACGCTTGGCTAGAAAAAGAAAAAAGCTCAAGAAAATCATGAAAGCTAGAAATATTTCAGTCAAAGGCAGTTGTCCACAAGAAGTTTGAAGAAGATAAACTTTAAAAAAATAATGATATGACATTTCAAAATATTGTTTAACCCAAAGCCATCATATTTCAAAAATTAATTGACTCCAAAATAAAATACTTGGTTAACAAACCTCACGAATCTCCAAAGTTGGCATATGTGGTAAGAAATCATTGCCAACAAAGAAACACATGAAGATAAAATCATCCACAATGCGTTCCAAATCAATCTTGAATGGAGGGTTAGGAATTGTCATCTCATGCTCCAAATACTCTCTAAGCGTCCAAATATTGAGAAACTGCCAGGAAGGGAAAGATAGTGACACGTTAGTCACAAGAAGAACCAAAAACATGTCACAAAAATGACCTATACACGCACAAAAAAAAATATACCTTTACCACCAAGGTCTTTCAAAGAATGAAATCTAACCTGGTAGGGTTTTTTTGCGACAACATCGCCATCACCTTTCTCATCATACTCTCCCGCCTTTCTTTTTGCCTTTCCTTCACAATTTGCAGCTAAATGACCCATCTGACCACACATGAAGCATTTGTCTTGTTGCCCAGGAGTAAATACAATCTGAAATGGACCATTTAGATAGAGACTGATTATTTGTTAAACATGGAGATAAAACCCAGACCATACAGCAGGTATTGAAAAAGTTAAGACACATAGAACCCAATTTTTCTAACAAATGAGCATCTACATAACTTTTTTGATAAGTAAATGAGCATATAAATAACGATACAAACAACACAAAGAGAAGAGGATAAAGTTGCCAGGAGAAATATAGGATCCATGGTTTCCTTCATTCTCTTCAATAACAAAATCTACCCCACATAACTTGAACAAAAATTGAAAAGGGGAAAAAAAAAAACCGAAAAAGTTGATGTGAATTCGTGCAAATAATGGAATACCAACCTCTCGAAGGATTGAGAAATGAATTTCATGGGTAGCTAAACCCAACATTATCAAATCTGCATCCTGTCATGTGGCACCAATTAATAGAGCAGCTAATGTTAGTCCAGAATAATTTGGGCACAGGTGTATCAATCAAATGCCAAAAAGAAAATAAGAAAGAAATGAAGCCAATTTTCCTACTATTGATGCAAATATATGTTGAAGAAAGATATATACCAAACCATACAGGCAATGGCGTGTATTTGGGTCATAACCAGGAAGGTTTCTTTGAAGGCGGATATATGACATAATTTTGTGTTCCCCTTCACCAGGAACATTGGCATCAGAAAGAATGACCTTGCCCCCCCCCCCAAAAAAAAAAAGTGAAGTGAAGTTAGCACACTCCATCATTGCAGCACACACAAATGCATACAAAATTCTAACAATAAAAGAAATCAAAATATAATAAGAAGGTGACAACAGAGCTTGGCAAGTAAAATACCTTTATTTTTTCCCAACCAGGGTCATTGTTCAACCTGAGATGAATATAGTACTGCAGTGCAACTGATAGAACAGCCATAAATTCAGTTCCAGGTGTAATAACATTGGAATCAAAAACTTGTGACTCCTGTTTAGGAGGAAGCTTTCTGCCCTCGCTCTCGAACTCTTCCCTTAGCCGTTCTTCTTCAGCTGCCTACAGAAGAAAGGTAACAGTATCGATAGTTGGAACACTTCAGCCTCTTATTTTTTGGGTGTTTTTTCCCCTTATTGGGAAAGGGGGTGTCAATGTGCTATTGAACATAATAAATAAAGGAGCCCTTGCAACTGTCACCCCCCACAATTGTTCTTTAGCAGATAGGCAGTTTAAGTTTCCAGGTTCAAGGAATCCCTGGATGACGGTTGATATAAGATTCTCCCTTGACCAAGAGAGTACAAGAGAAGCATGCTAAAAGAAATGAAAAGTTTAATAGCAAAGATGGAGCAGGTTTGTAATATAAAGAAAGCCTCTGTCTTCTCAGTTATTATACAAAATTCCATCCCTTGAACCAAAAACAAATCAACTTAAAGGTGTCATACATAAAATGCAAATACTCCATTACTATTACTAGGATATGCATTCTCTCAAGAGCTCCGAACGGTCCTTGATGTCTGAATCAATAATGTTCTTGTCTATATGAGTAGTTTCCATGCTCAGGAGCATGTTATATACAAAATATCTCATCTAAGTCCAATATCTATTATATTTACTATGAGTGAGATTTGATAATGCCAAACAGTATATTACTCAGACAAACAGTATAGTTAAAAAGCCCTTCATGTGCACACACATGGAGGACACACCTACAATACACAAAAGCACATACCGCATCTGCTGCATCTTTAGCTGCTCTAAAACGCCTAGACCGCTGTTGATTCATTTTAGCCCTTGGGGCAACTCCATCTATCAGTCATTTCCAGATAATTAGAATTCACATATGACATATATGACGTATCATCGGCTTGTATTTTGAAGTAACAAAGAATAAGTTTAACCATAATACTCACCGATAGCCATGTATAGCAGCTTTCGAGGCCGTACCATCACAAAAAGCCTATCAATGTAGTCAAACATACACTGAAATACCTCCTCATAAGTTGTTGGAGAAGGCTGCATAGACAAAATAACACAGAAAAATGAATAATTGATTAAAAATATTTTGAAAGAAAACAATTATATGAGAACACAGTATACAACTAAATAGAGTACATATACATTAAGTTTTAAACCAGACATTAATCAAACCCATAATCACTTAACAGAGAGAGTTAATGTTTTTTGGTACAAACAAACTCTCAAAAGATTGATGTAGATACCCTTTCTCAAGTGAGAAAATAACCAGACTAGAGGACATCTCTAGCACAGAAGAACCTCAAGTTTCTCCAAAATGCCTTTACAAGGATACATCACTTCATAGATAGAATGTAAATATATTCAATTTGCTTTAGATTACTCAACCAAAAAAAAAAAACATCTCCTATTTCAGCAGGGATGCCCCTAGAGCAAGCCCAAACAAATCTTTCCAAATTATATTTGGCATTTATCAAATTGTAGAACAAGTAACTAGTCAACACATTTAGTAGAGGCAATTAACAATAAGAGATCATTGTCGTGAAATATAAGCAATCTTATGATCCCTTCATTATTCGCACCACAAACATGCAACCAAGTATTTTTCACTTATACAAAAATAAATATGCTAAAATACCAAAATATTTTATTAAAAAAAATACTACGGAGATTTCAAAAAAAAAAAAATTACCAATCCAAATCATTGATTGATGATTACTAAACTAAAAAAAATTATCTGAGCTCACACCCTATGCAAATAGTCAACATTAAGCTGGCGTGCTACACATATAACAGATTTCATTAACCAATTCAAATCATTGAAACAATACCCCAATCACATTAAATTTAACCTTCTCCGGCAAAAAACAAACATACAGAAAATCAATTAAAAATCCCTAATTACGTTGTAGAGCAACAAAACTCGGAAGCAAAATAACTGAAATTCTGTATCGAAACGTACCCTATCTTCAGGGTGAAAGCAAGGGTGAATAATCCCGTTCATGTCGAGGTAGAGATTGTCGAATTCCATATCGTTAGGGTTTGGCTTACTGGTATCGACCGGAATTTTAATGCCCTCGATCACAACCGGTTCTTCTTCGATCACATCCACCACCACCAACGGGTACTTCTCCGCCAACCATCTGTAGAAAGCCGGAACTCCCATTGCAAAATCACTCGGAGATCTCCCGCCGCCCGAACAGGCTAATGAGAAAGAGCGAGAAAGAGAGATGAAAATTGCAACCCTAACCCAACCGAGACTTTCACATACACAGAGAGAGAGAAAGAATCTTATCAGAGGCCCTGCAAGAGACGTAACTACGTACCTCGGCTTCAGGATTCTGGTCCCGCTATTCCTTAGGAATACAAGTAAGGAGAACCGAGCTTTTCCAAAGAATTACCGCAGCTTTCCCAATCCCTTTTATTATCATACACAAAAAATAAAAAAAATAAAAAAATAAATCTCTACCGCCTTTAATTTTTCGCGCTACGGCGGTCGTAGATCGGGAATCCCTGCCTGTTTAGATCAGCTGGCGCGCCCGCCTCCTGGATTTTCAAATTTAGAGAGATATTGCGAGAGATCAAGAATTCTCAAACTCGATTAAGGCGCTCATCCTAAGGCTGAAACAACGTCACGATCTCTTACCTTACTTCAATTCCTTGAGAAACCACGTCCGACGAATTAGGGCACGAAACTAAGTGAAGGGACAGTGGTACCCCTGCCGAGTTGCGCTATAAGGAGGCGAGTCTTGGGATAAATATGAGGGTGTTTATGTCTTTCAGCAAGGATAGTAGGTCGGTTTGATTTGATTTTTGTTTATGAAATATGAAGCAATGGGATATTTATCTAGGTTGGGCTGCGGAGAAGCGCGGAGGAGAGCTGTGATGGTATTTCGTTACAGACCAATCCGCCACCGTGGGTATTTAGGGGAAGATTGTTGTCCGTCATGCCAAAAATTCTCATTTAACGTCTACATTTTTGCTAAAAAATAGAAAAAAAAAATCCTAAAAAGACTCTAGCAAACAAGCAATACTAAAAAAAAAAAAAAAAAAATCTGTAAACGAGCCCAAAAATAAAGATATTTTATCGAAGAGTGGTACTACAAACTAAATTTTTATTTCATAATTATCTTATAATATTGATGCATTAGTTCTAACTAATGTTTAATTTTTTTTAAACTGCTACTTTAACGTTGTAACATAATTATGAAACAATATGATGAGAAGAAAAAAAGCATTAGTTTTTAGTTACAAATGAATTGTATGTACTTCTTAATTATCATTCTTTGAAAACTTTTCTGCTCACAAAACATGTACAGATATTTATAGTGACATGAATATTAGTATCTGATAATATGTTTGCAAAAGGAAGAAGGGAATTGTTATTTTTGGAGCTAAGAATTATGTAAGCTTTTGCATTTGGAAGTGCAAAGGCTGCGTACAAATGCTTGTGGATCACTTTTCTTCTTCAAATTGTATATTTGATTTTACACGTATACGAAGTGTTCATAAAAAATAAAATGGCTTTTTTAAAATCATTATTAAGCATGTGATTAATCAAATAATAATTTTAATCACATTGTAATTTTAAAAGCCACCTCAATTTTTTATAAACACTCAATGTACATGTAGAATTACTCGACTGATATGATTGCAAGGGAAGTATGGTAAACCAACCAGCAGTTAGTTCAAGGACTTTATGACTTTTTAGTCTTTTTTGCTAATTTGAATTCGGGAATGTATCTTTACTAATATACTTTTGCTCCAGTGAAGGAGATTGTTTATTGTTAAGATTCTCATATTGTCAAGGTATTATTGGCCTGTGAGTTTTATAAGTCTTTAGCAAACATCTTCCTTTGAGGTGTATTTTGTAGAAAAGTAAGGCTTAATGGACTTTATAATGATATCAGAACTTTAGAGCCTTGGACAATGTTGGGTCTTCTCTCTCCGTTGTATACGTGTTTGGACAATAGTGCCACACGTAAGGGATGGCGTGTTAAGATTTCCATATTGCTAAAGTATTTTATGGGTTGTGGGCTCTATAATCCTTGAGCAAATCTTTTCCCTTGTAATAAGATACATTTTGTAGAAAAGTAGTGCTCAATAAACTTTATCATTCATAATATCAATATAAACAATCTATAAATTGGTCATGTGGTTTGACTCTATATAAATAAATTATTGTGGGTTCAAAATAAATTTATAAATTCTTGAGGTATGCTTTTTGTAACAAAATGATCTTTTTTTTTTTTTTTTTTTTTTGGACCTGAGTTAGAACTTCCATTGATAACAAGCCCAAAAGCAAATACAACAACCCGAAGGCAAGCAACCAACCCGAAAGCTACAAATACACGCCCGTAGGCCCAAGGTAGTGAATAGATATACAGAATTCATAACCACTAAGTTAGGAACAAACCTAATTTAAAGCAGCTATCTAAGCAACAAATTAAAATTACATGAACAAACAATTGAGCATCTCTTTACATTGAAGCACAATCCAACTAAAATGAGAGGGTCTGGTCTAGCTTATAAGCCACTTAAAATGCTAAAGTAATTTAGAACCCATTACAAAGGTAAACTATGAACAGAGACAATGACGTACAAAAAGAAAAATACAAGAAGCTGCCGGATAACCACAAAAACAACTAGTGTCGGGAATCATCATTACCGGAACCGGCGTGTGTCTTCGCCGGAGTCGGCGCATACAGGGCACGCACCGTCTTCAGAAGCCCTCCAGCAGTGGACGACATCCAGAAACACCGATCCACCAACCACCATCGGAAACGACAGGTTGTGGCTCTCAGGCGCTAGTTTAGTGGGAGAAAACTCCTAGTCCCGTGTTGGCCACGCGCCAAGCAAGAGGGACTACCACAGCCGTGGCTTGACACAACCGGACCGAAAGAAGCTGGCGACCACCACAGAAGAGCGCGTGTCAAGAGAAAACCAGCCGAATACCACAGATCTAGATCTAAAGATATCCCCAAATTTTGTACGGCCATACAATACCTTTGCCGGAGACACACCACGAACGACCGCTCCCCTCAACCAACTGCTAGTGTAGCTTCTGCCAGAATAAACCAAAAAAAATAAAAATAAATAAAGCAACAAAAATGAAAGAAAAAGCTCCATAGCTCTAAAAGCTAGGAGAAACAATAGCCACCACCAGTACAAGTCAAGGGGAACAAAACTCCATAGCCCTAGAGGCTGAGATCTAGCCTCCACTGGTTCACACTAGGGAGGGCCAAAAAAACCACCATAGCCTTAGAAAGGGTAGGGGGACCAGCTCCGGGAGGAGGGTGGCATGAAGCCTTCCTCCCCCGGCACAAATATGCTCAAGCTCTAGCTCTCTCTCTCTAAAAAAGAAACGAGATCCTCTCTCTCTAGAGACCCTACAACACTGACGTATATGAATTTGTGGTTCAAAATTATCTTCCTACAAAACTTGAGGCCAGCAATGGGCTATGGAGTGGCTGACCACCTCATCCCAAATTAAACATTTATTTAAAAAACATATATATGTTATTTTGTTTCTTATTCTAATTTTTGTTAGGGAAAATTGCATAATTGGTCAATGTGGTTGGCTCTAATTGCAAATCACTCCTTGTGGTAACAAATTAAATGGGGGATTCCTCTAGTAAACCATAATAACAAATAGGTCCCTGAACGTGTTTTCCGTCAGCCATTTTAACAGTTGTCGTTACCCAGCCACGTCATAACCAATTAGAGGCTGACACGTGTAATTTTTTTAAAAAAAAATATTTACACAAATTTTTGATTTACACAAAAAATATTAACACAAAAATGACACACGTGTCATTTTTTCCTACATCAGCTACAGTACTTTCTAGGGTTTTCTATTTTTCCCCCCCAAACTTAACCCCCCCTTATTCCGCCTCCCATCCTCACGTGTCGATGGCCACCACGTCTTCGCTTTGCACCTTATCCTTCCCCAGCACATCGATCATCTTTGCGCCCAGGTTGTACATTGTCTCCATCTCCATGGACTTCAGGGTCAGCTTACTAGTCTTAGAGGCTGCTCCGGCGACGGCGACGGCGAGGCGGTCGATCTGGATTTCCACGACCTCTGCCTCAATGACATCGGTCTCCTCCTTGATGCGCATGCCGATGGCCTTGCGGAAGGCCTGGGTTAGAGCTTCGGTCTTCGACATTCGACATCTTTAGCGAGAAGAGCTCGCTGCCAGCAAGCATGGCGAATGGGGTCTCCTGGCCAAGCGACTTGGCCAGGCCCATGGCGATGGCAGTCTTGTCGGTTCCGGGCTGACCCGCCAGGATGATGACGCCGGCGGCAGCCTTGTGGGCTGCGGTTTGGCCCACCATGCCATCCGAGACTTGGCGGGGCTCGAGGGTCGAATCCAGACCCAGGGCACGGATCTGGGAGTGTGCACCTATGAGCTCTATCCGCGTTAGGTCTCGGCTCTCTGAGAGTTTTAGCTCCGCCATGGCTCTTCCGTATAACGGTGGCGATGGGAGACTAGTGGTATGAGATAGAAAGAGTTTTGTATTAATTTTATTTTATTTTTAAAAAAATTACACATGTCGGCCTCTGATTGGTTCTGACGTGGTGGGTAACAACAACTGTTAAAATGGCTGACGGAAAACACATTCAGGGCCCTATTTGTTATTTATGGTTTACCAAATGAATCTCCCATTTAATTTTGTTACCACATGGAGTGATTTGCAATTAGAGCCAACCATAGGGACCAATGATACAATTATCCATTTTTTTTTTATATGAAAGTAAATTTGTAATTTCATAAGAATTCTATAAAAAAAAAAAAATGGTAATTTTTTTTTTTGAAGGGATCGTTTTGTTACATACCACAATATATAAGCAATTTTCCATTTTTTTTTTTTAAAAAAAAGGAAATAGAAACATGATATCATTTGATTTTTTTATATGTATTATATGATTGATTAATTAATTACCGATGGACAAATACAACACATTCTGTTTTAAATAGGTACATGGCATTGGCACTCCATTGAATGAATATATATGTTAAGACAGACACAGCATTGTTGGTTAGAAATTTTCAGGCATAAATTAAAAAATAGTTATAATAAAACTATTTATGTTTAAAGAATAAAGAAAAATGTCCTTAGAAATATAAATTATAATTGTATTATTAGGGTGTTTTAGGAAATTTGGTTGTGATATGATTTCATTTACATGCATATTGCACTCTACCAAACAAATTGATACATATTCAGTATATTCTAGTGTTACAACCAAATTAAATAATAGAAATAATTATTTTATTTAACTTATTTTATTTTTGGGAGTAATTATTTTATTTTTTAATGAAATTATTATTTCGCACACCAAACTTATCTTTTAACGCGTAAGGCTGATATAGCTTGAGCAAAGAAAGATATCTCAAGTCCATGTGAAAGGTCTATTCAGATTAATGGGTTGGGTTGTTGGGTTGGTTGTTGGGCTGGTTGTTGGGCTGTTAGCCCATTTGTATTATGATTGGGTTAGCTTTGGTGAAACTTGTATAAAAAGCCATAAAACGATTGAATGGGAAGGGATCGAAGAAATTTCCTAAATCAATTCAATCACCTTGGAGGTTGGGCTAACCTCGAATTAACCTATTTATTCTATTCTTTATTACAATTCAACCATTTCACTTAAGAGTCAATAATTTGTGTTTACACGTTGAGTTTGAATTGTGTCAAAATATGAATATAACAATACATAAGTCAATTATAACCCAACCTATTTAATTAAACAAATCAGATCCCTCAATCATAATAATTAATTTTGTGTTGAGTTTGTATTAGTTTTGCGGGTCATGTCGAAAATTGTCAGTCCTTATGTCACGTATAAAATTCGAGTTGTGTCAAGGCATGTGTATACGATTGTATCGGTCAAACTTAATTCGACTCATTTAATTAAGCGAGTCAAACTCCTAAACTTTAATCAATAGGGGTCAGATTAAGGAATTCCAATTCATTAGGATTAGATTAATTAATATTAGGATTATAGTTTATTTGAATTTGAATATTATAACTTTAAGGGGATAAATACCCCATTGGTACCTGAGTTTTACGTGTTTTTAAATTTAGTACCTCAGTTTTATTTGGTATCATAGGTGGTACCTGAATTAAGGATAAAAACCCATTTGGTACCTCTGTTAGATTTTCCGTCCAAATTTTAACGGCTCGCCACGTGTCAACCGCTGAGGTTGACACGTGGCACTACATAAAAAAAAAATAAAAAATAAAAATTAAAATCTTTAGAAAATGATTAAAAATAATAAAATTTTTAAAAAAAAATTAAAAAAAGAAAAAAGAAGAGGGGTGGCTGAGCCACCCCCCTTGACCGGTCTGGGGTGGCCGAACCACCCCAGAGGGGGTGGTTCGGCCACCCCACAGTTGAAAAAAAAAAAAAAAAAAAATTTTTTGAAGGGTTTTGGCCACCCCCTAGGGCCAAAACCCTTCAAAATTTTATTTTATTTTATTTTATTTTTCAACTGTGGGGTGGCCGAACCACCCCCTATGGGGTGGTTCGGCCACCCCAGACCGGTCAGACCGGCCAAGGGGGTGGCTGGGCCACCTCTTTGGCCAAAATGGGGGTGGCCGGCCACCCCCATGGTGGCCAAGGGGGGTGGCTCAGCCACCCCTCTTCTTTTTTCTTTTTTTAATTTTTTTTTTAAAATTTTATTATTTTTAATCATTTTCTAAAGATTTTAATTTTTAATTTTTAATTTTTTTTTATGTAGTGCCACGTGTCAACCTCAGCGGTTGACACGTGGCGAGCCGTTAAAATTTGGACGGAAAATCTAACAGAGGTACCAAATGGGTTTTTATCCTTAATTCAGGTACCACCTATGATACCAAATAAAACTGAGGTACTAAATTTAAAAACACGTAAAACTCAGGTACCAATGGGGTATTTATCCCTAACTTTAAGTGTTATCACTTTAGGCTTTAATCTACTTGAATTTCTATTTAAATGTCATTTGGTTGTTAATGAGGATTATTAAAAATTAATATAGGCTTTTGTCTTGTAGTTTGTTTTCAGCCTTAATTGAATTCACTTTTGGTGAGTGTGGAGGAGTTTCACAGGTTTAATGACAAAGAAAATGGGGGTATCGTACTACAAGAAAATCTATTACTACCTATTTGGAAGCCGCCACCTAGTGGTTTTTTTTTAAAAGCAAATTGGGATGCGGCTGTGAAGGCACAAGAGGGACAAGTTGGAGTGGGCATTATTGTTTGAGACTGTGAGGGATATGTTTTGGCTGCCCGCAGTACCACTTTCTTTCTTGCAATAGATCCCACAATGGTTGAAGCATGGGTGGCTCTTCAAGCAATCCTTTTTTGTAAGGAGTTGGGTTTTTTTGATATTTGTTTTGAATGAGACTTCCTGCAGGTTGTTAAAGAATGTTCAACAGATTTGGCCAACATGAGCAGATATGGCCATATTTTGGACGGTATAAAATTAGGTTTGCAGTCTTTTAGGTCGGCGAACATAGTTCATGTCAAACGTGAGGCCAATTCTGTAGCTCACGGATTAGCCCGAGCGGCTGTCACCCATATTGTAGACTCAATCTGGATGGAAGAAATTCCTTTTCAGATCTATGATATTGTAAATATGGAACTTGTTGTCCCTATGTTTTGATCCCAGTTATTGCTGGTGGTTTTATAATATGAAGGAATTTGTTCAAAAAAGAAAAAAAAGTTCATTATCAATACAATTTTCCTTACATTTTCACATTCGTCCCTTGCTCATCTATTTCATCAAAAAGGACCCATAACTAACCTACTACATTCTTGTCAAATTCGTGATCATAAGTCGTGCTAAAATCGCCCGCTCAAAGTTTTCACCCTTCATCTATCCATAGTTCTTTCATCATATCTTTAACATCATTCACAATTCATCTTAAGACCAAAATAATAGACAAAATACCACAAAACAGAATGCATTACAAACCAAATCCTAGCCAAATACAACAAAAAAGAAAAAGAAAAAGTACACTACATCTCTCCCTTCATGTTTGAACAAGAATATATATAATTAAAGAGCATTAAGAAAATTAAGAAATGAAAAGTGATTTTTCCATTACTTAGTGCTGTCTGTACTGCAAATACCCCACACTTATATTATAAAGACCACATAACCCCCACTGTCCGCGGCATCCAATCATGAGGCGGCGAGATGCTTTCAAGCTTTTGGCTTAGGCCCCTCAGACCTTGGAAGCCCGTGTCTGAATCTTTATGGTAACAGCGGCTACATTCTCTTTTGGGTTCATTTGGTTCAAGTGGAGGGGAAGACACAGAATCAAATATGAAATGATTTGATTGGAAAAATATCACTACAGCCAACAATGGTGGAGCCTGACCAATGGCCAACGCAAACTGACCTATCAACCTCCGAGATACATGTAATCAATTTGTTTTTAGTGGGTCTTCCCTCTTCAAAACTAATGCTAGATGGTCAACCCACGCCGACTTCATCTATCTATGACGCCTCCTACGTACGTACTCTATCTCTTCAATACAATTGCAGATTCTTGCTTTGGTTGACGTGGTGGCAAATCGTTGGCAACTACTATTGCCCGGTGACATTAGTTTTCTCCTAATTGGGCGGAAATAATTGATTATCATCATCTAAGATACACATATTCGTAAGAAAATACACATATACACGTTATTTGGAGGATGTGGATACCCACGAACCCTAAATGGGCCCATCCGCCATTAAACCTAGTCGACTGCTAGGAGTATCAAGAATCATGAGTCACCGGGAGCCCAACGGCCTAAGAGTTCGACTACCCACAGTCTAGCTAGTTGTCAAGATTTGAGTGCACCATCGCCTAGAAATAATCCTTAACAATTGATTCCTCCTCTGCCGACTCAATTAACCGAATGTTTACGCCATGAAGGGTAAAAATATCCATGTAAGTAACAACTTATTAGCGGAGGGAAAATGTTAGATTTACAACACCAACACAACAAATGCACAACAATCCTCACATGAGAGTGGGCCTCACACACCAAAGCTCACCCTCATGCGAGGAATTGTTGTGCACTTGTTGTGATGATGTAGTGCAGGAATCAAATTCTCAATCTACTATTATATTCTGTACATATCTTTGCCAAACAAAGCCCTCCATCCTTACCCAATCTTGCTACGAGGGCCTGGGCTCTTTGTAGTTTGAAGCACAGCCATGAGAACGGGCGAGATTCAAGGCCTGACGGCTTGACCTCACTCAAACACTGGTCCCCAACGGGTTATATAGACTTGTAGCCAACTTCTATCCACTCACTGAAAAAAAAAAAAAAAAGAAAAGAAGGAAGAGAGTACAAACAAACGTGTGGATTTTCGCTGCTTTCTCTCCTTCTTTTGCCCCCACAAGATGTTCGCTATATTCAGCGTCGCAGGTACAATTCCCCATATTAGTCGGATCTCTCTATCATTTCCAAGCACCTGTTCTCAAAACCAAACCCCCAAAGCACTCTCACAAACATGTCTCTGACCATCAAATTACACATCACCAACCACCTCAACCTCAAGCTCGGAACCATCAAGAAAAGTTCGTACACAAACTACAACACCAAGATCCGACACAAACCCATTTACCATTCCAACCCATTGATCTCCACCGTGTACAAACCCACAATGCATGTTGTTGGTTCTTCTTCGTCTTCTTGTTCGATCAAGAGCTCTCTGATCGACCCGGACGGCGGGGCCCTGGTGGATCTTGTGGTGCCGGAGAGCGAGCGGGGGAAGAAGAGGTCAGAGGCCCAGGCAATGCCCAAGGTGAGGCTCACGAAGGTTGACATCGAGTGGGTGCATGTGATCAGCGAGGGGTGGGCGAGCCCGTTGAGAGGGTTCATGAGGGAGAGCGAGTATTTACAAACTTTGCATTTCAATTGCTTGCGAATGAAAGATGGGTCCGTGGCGAACATGTCGCTTCCCATTGTTCTGGCTATTGACGACGAGACGAAGGAGAGAATTGGGTCGTCTCCCAATGTGGGGTTGGTTGGACCCGATGGAGATTTGGTCGGTATTCTTCGGAGGTTAGTCGTTTTCAGCACGAGAATGTTGTATATTCAAATAATTTATGGTCTTTGATTCCGGTATTGACGGAATAGTTTTTGTTATTTGATAAATATGGGAAATAGTGAGAGCATGGTTATGACGTTGTACATGTTTGTTTGGCATTTCAAGAGTAGGTACTGCAATAAAAAAATAAAGAGAATTTTGACAATGTAAGTCAAAAGGGAATCTTTTTTTCTGATTGTAAAATTGGAATAGTTTGTTTTGTTGCTGATTTTTTTTTTTGATGCATTTTAGTTGGCTTTGCACACTGAATTTACAAATGTATTTAAATCTTGAATGGCTGAGTGTGTGGAGACAATACCCAATATTTATATGATGCTGTAGAGTTTTTCTTGTTCCGAAATGAACAGTTGTTCTTTAATAATTGTGTGCGTGATCTAGTCATGAGAATGAAATTGTTGATAGCCTGTTGAGTTTTATGGAAACCAACTCATATCAGGCTCAGGCATGACATTTACTGAGTTTGGTTGGGGTTTCCAGGAAAAAAGAAAGAATTAAACTCGTTATCCTTTCCTCTTATCTCTACCCGTGTGTCTTGCTCATATGGACCACATGGGTTTGACCGGCCAAATCTTGGGTTTTAGCTGGAACTTCTGAAGTCCTTAAGTTTGGGAAGTCAACCATTTTCTTTATTTCAATTATGGTTTCTCTGTATTTATATTCTAGTATTATTGCACTAGTCTATAATATATAACAAGAACTACAAACGTGTACCTAGCTCAGTTATTGACTGTCATCCTAAGCTTTTCTAATATTTAATTCTTTTGCAGTATTGAGATATACAAGCATCACAAAGAAGAAAGAATAGCTAGAACTTGGGGTACTACTGCTCCAGGATTGCCATATGTCGAGGAGGCTATTACTCCAGCTGGAAATTGGCTGGTTGGTGGAGATTTGGAAGTTTTGAATCCTATCAAATATAATGATGGGCTTGATCACTACAGGCTCTCACCCAAACAACTCCGGAAGGAATTTGATAGGCGTCAGGCTGATGCAGTTTTTGCTTTTCAATTGAGGAACCCTGTGCATAATGGGCATGCTTTGTTGATGAATGATACACGCAGGGGACTTTTGGAAATGGGCTACAGGAATCCAATTTTATTGCTGCATCCTTTGGGAGGTTTCACAAAGGCAGATGATGTGCCCTTGGATGTTCGGATGGAACAACATAGCAAGGTTATTTCCATGGCACTTTGTATATGTATAACATTGAATTATAGCAAGTTTGGCAGTTGCACTGCCATTAAAGTGACACCTTTCTGCTTCTTTCAATATCACTGCGATGAGTCTAATTGCCATTGCATGGAATGTAGCTCTTTGGCAAATAAACTCATTAGTACTAAATGAAATCATTTGATTATTTCAGTAAATTTCTCCCTCTTCCGAATTGCATCATCATTTTGGTGACAAAGTGATCTTGGCTTATCCTACTTGTTTATCCACGTACTCCATAATTTAAATTTAATCAATTTACTTTTAAGTGTCCAAAATCTCAGTTTTGCTCATGTTTTTTTTGTTTCTGCTCAGGTCCTAGAGGATGGAGTTCTTGACCCTGAGACTACCATTGTGGCCATATTCCCATCACCTATGCAATATGCTGGTCCAACTGAAGTACAGTGGCATGCCAAAGCACGGGTAAACGCAGGTGCCAATTTTTACATTGTTGGTCGTGATCCTGCAGGTATGGGTCACCCAACTGAGAAGAGGGATTTATATGACCCTGATCATGGGAAAAAGGTGTTAAGCATGGCTCCTGGCTTGGAGAAGCTAAATATTTTGCCATTCAAGGTAGGTAACATTATTCTTTGCTTTTAAGCTGGACCGTTGAAGCCCCGTTGCTTATTTCTTTCCCATCGCCTCCTACGTTATTTTTATTACCCTTTATTTGCAATTATATGCCTTTGTGGCATCAATATCTGCTAGATATTCAGGGTTGATTGCAATATAAAGTTATTTTTGCTGGTCTTAAATTAATTTTTCTCCCTTGGCAGTCTCTCATTAGTTATCAAAGTCCAAGTATTTTTCCAGTAGTTCCTTGAATGATGAGAAAGATAGTGGTATACTGCTAAGAAATGTATAGTATGCTGTTATTTCTTATATCTCTTCAAACTACTGAAGTTGGGAACTTATGGAAATGGTCCGTATTTGGTATACACAAAGAGTTGTGAGGTTGTGGAGCTTCCTATATATTGGCAAGCTCAAACTTGGTTCCTAAAGATGGTTTTTGCATGGCTTTCAACCTCTACCACTTTCATGCCTTCTTTCAGTATTCTCGTTAATTGGATGTTTTACTCATCAAAAGATGCTTGAAAGATACAAGTGCAGTACATGTCAGGCAAAAGGGAGTTTGAAGTGCTTCTGAGACCCACACTTCATAATTTATTCCATCGCAATACAAAGCGTGCAGATTACTTCCTGAACATTTCACTTTGCTAATAAGAAAGCTCTGCATATTCTTCTATCAATTTGATATGTCTGATCACATTTGGACCCTGTATGCCATGACTCAAGTGCTTGTAGCTTTACCATTGGACATAATTACTGTTGCTGGGTTCTGTAATATGAGAGCTGAAGAAGCTCTGTTGCGTGCCCTCTTTATACTCTTTCTTCCTTATATACTGCAGGTGGCAGCATATGATACTCTGGAAAAGAAGATGGCATTTTTTGATCCTTCACGTGCTGAAGATTTCCTCTTCATCTCCGGAACCAAGGTAAGAAAGAACTATATCTCATTCCTGGTTGCCCATAGAACAACTCAAGCTCCATGGACTCGAAAGGTGTTTTATGATACAGTTTGCTTTAAATGGTCAAGTTTGGTAAATTATATTGGGCTATTTAATGTTGAGGCTGAAACTGGAAGTGGGTTGTGCTTTTTGATAGTACCTGCATCCTTAGCATAGTAAATCTATGATTTCTCACATTCTGTGGTTGGGGTGACAATGGCAAGGCTGTTACATGACAAGGATCTAGTGTTCGGAAAAATAACTGGTGGTTTAACCATTTATTAGATCAGAACACTACGATGAGTCAATGATCAACATATATTATGATAAATCAATTTGAAAAAATTCAGTTCAGGTCACCATAATCACATATTTAGAAGGCAAAACCTTCAAATCGTGTCTGTCCCTCTAAATTCTTTAGAATTTTGCTTGTAGTTTTTCTGGTACTTGTTCATGAATGTTGAATGAATTTTGAAATATGTCTTCCTGAATATTAGGAAACTCATGTCATTTTAAATATATCTCATCTTATTCGTCGGACTTACTGCGTTATTTCAGATGCGGACTTATGCGAGGACCGGCGAGAACCCGCCTGAGGGTTTTATGTGTCCTGGGGGATGGACGGTCCTCGTCAATTATTACAAGGGCTTGCAAGCCGAAGAGGCTTCACAGCAGCAGGCTGTGTTGACTGCTTAGATCTGTACCAGAGGTTTTGGCCAGTTGATAACTTTTCTTTTTCTTTTTCTTTTTCCCCCCATTTTCTTATGGGATAAATGGCAAGTTAATTCAAGCGGGAGAAGAGCATTGTAGTAGGGACCAAGGAGCAGCACTATTTCAAATCAGTACAGGCAAGATGCTAGACTGAGAATGATTGTGTTCTAGTATTCCTGTAAACTTCTTCTCTTTGACTATTGGTGTTGTTGGGCTTCATTTTTTAGTAGGTCATGTTTGGTATGCACGTAATCTTTTTAGTGTCTTAAGTGAACGGATATATTCCAAAAAAATAAAAATAAAAATTACTTCTGCGGCTCTCCATATTGCTGGAAAAAAGTAAAAAGAAAAAAGAAAAAAGAAAATTGATGTTTTCTCTGCTCAAATTTTTACCCAACGTTTTTCTTGATGGTTAGTTTTCTCTTGATTTGGGTTTGAGGAATTTCTTCAAATTCAGTCTATTAAATTAACATGTGTCTAAAATGCATCTAACTTTTCTTCCGACCTAATATAGAGAAAAATTTTATCCTATCTTGATTGCCAAATATGCATGTACTCCTACAGTTAGGATGCCCAGTTTTTTTTTATAAAGAAATTATAAAATAAATAAATTTTTATCAGTTTATTGAGATTGTGGATATTGTTGAAATTTGTTATTTCCTAAACACTTCTTTTACATTTTCCTTTATAAACAATATTGATGAAATTAGTTTGAGTTGGGTCAAGCGAGACCACATTGGTGGGCTGGGTGCAGGTTTTACGTTTCAGGCCCAGATTTGGCTTAGGCACTATAAAAAAAGCACCTACAGTACACCAATTCAAATTTAATTTCAAATATTTTAAGAGAAAAAGAGAGTAAGTCACATCTGGACCATTCAAAAAACTACCTCTAAGTTTATGAATCGAGCCATGGCCCATTGAGCCTTCCATAATCTCAAATGGGCTTCAATTATGCATGTACTTTCGTGCAGAGTCGTTAAACTTTTTGGATTTGAACAAAGGTGAAATCCTTCAAGGTTTCCAATTTATATGAACATCTCTATATATAGACGATCTCATGATCCTATATTCCTATTCAGTGTATTCACTCCCAACCCCTAACTGGGGATGGGCCTCTATCTGGGCTTTTGTTTTTGCATGAGACAAGAGGCCACGGGCCAGTACCTGATCTTTAAAGGGTTTAGTCAGCAGGCTAATATATGCTGGATATTCTTACATATCAGTCCCTTGAAGACGGTTCCTCAATCAGTTGTTTGGACATTACCTTCTTTTTTTTTTTTTTTTTTTTTTTTTTTTTACTTTTTACTTTTTACTTTTTACTTTTTACTTTTTACTTTTACTTTTACCTTACCTTACCTTACCTTACCTTACCTTGTTTGGTGTAAATTTGATATCAAAATATTATTGATATAATGGATTTGGATCCTCTCCAGTTGATTTCAACTAGATGAGCCGATCCTTTATAAGTAAAAAGATAATTTTGCCCTCCACTTATATAAAGGACCGACTAATCTCAAATTGGTTTCAACTAAAGAGGATTCGTCTCTTAATATAATAGGGAAGACCTGTCTTTTTGTATACTTTTTTTTCTTTTCAGTTCTATTGCTATCTTGGGCTTTATGCAATCCATCAAATCATATAGATATTTCTTCAATATAACATAGGTCATCAAAAGGATTTTGAAGACCCACCAAAGCAAGAAAGTCGAGATCTTTCAGAAAATGAATTATTATTTGAATAGAGCATAATTGCATAGATAAGCTCACACTAACCCGTCAATTTGGGATCCAATTGGGTCTATTTCTTGGATAATATGAGTTGAATCAATAACAATAATATTTTTAGTGGAATGTCTTTAGTTTACTAATAGTCTTATGGATAAATAATTTGACTTATTCACATCTAGATCATGAATGTTTGAAACTTATATTATGCACATTTCCTATCAATTTACATTTTTTGTGATAATTAGTGATTTAATAATATATTAAAACAAAAATTTTGAATTCAAATCTTTACTCTACAACTTATTTTTATTTAAATTAAATATTTTACATATTAAATCTCACTTTTTCATAAACGGTCTAAACTCAAATGTAAGTAAAATATATATATATATATATATATATATATATTAATTAAATAGTAACTTCTTTTTTTTACCTCAAGAAGTGTTCGATTTAACATTTTATCAGTCTCTATTTTTGTCCCCAGATGATCACATGCCTAGTGTTTACCTAGGTATGACTCATGGCCCTAGACTCCCATTAGGCCAGTTGTGGTCGCTACTTTCACCGACCGGTAGTCTAATCACAAAACATATTCCCCCATTCAAGTTTACTCTCTTCCTCCTTCTTCTTCTTCTTCTTCTTCTTCTTCTTCTTCTTCTTTTTTTTTTTTTTTTTTTTTTTTTTTTTAACTCTCCGGATCTATGTGAATCTATATAACAATTTAACAAAGAGTAGTTGGATTACAGTTATTCTTTTTAATGGTAATGAATGTACAGTGCCTTTTTAGCTAGGGAGATTATTTGACTTTCTTTGTTGTTGAGGCTCATAATGCGCGCCTACATAAAAATGTTAGGCTATTTTTTTACTTCTTTTTTTTTTTTAAAAAAAAAAACTCAATCTATTTTCCCCTTAAACCTTAAAAATTTGTAATATGAGATTCCAATCTTTTAACCTCTTTTAATAACTCCGATCCCTTCCGTCATGTTCTTTTGTTAAATCATTTTTCTTTCTAATTTTTTACTTAAATGAATTTTTATTTTTATTTTTTTAACTAAAGGCATAATTGAACTTACATAAATTTTATGGATGGTAGAAGGGACATTGACATGTTAGTCGTTTAACGAACAAAATTAAACAATAGGCAGTGATTGAAGGTTGAAAAATCAAAATCTCATATTGCAGATTTATAAAGTTTAGGGGACAGTAAAAAATGCTTGGTAGTTTTTATAAACTCACTTGACAATTCACATTTTACAGAGATAAATACCACATTTTATCTCTGAATAAAGTACGACCAATTTTAATAAATTGACGGGCGTGCATAACAATTATCGTGTGAGTTTGTAAATGACTTGTACTAAAAGGTACATAATACCACTAATCTCAATCAATAATGTATGGCATTGATCGTACTTTCATTTATCATTTATGCCTCCAAATGCGAACGGTTGAGTTCGGGTGATTCATGTGCAAATCAACCAACCCAGCTTGGACCCTCTGAATAGAAGGGTTGTTCCGTAACCCTAGCGATAATGTGGGTCATTTATGTTTGCACGCCAATTAGAATCTGACGCCATGGTTTCCCTGGATGTAATGCAGTACATGTGCCGAGGTACCCATCGTTGAGGTACGTACTTCCCTGAGGTCCTTGGGTGCTCCGGACTCCTACGGACCACGCGCGGTGAGCTGTAATGGGGCCATTACACTTGTATTTCTTCTTGATTTATGGCAGAGTTTGCACGTTAGGTTTGAAAAGATGTTGCTAATACCTTACTGTACGTGTGGCTTGAAATATGTTACATAAAGTTCATGAAGCCGGTTGTAGGCCATGCCCTTGATTCAACGATCGACATATATAGTAAAGCTCTAGGCAGCTGATTGAAGGATTTGTACCACACAAATAGTTCGTCTAGTCGGTGTCAAGTTTTTTCTATGTATTCCGAGTTTAAACATGTTTACGTTTCGTTCAAATTCGTTGTCTCTATAAGGTCCACATCCACGTGATTTTTTCTCTTCTCTTTTTCTATGTATATCTGGCCTTAACATTTGCAGCAGATATCATATTGATTTCTCAAGCATCGAGTATGTTACAGTTTTACTATAGGGAACCAAAAGAGCTTCCCTTTCTTCTCTTTGGCTTCTATTAAAAATTGTGTTGGAATTTTTTGTGAAAAATGTGAGGATAAGTAGTAACTTAAATTTAAAAAATAATATTTAATTAATACAGAGGAAGATAATAAAAGCTATTATAGAGTGTATTTAGATAAGAAATCAAAAAGCAGTTTAAATGTTAAAACTCTTAAGCACATTCTTATTAAGAGGCGGCTGTGCACTCATGTCAAGTCCTTAATTACTATACATGTTGTCTTTACCATAGATTTTGGGACAAAAGTAAGATGGCCTTCATGTGCGTAAACAGAAGGGTCATTTTCTACGCCTTCAAATTTGCCTTGATTCTATATAGCTTGTTACGTTTGGATGAGAACAGAGAGGGTCCACTTTCCTATTCCTCTGTTCAGACTGCTCTATTTTTATCCTTCAATTCGCCGACCAATATCTTTCATAGAACATGGTGCTAGCTTTTCATGAAGACCGTGAACCAGTTCACTACTTTCAGACTTACATTTCAGGTTCAACTTCAAGTACTTATTTGAAATAATAATAATAAAAAAAAATGATAGAAATCTTAAATTTAGATTTAAAATCTTCTTAAATCCGAAACTTAAATTAGTTGAATTACAATATTTTAGAGTCTGAAAAACCACAAGGGATTTTTCAACGTCATATTTAATTAGCTTTTGAATTGACTCAGCCGCTGTGGTCAGCCATTGTTGATACTTGATAGAGGGAATAGGCATGTGTGCATGGTAGCCCTAAAGGTACAGGGCTGGTTAGATATTCATTCCTTAATTATTTAAGAAACTTTAATTTATCATCTTTAATTTTTTTTTTTTATATCTTTAAACTTTTAAAAATGTCAATTTAGTATATCAATATTTTATTTTATTTTTTCAATTTCAACCACCTATTATAATTTTCCGTTAAATCTTAACGGAGGGGTGTCAAAATTCTTAAAATACTAGTATTTTGTTTTTTTAGAAAAAAAAAAAAGAGAAAGTAATTGCAAGGATTTAGGTGTTGATTAGGATTTAATGGAATTTGCAAAAATATTCATGCCCGAATCTTTGAAATTTTTTATATATAATTTTTTTTAAGAAAAAAAAAACACTAGGGCATTTTGGAAATTTTAACATGATTTAACAACCGATTGTTGAAATTGAAAAAAATTAAAAGATTAATACACCAAATTGATATTTTTTAAAGTTTAAAGATATAATTGCAAAAATGATAAAAGATCAAAGATGGTAAATGAAGTTTTCTCTTACTATTTATTTTACCTATTTTTATACAATTAAGTTTTAAATTTTTCCCTTACCTATTTTTATACCATTCAAGTTTATATATAAAATGAGGGTTAAATACTCCATTGGTACCTGAGTTTTAAGCCATTTTAAATTTAATACCTGAGTTTTATTTTGTATCACAAATGGTACCTGAATTAGAGATAAAAACTCAGTTGGTACCTCTGTTAGATTTTTCATCCAAATTTTTACAGCCTGACACGTGTCAACCTCAGCGGTTGACACGTGACACTATATATATAAAAAAAAAAAACTAAAAATCTTTAAAAATAATAATTTTTTTAAAAAGAAATATAAAAAAAAAATTGAAAAAAAGAAAAAGAGAGCCTTGGCCGCCATGGGGGTAGCCAGCCACCCTCATTAAGTTGTTTTGGGTTTTGGGCCTTGGGGGTGGTTCATTTTTTGCCATGTTCGGCCACCCCAGACCGGCACCCCTCTTCTTCTTCTTCTTCTTTTTCTTTTTCTTTTTTTTTAAATAAATTTTTAAGGAATTTTAGTTTTTATTATTATTATTTTTTATATATAAGGCGAGGTTAACATGTGGCGGACCGTTAAAATTTGGACGGAAAATCTAACAAAGGTACTAACTAAGTTTTTACCCTTAACTCAGGTACTACCTATGATACAAAATAAAACTCAGGTACTAAATTTAAAATGTCTTAAAACTTAAGTACCAATGGGATATTTAACCATTAAATGAATTAGTATTATTTTTTTAAAGGTATATATAATATGAATAATGTTATATGTCACCATATGTCTTCATTGTATCCTTTTTAAAATTGACGTAACTCTTAAAATTATTATTAAATTAAAATCTAATAATAATTTTTCATAAATTTAATAATAATTTTAAAATGACACAAAAGAAACCTAAATAACGTGTCGTATAATACACCTACAATATGAGGGTACGTACTGGCGGGGGATGAACCACGAAGACGAGGAAAGCGGAAAGAGGACAGGCCGGACTGGCCGGACTGGCCGTATATTAACGTTGTGCATTAACTGTGAAAAAAACTTTCTTGCCCTACAACCAAATGAGTTGCTACCTATTCTGCATGCTACCCATTACCCAACCTAGCTACTATCAAAGACACCTCTGCTATTTTGGTTCGGTTCCCATTTCATTTCCAAAATTATGTCATATCATCTCCCTCCTCTATTTTGGTGCCACTATTAGGAATTTAGGAGGACCACATGCAATTAGGGTAGGTAAATTTTTTTGTTTTTATGTGATCGGTAAATTTGACGTGAATTTAATATGAAATTAGCATATTATAGTTAAAAGATATGATTTATTGATTAATTAATTAAATGGGTTAGACTAGGATTAGTCTATATAGCCTTATACTCATGTTTCGATACGATTCGAACCCAATATGTAACATAAATGCTGACAACTTTTGACACGATTTGCGAACTAGAAAAAAATTCAATTGAGATGTTTGGCTCGTTTAATTAAACGAGTCGGATTAGAGTTGACTTATATAATATTATACCCCATGTCTTGATACGATTCGAATTTAACATGCGAACATGAATTGTCACTCTTACATACAATTGATCTCCTAATATATAAAATAATAATCTTAAATGAATGATCGACAATCTAAAATGTAAAATAAAAAATTTATAATAAATTAGAATATAGGAAAATGGAAATAGATATCGATATCGATAAATGACTTAATTGAGGTATAAATAATTCCGGAATCCCCTCTCTTTCTAAAGCATTGCATGTCATTGTGTAAGAAATATCTCAAGATATCATGCTTATGTGTATGCTACCTCCTACCGTCTGTACTTAGATTTTCCGTATCTATCTTCTTCTTCTTCTTCTTCTTTTTTATAAGATTTTCCGTATCTATCTTGGTCCAAGGGGAATTTCCCAGAGATACACAAAAAGGGTTAAAGAAATAAGCTCTCAAACATGGGACGAAGTAGGAACCATGCTTTACCTTGGGGGCTGAGTTTTAAAAATTCTTTAAAAATATATAACTTTTATAATTTTGACCTCTAAAAAGAAGTCTGTCTATAATTTGACCCCTATCACAATTTCTGGTTTCCGTTCCAGCCCTGCTCTCAAATTACTATGACAGCAAAGACCTCTAAAATTATTTTTGGAGTGGTCAAGATGCGAGGAGCGTGGGATGTCTACCTGTGAAAAAAAATGCTGCACTTTCTGTCACTATTGTCTGCAGAATCAGAATTCAGAAGCCCAACAATCAAGATGACAAAACAACAACAGCAGCAAGTTGCCGTACCTCTCAGTACACTTATTATTATTGATCGTTGAATAAGAAGAAGGACCCCTGGGGGGAAATTAGCTAGGAAGTTTCTTCGGCCTTGTTTGGCAATTGCCAGTATGAACACGATAGTGCTATGTACTATTCGTTATTTATTTTTTTTTTTTTACATTTTCACATTTTCTAATAACAATTCACGTCAAAATACTTTTATTTTTTCACTTTTTTTTATTACATCAATAACTTTTTTTTATTATTCAAATAAAAAAATTTATTATAATACAAATTTTTTTATTTTTCTATACAATTTTTTTTTTTACTCTATATCATATCACCATTTTTTATTAATTCTAAAATTAACAATCCATTACTCTATCCTGTACAAACATTTGCCAAACAAAACCGAACATCTCGGGACTTGCTAGATACTGGAACGATAACAGTAGTAGTCGATGTGAGACAAATTTTTAACTGAAAATTACCAATACTAGTGGAGGAGATCATATTATTTTATGGTCAGTATGCTACCCGTGACTCTGTGAGTAACTTGAAAAAGGGGGAGCTTTGCTGAAGTGTTTCTGTTATGTGTTTAGGTGTTAATAAATTTCTTATTCATAATAATAATAATAAAAAAACAAAAAACAAAAGAGAGAATAATGTAGGAAAAGTTACAAGTGCAGTACTAGTAGTGCGTGGGGGGTAATTTCAAGGCTGAAACAAGTTAGTGAAAGATTGTGTCAAATAACCCCAAAAGAGGGGGACATAGCAAAACCGATCTTGGAAACTAGAAAAGCTAGAGTATCTCTAACAGAAGAAAAAAATTGAGTTCAACAGCAAACAAGGGAAAATTGTAAGGTGCAAAGTTTCTGTAAAGCACTTTCATGAAGAGATATTGGGTACAACTATTCCCGGGATGAGTATTTTCTTTTTTAAAAATGCTATAAATATTTTAAGTGTTCATTTTCTGACGTGAGGTAAAAATCACCATTGAATGTTACGTCTACTTTATTTGTTTTTTTTAATAAAATGATAAAATATGCTAGCACCCCTCTTTTATTCTTCTCCCCAATGCAAAAAATAGTCCCCAAAAAGAGAATTAAAGTAAAATAAGTAAAAGGAAACATTTATTACTTGGAAGTTGAAGCTAGAGAGAGAGGGAGAGGGACCAAGTTGTCCTTTTGAAGGGCAACAGTGGGGAGTTAACCCAATGGGGTTGGCTTTCAACATGTCCTTGATCTCACAAAAACACCCAAAGGTTTGTCATTTGCCCCCACAACCCCACATGACTTTGTTTCTCTCTCTTCTCCCAAGTCTCACACTCTCACCATAAATACATACACACACCACCCCTCAGCCCTTCACACCACCATTTCTGTCCTCTCCCTAGCTCTTACCCAACAACTTCATTGCTCCCCCAAAAATGGCTATCAAAAGATCAAACAAACTGCCTCAAGCAGCCATACTGAAGCAAATTCTCAATAGGTGCTCAAGCTTGGGAAAGAAACAACAACAAGGCTACGATGAACAAGGCCTTCCTTTGGACGTGCCAAAGGGTCATTTCGTTGTATATGTTGGAGAGAACAGAAGCAGATACATTGTCCCAATCTCCTACTTAACTCGTCCTGAGTTCCAAATCCTTCTGCAGCAGGCCGAAGAAGAATTTGGCTTCAACCACGAGATGGGTCTCACAATCCCTTGCGAAGAAGTTGTTTTTCAGTCTCTAACATCCATGCTCAGATGAAGATTAGGCAGCCGTAGATTTTATTTTATTTTGGAGAAAATGGCTAATTAGAGATGAAGCTGCTTCCATTGCTTCTCTGTTCTATTTTTCTCTATATAGTTTTTTTTTTTACTTGAAAGGGTTCTTATTTTAGACTCTGACCCCCCCCCCCCCCCCCCCCCCAAAAAAAAAAAAAAACCCATGAATATTGTGTGTATCTGGGTTTAGATTTGTAAATCTTGAGAGTATGGAATTTTTCTCACACTGGTGTGGATCAGTTGTACCAATGTACCCTGTGGGAGAACTAATATTAATTAAGATTATCTGGGTTGTTACCCCTTTTTCTTACTCTGTCTCTCATTCAAGTTACCAGTCTGCACTAGTTTTCAGGATTTTGTCCGGTTTACATTTTCTATGCAAGGGCTGTCTCTGGTTACCTCAACAGTTAGCCGTTAAAACTGTTAAAAGATGATTCCTAAAAGATATCTCGACCGAATGTCTTGTCCAAAATAAACAGATCGCAATGGTTCCTTAATTTGTTGAGTGTTTTTCTCTCTTCCTGGATGCCGGAATCATGGCTTTTGTTTTAAGATATTTACATCTTTTTAAGAGCATTTGTTTTTTTATTTATTGTGGCAATTTTCCATCCTAGTATATGCATTGAACATGATGGCTTGCCACCTGATGACAGATTCACAGTAGAAATTTTCTAGCAGAAAGGGGAAAAAGAAAAGAACAAGGAGAGAAAGAAAAGTCAGAGTAGAAAATATAACAATGGTTCTAACTTCTAAGTTTAAAATAATTACGTGATAAAAATATTGTAAAAAACTTAGAAAAGCTGGAAAACACCAGCTGCCGATTAATAAATTTAGAGCCATGCAGCACGATTAGGGCAGATCGTTTGCAGATTAAAGTGGTGGCCACTAAAAGGATGGTTGAGATTTAAGACACCCACTTTGCAATTTGCATGCCCATCTGCAATGAATCTTGATTATGTAACTGTTGGGACTCGGCAGTTGGCACGGGTATTAACTGTTTATTGTACGGATTCGGATCTCATATATTATCTAGGGTATTTGCGTGAGGTGTAATATAATTTTTTATATTTATAACCATTCATTTAATATCGTGTTGGAAAATTATGTTATAAAAATAATAATAATAATAATAATAAATAAATAAACATTGAGATGGTTAGAAAAATATTACGTGTATGAGAGAAAAAATAAAAAAAATAATTAGAAGCAAAAATTAGCTTTGAAGTGCGTGGAATAACTATCTTTAAAACGGTATTTGTCCCTACTCAGTAAGAGTTTGCTATCAAATCGTTTCTAGAACACAACAAAGATTATAAAATCTACGTATAACAATTCTAGAGAATTTTTACAGTTTCAATTGTAAACTTCTGAAATTGAGAATTAATAAGAAAAATAAAGTATAAAATCCGTTATGAGGAATCTTTTATTTATATATATTGAAGAAGCATATATGTGAGAAAAGTCGTAACTTTTCAATATGTGTAATCGACGATAACAACAACTGCGCGCATCTGTGAAATTAAAATTCTACTAAATGAAAGGCCGCACCCGTTGAATCCCTTTCCTCTAGTTCGATAAGAGATACCTACACCATTCTAAGACATTGAACCATTATTTAATATTACAATCTAACAAAATTTTTAACATATCAAACCAAAAATGCAAGAGAGGAAAGAAAGTGTGCTTGGGACGGTGAGAGTAGCCGAGCCTCCACTTTGACCGTTTGAAAGTAGCCGAACCAACTATTTGAAGATGGCCGAGAGAATTAACCACTTCCAAATCTATTCTTTATGCTTTTTTTTTTTTGATACTGTTAGCACAATCTAGACCATTCATTTAAAATGAACAGTTGAGAAAAAAAAGGTATCGAAACCATATTTTAACATCGATCTTCACCATGGTCAGGTTTAGCCCTATTATCCGCTTTCACTGACTTTGGTCCATAGCACCATAGACCGTAGCAATAGATGGTGGCACAAACTTAGAGGACCTCAAAATTGAAGGTACATGGAGGACGTCCTTGATGGTTCAATTGGATGGACATTTTAGGTACTTTGATTAGTAAGGTGGTCCCCAGATTAATTAGGTGGAATAAGACTACATATATACATACAAATAAATGCATGTGACAGCAGAACGAAGATGGTGTGGTCTTTTGGCAAAGGGGTCCACTAATTAAGTATTAGCGTGATTATGGTTTAAAAGGATAATCTCTCTTGCGAGACTCGGCAAAAAGTACCAACAAAGACAAAAATATAATACAAATTCTAGATTATGAATCGGCTTGACTTCAACAAAGCAAAAAAAAGGTGGGTGCGGGTCAATTTTAGAGATGAATAACAATATAGTAAATTTATTATTCAAATTACGTAATTAATAAAGTAAATGAAAGAATTGTTTTAATATAATAGTAATAAATATTGTTATCAAGATTTGGCTTCCATTCAGTTCCAATAAGAGTACATGTTAATTCCAATTTTAACTGAAATCTAACCCAAGTCCTTTTACCATCGTATTGTTATTATTATTATTAATAATGTTAAATACTACACTTTTATCTCATTAGATTAATGTGACAGTGCCTATCACTTTTTGGATCAACCATTATTAAAAAAATAAAAATAAAAATTAAGATCTGATGTGTACTACCCATCAGCTCAATAAGATAAAAGCGTGATAAAAGTATAGTATTGCGCATTATTACTGTTATTATTAGCATTTTCAAACTTTCATTTTTTTTTTTAATTTTTTTTTTTTTTGGTGGGTTGTTGAAATTCTTTGTGCAACATTTTCATTTCCTTCAATCTGTGGCAATCAACTTCTCTCTCTCTCTCTCTACTAAAAAAGAAGAAGCTAGGTTGAATAAAGAACATGGCTATGGCTTGTAGCATCTTTTGAGAAATAGGTTAAAGTAGACACGAAGAAGATATATGCAGGGATGGAGCCAGAAATTTTTATGGGAAGGGGCCAATGGTCAAATTATTTTTTTTATAAGAGCCAAGTAAGCTAAATTTTTGTTTATACTTCATATTTTTTAATTTTTTAGAATTTTTATTTTCCGCCTAATAATTTTTTTTTTAGGAAATTGGAGGAGGGGGCATGGCCCTGCGCCCCGCCCCCCCCCCCCCCCCCCCCCTCTCTTTCAAATATTAATTATACATAGAAAATGTCCGGATACTACATCTTTTACTACACGTAATATGTACGTTACAATTGTTCAGCACGTCAATCGGGTAGGTAAATTATTAAAGTGTTCATGTACGTTAAGTCCCAACGTTCATTCTTGATTAAATAAGACTTGCATTATAAGTGCTTCTAACCAGTTTTAACTGTCATTTTGAACAAAATAAGTAAACCATCGATCGTCGAATGAAACGTGACTAGAAAAGCATGAATTTGCCAGAAATAACGTTGAAAAAAATAGGAAAAAGAAGCAGACTTATCTGACTTTAAAGTTACTCATTTCAATCTAAATTGGGTTGGAAAAGCAAATATTAATGACATCTTTTGCCTGATCATACTGTTTGCACATGTGAGGTTTGTCTTCGTTTCAACCGAGATCGTACGTGGTCCCTCGCTCTTCGGCTAAGGGCTTTTGAAGCCAATTTCTTCTGGTTTTAATTTTAATTTTTTTTTTAAATGTGGATCCCAAGGATGCCATAATGCAAAGTTTGACTGATAGAAATGTTAAAAAATCATATTAACAAATATTAATTTCGTCACCAAAACCTGAATTTAGTATTTTACTCCTTTCACAAGGTCTTCGATAAAAGAAAAAAGAAATAAACATTTAATTAACTAATATTTCTCTTTACGTGTAAGTTTAAATTCTATTTTATCAAGAGATACAACACATAAAACATTTAATTGAAACAGAAATAAACAATAAAATTAGGATTCGAACTTAAAATTAACCTAATTAACTTAAGCTAATAAAAATAAAATTAATCATTGAATTAATATTCAAACAATAACCAACACAGTGTGATAGTTTAGTCTTTAGGAACAGATTGCATGATTTTATATATATTAATTATGTGATATAAACTAATTAATAATGGAAAAGAAAAGATTATGAGCAGCAATACTCATGTGAATGCATCAAATCAGGTTACTCCCATGTCACATTACATGTTCATCTCTCGACTAATATGAATTATGACATAGAAGAAACAAAATCAATTATGAGAGCGCACTTTAACTCTAAATCTCTTTCCTGTTTTCACTTTCGCCTATTCTATATCAGAAATTCCTAATTTAAGTCCTTTTTTTTTTTGTGGGCAATTCCTTCATAAGAGAATTGAAGGCAACTTTTTGGTAGAAATTAATTTTAGGGTTCTGAAAAGACAAGAGAAACTTCCCATTTATTTGTT
Source organism: Alnus glutinosa (assembly GCF_958979055.1). Classification (NCBI taxonomy): domain Eukaryota; kingdom Viridiplantae; phylum Streptophyta; class Magnoliopsida; order Fagales; family Betulaceae; genus Alnus; species Alnus glutinosa. Next base: position 27,683,226 of record NC_084891.1, on the reverse strand, counting down.
AAAAAGCAACCATGTATGTTTTCTTTTGTTGCTATACAATATATAAGGTTATTTTGGGAATGCTTCGAGCAAGAGTTCATAGTGTTGATATGGATACTACAACAGAAAAAATAATTTATCAATTTAATTAGTTATATTCTTAATCATTTCACCAACTATGGACCGACATCTCCTTGTCAAACCCAACCTTGAAACCAATCTTACAAAATAAAGTCCCTAAAAGGAAGCAGATATATAAGTTCTGATGTTAGAATTCTATATGCATGATATCATTGAAGATCTAGATCTCTACAAAGTTGTTGGATATTTGTCTTTGTTAGTAATAATTAGCTTCTAAATTAATTTTATTTTGTACCTCTCATGGTTGGGTTTTGGACAAGGTGAGCCACATATGTTGGGGGTTGGGATATATTGTAGGGTAGACAAGTTGACACCTTTAGCTTTTGTTTCCTCACTTCATTTTCAACTAAAATCATCAGCACCTGCCTGGTAGGGGTTTGAATATTAAATTTCAATATATATATATATATGACAATGACTTCTCTAGAGAATAGATCCTCTACAATTAGAGATTTTTGTTATTATTTTTGTTCATTTTTAGGTAGGAATATGTGAAAAGGGGCTTCTCTACTCGGACAGGAAGTCCCCTCTTATAACGGCCCATTGTTATTGAGAAATGCTATATACTTTTCATTTATCCACCAAAGCTGATGTGACATAGTTCTCCTATATATATATATATATATATATATATATATATATATATGACACATCCATCAAATGCACTAATGGGAAACAGACCACATCAATTTTGATGAATAAATGAAAAATATTTGTCCAGCATACAGCATTTTTCTCTGTTATCAAAATGGCAGCCTCAAATGTGTTGGATATTTGTAGTCGTTATGATGATTATCTTTTATTTCTTTCCTTGGGAGCATACAGCATTTTTCTCTGTTATCAAAATGGCAGCCTCAAATGTGTTGGATATTTGTAGTCGTTTTGATAATTATCTTTTATTTCTTTCTTCCCATGGTTGGGGTTTGGACAAAGTGAGCCACATATGTTGGGAGGTGGGCTGATTTGCAGGGTAGGCAAGTGGGATTTCAATTATATACCAAATTAAGTTTTGATTTTGATTTCTAATTGTGGGGCTTAGGAAAAAAAAAAAAAAAAAAAAAACTAATATTTCTAATCGTGGGACACCGCTTTTTTGTTTTTCCTCCAAAATTTGTATTTCATTTGAGTTAATTCCTTAGTTTTTATATATGCAATACTGTGGTTTTTGTAATTTCTTACATCCATATATTGTTGGGGATTTACTTTCCATAATTTTTAATGGATTAAAGTTATTGTTTTGTACATAAAAAAATGGAATTGATTCTTAGAATATTTGTTATGTGGTAGTTTTATGGTAAAATTAATTGCTTGGCTCAATACACCTATAAGATCCTCTTCATTTCAAATCAAATGGAGAAGACTCATTTTACGGTTAAGATTTTGTTTTGTTATATCTAACGGTGTACAAAGTGTCACGTCATTTAAAATTTTAAATGACAGGACAACATAAGCACCATCAGATCTGTAAAATCTAATATAAACCATAAATAACAAGACAACTAACCCGGCTAGTATATATCCTGTGTGTGCAAAGAAACAAATCAAAGCCTCAAACAATATATGATATATTATCATATAGGGTTATTGTTGATTGAGTGATAAACTTTACTTGATTTTCACTTATCAAATCTCCCAAACAAGAAAAAAGGAGAAAAACTTGCATCTTTATTGACACTCAAAACTGATAATCAATGGCTTGGGAAGTACCCCTGGCTGGTATTTTGGGATGAAACATCTTATATATTATCTGTGATTCCAAGAAGTTGATTACATTTAAGGTGCCGTTTACATTGTATTTCGTACGTTGTTAGTTGGGCTTCCAACTCGAATAGAGAGAAAAAAAAAGATGCATGTTCCAATATTTTTCAAGTCATAGGTAGACACGTTTAGGCAGACATGAATCCTTGATTTAAGTCAGAGCTTTGGTCAGAATTAGCGGGCTTGAGCAGCTTTACTTTGAATGAGAGAAATGTATTAATAGCATGAGGACTGAGGAGCATCCAAATTCAAAGTACCACATTCCAACTAATTTCTTGCAATAGATTATACATGAATATAAATAAAAGATAAAAGTTTCGTTTTGAATTGAGTTTGAAAATATTTCTTTAATGTAGTTTATTAAATTGAAATGTCTTTAGAGAAATTGTGTAATGCCCCTGGTTTGGGTTCGTTAACTAAACTGCTTAAGATGCGGGAAATTAAAAGGAAGCATAGGACAGAGCGCAACACACTGAAAGGTCTTAAAGGTTCGAAAAAAGAAGTTTTGTACATGTGTATTGGTTTTGAATTTTTGTCATAGAAAGGGTATACATAATTTTACATTATTTAAATTTTTTAAAAAATATGTCGGCATTGACTTCATATAAACCGTTAGATACACCAACTTTAAATTATGACAATAAAAATGAATATTACATATTTTCCTTAAAATGGGGAGGATCCTATTCCTTTAAGGGTTGTGATTCTTACGCAACAAGATTTACACAACACACTCGTATGGGATTGGACCCATGTGGTGGGTCCCACTCACATGAGTCTTACTTCATGTGAGTATGTTGTGTAAAAATTATGTAAATTTGTTGTGTAAATATCATTTATCTTCTTTCAATAAGTGCCATGGAACAGCGAAAACATTTATGACTTCATTTTATTTTTATATGAATGTCTAATGTTTCACATTTGACCAAACTCATTAATGCAACTTTAAATTCTCTAGGCTTTCTTGTAATTCCCTTACACCAGCATATAGTTCAAAACCAAGCCCTAATGGGTCTGGAGCATTACAACGTGTAATTTTCATATGGATTTCTTAAAACACGTATAAGAGTGGCATGTTCTAAAAATATATATGTTAATTTAATAGATTGAATTAAAAAGTTATTATTTATTTATTTATTTTCCGATGAATAGGAAAGAAAATGGTCTAAAATTAAATCAATGGTTTCTTTTAACTATGGACCCGGTTTCACAATCATAAGAAAGAGCGGTTGGGTTATTGAGATTAGGGGTGCGTTTGGTAAACATTTGAGTTGTGATTTTTTTTTTTTTTAAAAAAATAGTAATAAGATGTGATTGATGACTTGATGTAATACACAGTATATAACAATTCTAAATTTTTTGTATGAAAAGCGAGAAAAAAAAATGTAAAAAAATTAATTAATGTGATATAAAAAGTGAAGGAAGTTGTAAAAAATGATTAATGTGATATAAAAAGTTGAATGTTTTAGAGTTTTTTAAAAAAATAAAAGAATAAATAAATTTGAGTGGTTTGCCAAAAATAGCCTAGAACTCTTTCATCGCGACCCGAATGATGTAATTCAAAAAATTGAAATGATTTTTTTTGGTTTTATCTTTGATCATTTTGTTTCCCCTCAAAAGGTTTGTCACAAGGACAGACGAATCCCCACTGTTGAAAGGTCAACGATAAAATGTCACGGATGGCCAGATGGTCAATTTGGCTGTCGGTGTTCACTCATTTGGTGGGGATGATCATCACGTGATAGTTACCCCACACGGAAGTCTATGTCCCCCCCTACGTGTAAAGCCTGTTCTGTGGGGAATGCCCACGCGTCGCCTGACCAACCCATAAATAAGTCTGCTCTTCAGCTGAAAATCTCACTTTGACGGATGAGGCCCAAATTTCTTGGGTATAGAGAAAAACAACAAAATTAGCAACAGATTAGAGGCGACCCAAATAATCAGCCGAATGGGTCAAACAAGAATAAGCCCACCGGACCCGCTAATATGTCGGTGCATGTCATCTCTAACAGTGAGTGAAAATCAGTACTAGTGGGCTTGTTTGATAAAGACATGTACAGAACAGAGCAGAGTAGTAAGTTGTTAGTTTTAAAATTAGTAAAAAGTGATGATGTGATTTAAAATAAAAAGAATTTGTATAAAAAAGTGAAAAAAAATTTGTATTGTAGTGAATTTTTTTATTTGAATAGTAATAAAAAACTATTGATGTGATATAAAAAGTAAAAAAAAGTAAAAATGTTTTGATGTTGATTGGTGGTAGAAAATATAAAAAAGTGATTAAAAAAAATTACATGAACAGCAACAGCATTATGTTGTTATGATCCGTAACCTATCAAACAAGCCCAGTAATTTTCCTGGTTGATTTCATCAATTTGGCAAGCCCACTTATTTGAGGGGGAAAAAAATTCAATGCAATTTTATTGTTCAAATTGCTAATAATCAAGGTAGTAAATGTGAGAACTCTATTGAAATAACCATCAGGTCTCAAGGCAAATATCCAAGTAATGATACTCTTTACAACCATTTCACACCGACATAGTGTGTTTCTCTAATGTCAACTACTTAAAACACATATCGTCAATCAAAGTAAAATTAGTGTGATATATCAGTGTAAAAAATATCCTTTCTCTTAATCTTATGGCATAAAAAGACAATTTTGTGGTATTAAAATGTATAGTAACAGCTGAATTAAGTCGGCCTATCTACTAAGTTCTAACGAGACAAGATCTTGTTTTTCTTTTTTGGTGTACATGGTCCATTACATAAGGAGAGGATCCTGATTAAAGGTTCGAGTCTATTTATCATGGATTGAGATCTCATGCAATGAGGATGTCTAAGCCCCTCCTGCTCGAGTAGGTAGCCGTGCAGGTAGAGCCCAACCAAGATGGGGCATGAGTGCCATCTCATATGAGGTTGCCATTGCAATCTCCATCCATGTATTAGATTCTAGAGTCTGATCTTTTATTTGGCCAAAAAGAATAAAACAAGAGCATCTATAAAAACTGCCACATATAATATATTCAAATATTCTGTAACAGTTCAGAAAGTGTCACGGTTCAATTAACCAAATTACAGAAGGCAATTAGAAAAGAAGAAAACAGTCCTCAAGGGGTAGCTCAATCGGCTAGAGATCACGCCTCATGACGCAAAGGTCATTAGCTCGAATCCCTCTCCCCCTCTTGTGTGGACATGTCAAAAAAAGAAAAGAAAAAAAAGGATAGAAGAAAACAAATTCACATATATGGATATCATGTACAGCCATTAGTTACAAAAATTACCTGATGTTTGGAAAGCATCCTCTCAGAGAGAGCTCCACAAAACCTCCCAGAATCCGATTCTAATAACATGGTAGAGCTCTCTCCCTTGGGTGCTTCTAAATATTATTACTAAATGGCCACTTCAACCAACCACCATTATTCTGCCTGCGAGCTGCAAGCCTAATGACTGTTCTTTGCTTTCGAGGAAAAGAATCTGGTAAATCCTCGTGATTGTTTCTCAGGAGTTGGAGCAGAAGAAGATGACGAGGAGGTCGACCTGGTAGACCTGTGCTTTGGATGCTTTGAGCTGGATGGTGACCTCGGGGGATAGTTTGCTTCAGTATCAGACGGGCTACATGGAGAACTATGCAAGTCCATGGGTGACTCACAACCTAGTTTTTGCACATTGGCTGCAACGGCTGTGTCCATTTCAGCTTGATCAAAGTCTTTAAAGTTCATGCCACTGGTAGTTGGTTCGTTCTCGGTGAGACCTTCACCCCTTTGACTCCTCTCGCTGTAAGGAGATCCAATGAAATCTGTTTGAGGACGCAAAGCTTTCAACTGCTTGCCAAGAAGGAAAATGGTTTCTTGACACTCTGCTAGCTTCTCTGCTGCAGCTGTTAACTCCGTCTCCTGAGACGAAAAAAACAGTTGAAGATTAGATTTCACTTTCTCTGTTTGCATATTGATCAGCCATATCAGCAAACTATGACAAAAAGCAAGTATTGAACAAGCAACATAGGAACTAAAATGAAGAAAATTTGGAAATTCGCATTTGAATTTTGAGCTCATGAAATAAAAAAATTCAGAATCCTTTTCTGAACCAGTACTATGTCCCCATGTATTTCTTCAGAGTATGCAAGCATTTAAGAAGTGGAGAAATTATCAGCATGCACTCGCATAGCACCAAATAACACATGGGTTCTTTCAATAACTTTGTTAGCAACAAAAGCAGAACTAAAAAAATATTATATGCAAATGCATTTATACAAACATAAATTTGGGACTAGAATTATTTTATGCTGATAAGCCTCACCTGTTTGGTCTTGAGATCATCAGCTGCTGCAGCACAAACAGGGCAGGCCTCATTCCTAAAAGTAATAGGTAAGCAAGAGTTAGAAAAAAATCCATATCTAGATCAAACACCGGGAGACTTCACTATTATTCAAAACAAATATGAATTCTTAAGTTGTGAGTTAAGAGTTCAACGCAAATTTTTACGCCTAAATCTATAACTTAATAATTGAATTGGACTACGCAGCAAAGAAAAGGAATTCTGGCCCTCAAAGATGCGACCAAGAATTGCTAAGGCCTTTGAGCCCTCTCATATCTGATCTTAGATGAGCAAAGCGTATCAATTTTGACGAGACTGGTGGCGGATGTCAATCAACGACAACAAAACTTTAGATGCTAACCTTTGCAATTGCTCTTGAAGTTCCTCGCATCTGGCCAGAGTATGTTGATGACTCGTCTTTTCTTCTTGAAACGCATTTTCCAAAGTTTCTGTTTTAACTTGCAAAAGGTTCAGCTCAGTTTCTAACTCTTCTGCACGTGCTTCAAGCGATCTGTATGACTCTGCCATACATTTCAGCTGTGTCTCAGACAAGCTGTTTGACTTTTGAGCAGATGCTAATTGCGATTTAAGTTCTGCTAGAAGCCGCTCAGTTTCCCGCAACTGTGACTTCGTCATCTCTAGGTTTTCAGTACATCTCGCTAGATCTACTGCCATGTTATCTTTCTCAAATTTCAATTCTTCAAACTCCTCCAATGAGAACTTGCATGATGCAGAATTAGATTCATATCCTGAGGCTAAATTTCCATCATCAGGAACCTCCAGGTCAGAAGTAGGATTAGAAATGTGGGCACAACCACTATGATATCTTTCTCCTGATGAATCCTTTTGAACTACTTTATTCTCAGGTAGAGCGACCTTGTCTATGCAATCGGGACTATTAATTTCCGCATCAGTATCCTTATAGCCCAGGACATTGAATCTGAGTTCACTGGCTTTAGCTAAAACACGAGAAAGATCAATAACAAAATCAACCAAACTAGAATTGCTGTACATAACTCTATTAAAGGTGACACAGAACTCCTCGATTTTTTGATTCAATCCACTGCCATCAGGTGATGTGTCATGGACTCCTGTTGCTTCTTTGCCCAAAAACAATACGAAGTAATGAATCTGAGAAATGGCAGTTGCTAAATTTTGGCTTATGATATTCACAGTTTCTGTAGCTGGCTGGGATGATGAAGTTAGCTCCTCTGGATCACCCTTCCCGTCACATATGGCATCAGAACACTGTTCCTTGGAAACACAAGTTACAGAGTGCTGAGGAAGAGTATCATGTGCATCCAGCAGAACATGCTTAATATCCTCCAAAATTTTCCCTATATCAGCATCCCTGGGCATAGACTCAAATACCAAAGAAATTTTTGATCGGAGCTTCGTCAGTGGCAGCTGGCCTCCATCTGAGCCATGATACTGTTCTGACAATTCCATGCTAGGTACCTGATTTTCCAACGGAATCAAATCATGGAGCTGTTCAGACTGAAGATCTTTCTCAGTAGTGACTTCTCCTGATTTATCAGGTATCTTATTATTTGAAGAATCCAAAATGGAGATGGCTCCATTTGAACCATTTGGTATACAAGCCAACTTCTCCATCTCTAGAAAGTCATCCATAAGCTCCAACTGGTTTGCATTTTCAACCTTGTTTGATTTCTCATTGTTCTTTTCTTTCTTGAATTGGGAGAGCTCAGAAACCAATGCCGTAGACCAAGACTCAGCGCAACTTCTCTCATCATCATTTCCATCTTCTGACATGGAGGTCAAGCTCGGTGGATTGCTTGAAGAACCTTCAGCAGTGATATGAATGATAGATTTTGGGGAACTTTTCTGTTGATTGCTGCCTTGAAGTTGTGCTTCTAAACTTTGCAGCCTGCTAGCGGTCTTAGCACACAAACTCCTTGAAGCCTGCAATTCAGTGTTGCGCTTTGCCAACGCTTCTTTAAGCATCTTTGTTTCTTCTTCCATTGCCAATAAACGTTCGGTGAGAAATTCATTTTCTTTATGGAACTTCTGTGCATTATCAAGGGAAAACTCAGGAACTGGAGAGACGTGTGGACTAGAAGGCATAACAGGAGATCTCCTTAGTCGAGTATCCCCATAATCTCGGCCTAAATTCTCAACCTCTAGCTTCATTTGGGCAAGTGCAGCAGGACCAGGCAACTTCTTCCGCACAAGACCACGTAACCTTTGGCATTCTGCTTCTAGCTTAGCTATTTTTTTAACACCCTCCATATGCTGCTTGTTTGCTACTTCGGCAGTCCTCATACTCATGTTCTTTTCTTCATTACGAATTTCCAGCTCTTTGGCAACTACGTGCAGTTCATATTTAAGAGAATTTATTTCCTTTTGACATGATTCAACATTGCTGTTCAACAGCTCAATTTCAGCCTCAGCTTGTGACTTTTCCTCATTTATCTTGATTAGTATGTTTGAACGTTCATGTAAAGATCTTGAAAGTGCAGCATTATCAGCAGCAGACCTGCGGAGTTCTTGCTCAAAGTTACCTATCTTCGCTTCAAGCTCAAGCTTAATTTTGTCCCATTGCTTGGTTTTGGTAACAACAACTTCTTGCAATTTCTGCTCATGTTCTTCCTTCAGATTTCGTATCTGCCGCATGCACTCTTTAAGAGCACCATCTAGATGTGATGCCCGATCTTCAGCAGTGAGTTTTGCAAGTGTGACAGATTCTAGATGATTTTTCAATGCCAGAGCTTCAGCTTCAGCTTTTTCCCAACCTGAAGAAAAATAGGTCCCAATTCAAAAAATCTAAGCCAAGATAAATCGAATTCTTGAATATTAAACCAGCATTTATTCATCTGTGAAACAAGATTAAGATCAGCATCATACCTGAGACAGCTTCTTCGGCAACTTTAGTGTGCTGCTTTACCAGGTTGTCCTTAGTAGTGATCTCTGAATGGGCAGCTGAGAGTTGTTCATTCAATTCCTTAATCTGATCCTCCAGTGTTTGGGCTTGTTCCTCATGTGTCTTTACTTGATCCTCCAAACTGCTCAGATGCGTATATGACTCCACAGAAATTTGAACATAGGTCGGTTTTTTGTAGTCCTGTTTCATAGAAGAACAAAATCCACAAAGAGTAACTACGAAATTATTCAATCAAAATGCTATAGAAACTAAGAAGTTTTGAAAAATGAGCAGGGAAGAAGAAAAAGAAGGGAAGGGGTAAAAAGAGTCCTTGGTGGCAACATATAATTTCTAAGCTTCGCCCTAATCAAGAACTATGCTTCAGATATAGATTGATATGATCAGATAACATACAAAATATGAGCAAGCACAGAGGAAAATTAAGGCAGAACTTTGCAAAGAAGACAAAATCTAGTATCTACAGAGTGCTTAAGTTGCAGGAGGAAAATTAGGAGAATGTTTAACATATTGAAGACTAGTATAGAAACAATAACAAGAATATACTCAGATTCAGGAATGGTTGTCAAAGCAAAGGAAATACTCAACCACTGGTTACAAATAGATAACTAGCAGGCAAGAAAGATGGAAAAAGAATAGAAAATCTTCAAGATGAAAGAATATTCAGAATAAAACTGTTTCCATTAGTAACAACACAGAGATCAATGAATTCACCTGATCAGCCTGATTTGCAGCACCAGCAGTGTTAGATGCAGCGGCTGCTTTTTCTACAGCTGCCTTGTCAGATGATTTTTTCTTCCACGGCCAACTCCGTCGGTCCATCTCAGACTGTAAAATTTGCAGAAAAAATATGAGTTCCAATGACAAAAGAGCGGCTCAGAAAAATTTACAGAGTTTCTATCAGGGGAAAAAGAATTAGGCATGTATCAATCTGATTAACATTATTGAATAAATGTTTTTCATGAGTATGGAAAAATTAATAGAGTGGGGGGAAATAAAACACTACAAGGACACGATGCATAAATAAAAGTATCTTGTAGTTCGAAAAAAGTTCACGTATGACAATTTGTTTTTGATTGGTACAATGCCATGAAACACTCAACTATAATCAGAATACGCAATGAGCCAGAATCTTCTTCAAGCCTTGAGATAATAAAGCTTAAAAAAATACACTTAATGGTTCAACGACAGAGCAATCCAGAGAAGGCTGTTAAAGCAAACTATGGACTCTGTTTTCCCCACTGAAGCAGACACAACTGATACTAGTATGACGGACCAAAGTGAACTCACCCAATGACTATAGAATACAGACATTTGAATCTCTCAGATAATAGACCATATTGGCACTGTAGTTATATTGGTGAGAGAGAGAGAGAGAGAGAGATGTGAATAATCTTTGGATAAATGAATGGTCTATTGTTGTATTATCTTCCATATCATGGAGAAACCCAAAAAGACGCATAAAACATTGGAACAACATTGGTCCTTTTTTATACACAAGAAATCAGGCATCACAGCAATGAATTAGACAACTGATATATAAGTCCAAACCATGATGAGCAGAAAGCCGAGGACATGAGAACAGTGGCATTTTGTAATTTATTGTCACATGCCAAAAAATAAAAAAATTGAAACAACTCGATGCATGTACAACAAACCAATAATTCCATTTCTAGCTGCAGGAAAAAACTTAAAAGAAAAAAGCAATTAATTATTTCGGATTTATTTTTTATGTCTCTTTGGCTTCTCAAAAATGAAAATCTCATACCGACAGAGTAAAATAGTAGACTAGGTCTCAGTCAAGTTGAGGTGCTGAGGATTTTCTCACGTCTCCAGCAATGAAAACCCGTATTCAGAACTAGAATTTCTTCTCTCTTTTTCATACATTTTTCACAACCAAACAGAGCATAACAGAAAACAGAGCCCCAGTATTCTAGCATGCAGTGCAGATTTTATTTTATTTTTATTTTTGGAGAAACAAACAACTTTTAACGCAAATTAGCCCCTAGAAAACCAAAAGATTACTGACCAAAGCACGAGCAATTATACAGCGGCAAAGGGTTCCAAATACTCATTCAGAAAATCTGTTGGTATGTGTAGGTTTATACTTTAAGAAATTGTTTGCATAACCACATACATCAATGTATGCTAGACATAAATCTGAAGCTATTGAACATCAAAGAACACTATGAGGGTTCCAATAGGAGCACATTGTATCAAATTGGTGTGCATGCCAATGCAATGAGGTTAATTACCAAGATCTAATCAAAGAGCAAGCTATTGTCGACGATCTCATTGAAGAAAATTTCATATCAATTACAGAAGACATAATTAAAACAATATCAAACACATTGAAAACCATACAGAAAAATAGTATTAGTTTACTCATCAAAATCTTGGAAGAATTAACAACCTGTCGAGCTAATTTAGATCCAAATTGATCCAAGAAACTATGAAAATCTTTGAGATGAGTAACACTTATACCAACACGACACTGAAGGGAAAATAATAATAATAAAAACCTAATTCCAAAGAAGATAAAAAGATACTATAAAATTTATTCGCCATTAAGAAATTAATCTCCATTTAACAAATCAAAGATAAAGAAAGAGGGAGAGAAAATCGAAAATTTAACGAAGTAAAAACTCGAATTGAAAACTAAAAGTTTTCACAAAACAGAAAGGTCAAGAAACACACACACACAAACACAAACACACAGAGTCGCTTCTATTTCCACTTCTGAAACAGTGGCTCCATAGACTCCGCTGCTTCACACACGCAAACATGCAATGCGTGAGAAACAAGCTTACCAAAACAAATGCAGCTCAAGGAAACGCTCTCGGACAATACGAAAGCAGTGAACACCGTGCTTTTCAAGATTCAGCAATGGAGATCCGAAATTAGTGCTTCATCCTCAGTGGTTTCAGTTTCAGCGAGATAGATAAACGGAGAGAGCGAGAGAGATGGACGGGAGGAGATGGAAGTGGTGGTGGAGGTGGAGGAGGTAGTGGTAATGGTGGCCTGGTGGGTGAAATATTCGGACTTAGGTGTCACTTAAAAGCCAAGACGTTGGAAAAAGCTCCAAAACCATCACCTTTTTAAAATTATTTCTCTTTTTTTTTTTTTTTTTTTTTTTAATTTTGCGAATTATGACAAAAAAATATTTAGGTGGGTGGGTTGACGGCTTTGCCCCTATAGAGTTAGGGAATGACGAGAGGGTCCCCCACGCTTGTGGCAGAAGCAACAGCTGAGCTGTATCGCGGTATTTGGAAAGTTCTGTTTGTTCTTATTATTATTTTATTATTATGTGTTTTACGACTTTGGACCACCGTCACTCACTACTCGGTCTCACTACAGCTCATACGTTCGGTATTTTGCTGTCTTTGTGCTTCATGACACTCTCATGGACCCGTACATCAGCGCCGTCTCTTCTTCTAAATACCTATCTTTTTTTCTCTCTCTAATTGTCTCCTTTTTTTTTTTTTCTCTAATTGTCTCTTTAATACAAGGATTTGGCTCAGTAAATATTATTTTAACGATCCACTTTTTAAAATTTTTTTTAGAGCGATTGTCATCAAAAATCACTTAAAACAATCAGTAAATACGTAAAAAGTGAAATTCCATATTATAATGGGGATGAAAGTAGGATTGCACGGTTAAAAATAAATAAAAATTGTTTAAGGTATTACAACTTTTAGTTTAACCCCTGGCAAACTGTTGTGACAGTCATGTGACATTGTCACTTCAATCGCAATAAAATTTAATTGTTTAGTAATTTACTTGATAAACGGTAAGCGAACTTACAAACTAACGTAACAATTCACGTGTCACTGCCACGTTGGTAACAATCAAATTTAATTAATTAGTGGCTAACAAAATCAATTTTTAATACTCAATAGTATTTCTCACTACTGCACTCTAAAAAAAAGTTAAGAATGCTTTGATTTTGGACCCAAAAAAATAATAATGTTATTGTTGTGAGTGTTTTGATAAGAAAGTAGGTATGATAAATGTCAAAAATAAAGGAGATTGAATTTATTTAATTTTTTCCTCAAATAATAGAAGAACACTCTTAGTCATGAAACGTTATTGTAGTGAAATTGAAATCTTCACCTACTATCATGGGATATAATTTATAAGGATGAAAGTCACCTACATTTTTGGGCAATGACAAGCGGTGTAGTCCCTTCAATACTAGACCAGAAATATGTTAAGATGGACTACCTAATGTGTGCGCTCAAAAAGAATAAATTAATTCTTTGACCTTTCGCCATGTGCACGTTGCCAAAATGGTACTAAAAAAAAAAGTAATAATAAAAAGTTAAAAAAAAAAAAAAAAAAAAAGACCTAAACCAACCAATAAATACGATTGGGAATTACAGATAGAAGTTCTGGTCTCCATATAATATTTCACCTCCAGCTCAGCTGAGTTTGCTCTCACTATTTCTAATTCTTGGCTTACGCAAAAAGACGGGTTTTGTGTTTGGTTTGAAGAGGTGTTGTGACATGACATAGTGGTGACGATTTGTATCGGAATGCTGTTTGTTAATATGTTTTAAAGAGTTTTTTATTTTTATTTTTTTGAAAAAATATTTTGATGTGACATAAATTTAAAAATAATTTTAAATCTTTTATGCTATTTGTTAATTTTTTATTTTGAAAGTAAAAAAACAAAAGTTAGAAGAAAAAAGCTTTATCAGACAAAAAAAAAAAAACTGTTCTTTTGTGTTTTTAATATTGTTTTGTGTTGTGTTTAAGTTATTTGTTAATATTTTTGTTTTGAGATAAAAAACTAATAGACAAAAAAAGAAAAAAAATAGTATAAATGCACAAATGGGATAAAAATAAAAAGGAGGAAATAGATTTTGTAAGAGATAGAATTATATTTACCTTTGGGGCATTTCATTTTCGTCTTAGATTGCTTTTTTGTTTGTGGTAAGGAAGCCTTAGATTGCGGTATCCAAGGGGAATTCATCTTCGTCGTTTTCTACGAGCTAAAGGTATTTTCTTTTTCTTTTTTTACTACAAATGCACAAAGCTGATTTTCCTTTTATATATATATATATATATATGGTATAACCACAATCATTCACACCTTGGAAAAATCGCCAAAAGTGGACGACGCAATCGAATCATTTCATCATGAAAAAGATAAAAGCAGAATGTTTGCTTTCGTATTTTTCTTGTAATTTTTTTTTTCTTCTAAATTATAGCTATGACAAAATTTATTAATTATAGGACGTGATTTTCTTTTAATCTGTGTTAATAGAACAAAACATCAATTTTTTATAAACTGATTTATAAGAAACTTAAATAAACCAGTTTTTAAAATTGACATATGTTATTTAAGTTATTAAAAAACCATATGAGAAATATATGCAATTACAAAACATGTATTTTTTTACGTACAACGGGACACATGTCACTATTGTAAGTTAATTTGTATGAAATTTTTTTTTTCAAAAAACATCTACTTCTCACATACAAAGAAATACATGTCATTTTTATAAATAATGTTGAAATAAATTCCTCTGACAGAATTTGAAGAAAATGTTTATCCTTAATTATTTAAGCTGATTTTTGGGTATTTCGAAACTGTCTTAAATTTTTAAATTATTTTAACATTCTTGCCATTTAATTTAGTAAGTTCAACCGACAAAGTTTTATCATTATATAAAAATAGAGAAACAATAAATAAATTGCGATGGACATAAATTAAATTGACAAAAATTTATTTCAAACTGGACTAAAATAAATTTTTCAACTTTGTATATAAAACTGTCATATGTCTGTTAAACATGTAAGCAATATATATTATTAAAATTAAAAAAAAAAGAAAAAGAAAAGCGTATTCACCGTGGGAAAAGTCACCAGACAGAGATCTGCTGTTGCGCCCCCCTGCCTGTGCGACCCTTGGAACAGGGATTTCCTATTGCGTGCTCATCAAAAAAGCAAATGATGCCAATTCTTGTCTCTAAACAATTTCCCAAAATGGCAACACAACGGGCTACATAGAAATCTTTGGCTTCTAGTTCACAAATTTTTCTCTCAAGCTACAGGTCTTCAAGGGAAAAAAAAAAACACTTTATAGAATTAATGAACGGGAACATTCATAAAATTAAAATCACTTATACCATCCTCTCAATTTTTTTCCCTAACTCATAAAAAGAGAGAAATCTTTAATATGAACAATTTTTTCTTCCAAATTATATATATTGGAAGATTTTTCTCAAATCTAGTTTACAAAATTGACATTTATTTTTAATAGCATATGTAATTTTTGTATGTATATAAAAAAATGAATGTCAGAATTATATGCATTTTGGATACATATAAGTTTAATAGACTTCCTTTAATCTAATATAGATGAAAACTTTACTCCCTTCAAAAAAAAAAAAAAAAAAAAAAAGATGAAAACTTTACCCCTTTAATATAGTATTATAAAACCAAAAATGCTATATGCCATAGTTTCATTACATTTTTATACCACGTTGATAATGTGGCAAGGCTAATCAATCATTGATATTTTTTATTTTATTTTATTTTTTTTTATAAACAATGGTTAATTCAATAGCTGATTAATCAAATAACATCAACCAAATAAGATAAATATATGGTATATAATATTACTCTTACAAAAAAATGTAATGCTATAAATTATATTTTTATTTCACTGTTAATGTGTAAGTCTCAACTAAAGGTTAGATTTTTTTTTTTTTTTCTTTTGTTTGACAAACACTTATCCAAAGGTTCACCGGGAATGTCATCACTATTGCAGGATACTTGTGAGATAAAAATATAATTTATAGCCTTAATCTTAAAAAACACAAAAAATAAAAATAAAAATTACTTAATATTAATGATATCTTAAACAAAATGTATTGTTATATTTGTTAATGTGTTTTTGTTTTTAATTTAGAATGTTTTGTGTCATTGTGTATATTTTGGATTGTTTGTTAAATTTTTTTTTTTTGAAGGAAAAACAAAAGAAAGAAAGAAAAATTACGAAGCAACACCATTAATTTTTTGTTCCATATATAACATATAATTATTAAACCACGTTAGATTTAAATGTAATTCGAAAATATATATATTGTATAAATGTAACCGGGTTTATCACATACTCGAGCGTCAGGTTACCCATTTCTGTGATTTGGAGCCATTTACTGTTAACCCTGGACGAATCCGGAAGGGTTGTTTTTGTCACAAAGTCAATTGTTGCATTGGACTGACATCAGCAGCGATAATAAAAGCTTGAACAAAGACAACCACTGATTGACGAGATAGGTAACTGGTTCGTACTATGTCTCTTGAAAAGACAACCCTCTTTGGTGTTTGCCTGAAGTATCTGACCGTCGGTTCTGTAAATAACAGTCGGTTAGGTTAACTTGGTTCGTAAACTCGCGCTTGTTTGACAAGTGACATGAGAGAACAGAACAGAGTAGTGGGTTGTTAGTTTTTGAAATTAGTAAAAAGTGATGATGTGATATAAAATAAAAAGAATTTGTATAAAAAAGTGAAAAAGTTTTGTATTGTAGTGGATTTTTTTATTTGAATAGTAATAAAAAATTATTGATGTGATATAAAAAAATGAAAAAATTAGAAATATTTTGATGTTGATTAGTAGTGAAAAGTATAAAAAAATGAAAAAAAAAAAAGTACATAAACAGTATAATGTATTGTTTCTCGACAAACAACCCCGAGTTGACGGCTGTAACTTTAGCAATCCCACCCCTGATACCGATCGCTTTAATCAGAGCCTTTGGTCATCAGCTGCTCTAATCACGAAATGTCATGTGAACTTGTCAAACCAATTACAGCCGTCTAAAGCGAAAAAGGCAACGCTGATTTTCGAGTCCCACAGTTGAAGGGATCAGATCCTACAATTTTAAATTTCTTTAAAACCAAACCGTTTTTTACATCGATAAGCTATTAAAAAAATTATGTGCAGCCATATATTAAGAAATACAAGATACTTTTATTAAAAAAATTATTCTAAACCAATTTAGAGAAATCATGTTAATATTTTTTAGATTGTGATTTTTTATAACAAAAAAAAAATTACATAAAAGTAAAAATAGTTTAAAGTGTTTTATATTTTTATTTTGAAAATAAAAATATAAAAGGGAGAAGAAAAACTGTTATACAACAAATTCAATATAGCTAAACGACATTTAATTTATTTTGTGTCTTTTATTAATTTTCATGCACAGCAAAATTCCCGAGGGTCGCGCTGTTTCCGTATAAATTTTTCAGAAGTGTAAATCAATCTCTTTCACCCGATGTGGCGAGTTCTAATCATACGAAAGAAAATGATGTTAACATATAACTTAGAAATACGATCATCTTTCACTTTCCATGAACGGCTAGTGGGCTACAAATAAGAGGTAATTAATTCATGACCCAGTAGAACAAAGAAATAAATTATGTTTTTTCATCTCTTATTAATTTTTTTTTAATCTATTTTTATTCATATTTTTTAAAATTTCACTATTAAATATGTAGACAAATCTCCCTGTGAATTTGAAATAAATAAATAAATAGGAGATGAATAGTAACAGATCTCTAGAACCAAGGAAAATAAAAAGGGCAGGTACCGTTTTATAGTTCAAAAAGTATGGCACACTGATAAGGATTTTCAATAATTTTTTTTCTTTTCGAAATTGATAATAATTTGGGCAATGCTTGAGATTCATCTGTTTTAATAAATAGCCAGATAAGCCCCAATTTATTTAGGTACATGGGTTTTATATAGGTTATCTTATAATATATTATCTAAATTATTAATAATTTATTTACCTAATTAAATTGCTGGAGATTTCACTCTCAAAGTGAAGTACGATATGAAAAGTCTTTTAAGTTATTGTCCTAGGCGTCGTGATCATAATGAAATAGGGATTTTGATGGCCTATGAACCTATGATTTTTGTGCGTGTGCCCACACATATTGACAAACTGAGTCATACCAAATCACATATTTAATGGTATAATAACTTCGTTACTTATTTTATTCTCACCTAAGTCTTATAGGTAGCTGTAAAACAATTAAGAGCAAACTTACCCTGCTTTTGTTTTTTATTTTGGGATAGCGATTTTTTTTTTTTTTCAATTTTTTTCATATATATATATATATATATATATATAAGTAGTACATAGAGGAAGGAACAACTGAGCAAGGGGGTAGGGGGGCACTGAGATTGAATGTGAACGAACAACCACCCAAAATCGAGAGAGTGGACCCCACACAAGTCGAAGCGCGTCGAAGGTAAGGCGTATAAAAGAACAGGAGAGCCTCGCTGCAATTCCATAGTGGAGCAGAGGTGAAGCATCCAATGATGTCGAGGAAAAAAAAAAAGGACACGTGGTCCCCAGGCACCACACGTATCAGCGCTCACTAGCCTTTTCGATCAAGTGGGGACCACCCGTCCCAACTCCAGAGTCCTGAGAGCTTCTACGACACGTGTCGGCAGAAAGCGACCACGTTTAGTAAAACCCGAATGGTCTCGCCTTAATTATCGAGACGGACAGCGTCGGCAGAGATAAGAGAAGAAAGGGAGAGAGAGAGAGAGAAAGAGAGAGAACCAATGGCTATAAACACGACAAATTACGATTGAAACACGAGATTTAACCCATCCCCATACAAAACAAAACGCAGCAGCATCATTATATCATTATACATTAATTGAGGTAAAAGAAAAAGAAAAAACCAAACATGACAGATTGGAGCCTCACAATCCTTAGAATGCCTTCGAAGTCCTCCGCATGGAACGTTTTGTCGGCTGCCACAAGTTAGGCCGCATTGATTTTTTTTTTTTTTGAGGGGCTAATTTTTTGTTTTTAAATAAAATATCTAAAACTTATAAAAAATAAAATAAAATATCTAAAGAACATTTTTATAACAAATTTAAAGGCTAAATTTTTTCTTGTAAGCCCCCCTCTGAATCTGTTTGTAATTGGATACGTTTATTGCAAATTGATATGTCACTTCGCATGCCATTGTTATATCAACCATAATTATATTTTATTGTTTAGTAATTAACGTAATAAATGTTATGTGAACTTACGAATTAACATAACAATCCGCAAGACATTGTCATATCAACTATAATCGAATTTAACTATTTGGTGACTAAATTACTAGGTGTCAAATAAATTATCATATCAGTTTATAAAAAAATTTGTAATTTGCAAACCGCACCTGATGGCATAAACAACACAATCATTAAATATTTTCTTTTTCTGGCCATTTAAAAAAATAAAAAAAAAAATGAAAGGTGTACACACACGATCCCCAAGTGTCCCTATAGTAGGGGCATGAGTATAAATTTGGGGTAATTATGTTCTTTTTCTCCCTCTCTCAAAGTAACATCAAGAGCTACGGAAAAAGAAAGGAAAGTTAAAGCAATATATTCAGCATGTAAATGGATCCAATATAAAGGACTTTCATGTGGGTTGGAAGTGCCCACATCTAGATCATGAAACCGATCGACTGTTGCTCTTGCTTATATTTGACACTCTAGCTGCAGCTAAATTCAACCTAATTTGGTGCATAACATGAAACGATCAAGCAGTACTACTCCTCCTCAATTAAGCAAGACAAGATCGATCAGCTCAATAACAATAACTCTCCACGCCACGAATTTCGTTTTCCAAAAATTGGTATATCAAGTTATCAACGTCAACTTCTTTAGTGTAGATCTAGAGTTAATTCCTGTCAACACCAAAGTAGGGTTAATGCCTTAAAGTGCGATTTATTGATTTACACTAATTACAATGTCTAAATTGTTAGTAATTTGGTTAGGTAATAGAAAATAATTCATATAAAACTTACCTGTTAAAAAAATAGTAGGTTGCCTAGTCAACTATCCGGATAGAAGAGTTTCATATGAGCTCTCTTACGTTACCTGCCCAAATTACTACAAATTTGGACAAATAATTGTTGTGGATCTCAATCCTTCATTCTTAGGGTAATTAAACAACATCTAGCTTTGAGAAGCTTGTAGTTTCAGGTTGGGATCCCCAGCAACTAGCTGTCTAAATTGATAGTTAGACAGCACATTGTGACTTGTACGTGAGATAGTCCATATAGAATCTATCTTCAAATAAATTTTGAATTGTCTAACTATTTATTCGGACAGGTTGGTCCCATATATAACAATTTGAACAATAAATTGCCAAAGATCCTGATCCAATACTTTATGGCCTTTTTAAAAAATATAAAATAAAATAAAGAGTGAGAAAAGTACAAGTTCGATAGATTTGGTTTATCAGTGAAAAAAAATTGTTCCCAACAACTCAAACTAATAAACATTAATAAATTTAATCATATAATTTATATTTTCATAAAAATCTACAAATCTTTAGGAACATTATTATACTTATATTGTATGTGCTATTATTTTTATATTTGGTTTGTTATTATTACCGATGATTTTATATTCATACAAAGTCTACATTAATTAGATTGTTTTATGACTATTTATATAATCATGACACTACGGATATTATTGGAAATTTCTTATTAGTTTATTTATCTAGGTATTTTTTTTCAATTTAAAGGAACGTGAAAATCAGTGGAAGACAGTGATTTGCGCTTAATTAGAATAATTTTTTTTTCTTTTTTTCTTTTCTTTTTGCAAAATATTTACAAATTATAGATTGAAGCATATATAAAATGGATACAGACACCAGACCTGCAGAGTCGTATTTACGTCAAGTTTGGATACTTTTCACTGAAAAAACATGCAACTAATGGATTAATTAGATAACTATATATGCATCAATGCATGTGTTAGTTCTGAATAAACAGGTTAACAACTGGATTTAGATGAGCATTAAGCACTAACCACCAATTGACCCAATCATTTGATTTAATTATCAATTAAGTGAGCTATTCGTGACCAAAATTTTTCATTAACCAACCAAACTTTTGCTGCCATTTTAATTTTTTAATGTGTCTGGTGTCTACTTTTACACTCAATTCGAATAAATCGAGATGAACCATTTTGTTGAATTGAATATATTCTCACGCTATTTAAAAAATTTCAATGACGTGACATAATATACAATATTAGATGAAACCCAACAAAATTTAAACTATGAATCTGACCCTAATCCTCCTCGATTCAGCCATGAGTAATTTTCTTGTGACGATAACACTATATATAGTTGTTAAATTTCATATCAATTATATAAAACAATTCATATTTTTCTTCCTTTGAGAACATATATAGTTTAAGGTGCAGACTTATCCAGGTTGTCCTGTTGTAATTACTATTAATTAATGTTCCGATTCAATGAAAATATCATATATATATATAATATAAGCGGCTTGGATAATTGAGGAATATCAACATCAAGCACTAATTAATTAATTAATAATAATTTATTTAGATAAGCAGAGTATAATTACAACTTTGACTGCGTCTAGATCGAGACAGTTCAATTAAGCAATTTGTCGTAAACTGTAAATGCTTTAAGCTCATCTCAACAAGTGATGACAAAGATGGTTTACCTAATTTGGGGGGAGGAGGCTATATAGGGTATTTTAAAACTAAGGAGGGGTGGCTCTCTAGCCATCTGGTTCCATTACAAGAATTTTGGTTTTTAGCAACGATATTTTATTGCCGCTAAAATTCAAAGATAGTTGCTAATGACTTTTAAGGACGACATGTTGTCGCTAATAAGTCGTTGTTGGTGCTTCATCGAGAAAGGTTACCAGTTGTTGATGATATTAGATGCATGTGGTCGCAAATAACATAAGAGCGCACCTTAACCGACATGTCATCGCTATTGATACATTATCAGCGAAGTGTCGTCGTGGACAGGGGCAGAGCTACCAAGGCTCGAGGTTTTCCAAAAAAATAAATTTACTCCTAAATTTTTTTATTTATTTAGTTTTGCCCCCATTTTTTTTTTTCAATTTTACCCCCCCAAATCTCATATGCCGGCTCCGCCCCTAGTCGCGGATAACTAGCATCAATGATGACATCTTTGTTTTTGCTAATAACTTTGATTTGTTTTTTTAAATAAATTGTAAATTTTTCTAATGACCTATAAATTGAATAAAACCATTAATTAGCCCGACAGTCATAAACCCATTTGATTTTAAGTTGGGTTTGATTCCTTTCTCATTTAAATACCATTATGAAAAGCAATTTGAAGGAGACCATACTATTGAAGACACTAATTCCATCCCTGACTACATGCAGTTTACATAGTGTTGTTATCCGATCCTTCTAATGCCATTAGTTTAGTGAAACCAGTGGTTGAGACGTCGTTTTAACCCAAATGTTTGTAGTACTTGTCATGCATATTAATCAATATCTGAATTCTAAAGGGAAAATGACAGGGGGAAACAATTGGATGCTTTCTCTGCGGCAATTATTGTTATAAAAAAGAAACTCCTCCATTAGCCAGCTAGAAATTAGATTAGAAAACTATTAGCATGACGTGTACGTGGATTATTTTCTTCAGTTTATTAATTTGTATGCACTTTTTATACGTTATCCAGTGGCCATTTTTTTATGCATGTGTTGAGGGGGAGGAGCGGGCTTAGCGCAATTTAAATCTGCTAGAAGTCTCTCGTGCAATATGGAATATTGTACATGTATTTTATGCTGATGAAATTACAATAGAATCATATTAGAATTATAAAGAATGTGAAATTTTAAAACTAAACCAGATTACTGAAATGGGTTTGGCTTTAGTTTAAGTTCTAGTTAGAGCTGAACTTAATTATTGGGGTTATGCCATGTGTCCTATAACATGACTCAAGGAACATGCATGTGTCTCAATCTCAATTGATCGAATTCTAACTGTAACTTAACTCAAGCAGAATCTGAGTTAAATAACTCGATCTCTATGCGTTTGGATTGTTCCCATTTCGTGCATAAGATAGTTAGACCAAATAACTTAATTAATTATGAATTTAGATAAATTCTCTTTACTTATTAAAATGGGAGTTTTCTTATTTATTTATCAAAATACTAACTCTCTCATTTGACACTTTATTATTAATGAATAATTTTTTTTTTTAGTCAACAAGGTTATAATTTATCCTTGTTTAACTACTATCCTTTTTTTCTCTGTCTACACCCAATGTTTTAATTTTTTCAATGTATAATTTATCTTTGGAGTTCCAATGTCTCGTTTCCGTGACCCAAAACGACAAAAATACTCTCCATATATAATATAAAAAAATTAGAAGTTATTTTTTATTTTTTAGAATATATTTTTGTCATTTTAGATTATCGAACATTGCAGAAATTGAAAACATTGAGGAGACAGTACAAAAAATAAATATAGTTAAATGAAGTAAACAGAGTTAACCCATTTACGTATTTTAATTTTCTGGCCTAAAAAATAATAGAAAATTAAGAATAGAGAGAATAAACTTTCCAGTATTAATTAAGCTCTTCCTAATTCACGTTTAGAAGACGTGTTAGCGTATTAAATTAATGTTACAAGACGTGTTAGCTAGTTGTCACAATGCGAAACATATACGGGGAACACTAAATATTATTTGATCGTGTTTTTGAGTTGTACGCACATGCACGGACATGATATTTCTACACATGCATGTCACGTGAAATGTCGTGTAACACTACTTTTGCACACGAAGCATGAATAACATAGAATATAAAACTGGATATTGGGTAGTCATGCAATCTTATAGCCATATGTAATTAATAAAGAATTTCAAATACATTTATTTTAAACAAAAACAATTAAATAAAACGCATTGAAGGAATTTTCTCCACTCAATTTAAAATATATAAAATTATCCATATCAGTTTAGCATAGCTCAATGGGTGTCAAACTAAAATTTTATTGGTTCAATTTTCAAATCGTGTATATTTGTAACGACTTAGCAAAAGCGTTAGTTATATTTATACTTTCACTCCAAAATGATTAGTCAAGTTTGCAATTGGAGCTCCTTAAAATCGACAGTCACGTCATGCAGTGTACGTTTAAGTACCACATGGAGGCGTTACTAAATTACTCAAGTACATTTTGTAACGAATTAAGAAAAGATATAGTCATATCTGCACTCATTATAAAAGGACTAGTCAACTCTTCATAATCGCTTATAAAATTCAATCTCACCTAATAAGAAACTAATGTAAAACTTAACATTCCGTAAATTTCTTTAAAATCTATATATTCCATGTAAGCTAATAATCTTTTCAGTATAAAACTAGAGTGTTAGAGCATTCCTAGTTGGCTCTCCATTTCAAATTTTGGTGAAAAACTCAAAAAAAATCACTTCAACAAACGTTCTATAATTTATCTATTTTGACTCTTGTCAGAATTCCACTCTAAATTTGGCTCACAAATTTCATAAGTTATTGAATATTTAATCATTTCTCTGTTTTTTCACTTCACTTTTCATTTTTCTTTCTCCTTATTTGTTAGGCGTGGTTGCTTAAAACCAACAAAAAGTTAATATCTAGCTAGTTATAATAGATAAATATTTAAAGAGTTTGACGTAAAAATACTAAAAATTTGTTAAAAACAGTAGTTAGAATAACAAAAGTAAATTTTTTTAACTAAAATTTAGAAATATAACTTATGCTCCGTTTGTTTCGACGTAAAATGATTTCAGAGAAGTCATTTTTATTCAAAACATATAAATATTAATGAAAAATAATATAAAAATTAAAGAAGACGAGATTCCGTCATTGACCGACAGGATTTCAGCTACTTTTACCGAATTCCACCATTCCGGCTACTATAACCAGAATCCAAAATAAATGCCGGAATCCGAATAGTTTCGTCGGAATCTGGGTTGGCCGGATTCCGGCCAAAAATTACCGGATACCAGCCAAAACTGCCGGATTCCGGCCGTTCTGGCTTGATCTGTCTGGCCAGCCGGGATGTTCTGGCAGATCCGGCCAGCCGGCCGGAATCTGTCCGTTTTGGCCGGATCTGGACAGCCGCCCGGAATCCGGGCGTTCTGGCCAGATTCTGACCAGATGGCCGAAATCTAGGCTGACCGGATTCCGACGACGATGGTCGGATTCTGTCGCCGGATTCCGGCGACATTGCCCGAATGCTGTCGGATTTCAGTACCAGCAAGATTTTGTTGATGATCGACTGCTTAAAGTGAAGGTCGACTGTGTCGTTTAATAGGGGTC